>NC_057769.1:3009734-3372859 GCF_010389155.1 Erigeron canadensis | reverse complement strand
TTTATATAGAACTCGAACAGACAAGATGAGCGTAGCTAGGTTTCAGGTAGTTTATATATATATATATGTGTGTGTGGGGGGGGGGGGAGTGAATATAAGGTTGTCCGGCATCTAAGCTTAGGTGTGAAACCACTCACATACAAAAAAAATTTAATATTTCTTGATTAATGAATAAATGTTTGGGCCCCCATGAATTTTATGGATTAAAAAAACAATATGTAAGTGTTCCACACCTAAGCTTAGGTACCTAATAGCCTTATATTCCCATCCCTATATATATATATATATTGAAAAGTTATTTTGAGAACCCTTTTTTTACGAGAACCTTTGAGAACTTTTCAAATCAAGCCCAACCGATGATTATTCTTTACATGAAAATTGTTTTTTGATTGTTTTCTGAATAACTTATGTGTAATTTTGAAGTTTATAATTGTGTGGAGGCATGGATTATCATCCGTTATATAATTATGTGGAGATTTTGATTCTTGATTATATGTGCACGAATATTGCTATGATTACATGTGATCGACTTGCATACATGTGATCATAGCAATATTCATGCTCATGTGATCAAGAATCCAAATCTCCATATATTTGTATAACGGATGATAATCCATGCTCCACACAATTATAAACTTCAAAATTACACATAAGTTATTCAAAACACAATTTTCATGTAAAAAACAATCATCGGTTGGGTTTGATTTAAAAAGTTCTCAAAGGTTCTCGTAAAAAAAAAAGTTTCTCAAAATAACTTTACCCTATATAATATATAGCGAAAAGCTTTATATATATATATATATATATATATATATATATATATATATATATTTCAATTTAAACCTTCTACTTTCATGTTTATATAAAACATACCTTCAAGTAATATATAGCATATGTTTATATCATTGTTTATATATTATATTTATTTATATCATACCTTCACGAAAATTTATTTTTATTTAACATAATGTTTATATCTAGTGTAATGTGTGATTTTTTAATTGAACTATGTAAAAGAAAAACTTATGTATTGTCTATATGTCTATAAATTTTAAATTATAAAAAGTATAAAAAAAAGTAAAATAATAAATAAAACAATAATTAGGATAAGACACATGGCAAGAGTCTCCCTAGCCTCTTAAACCATCATTATCCGTGAACTCCAATTGAGATTGTGAAATAAAAAATATTAATAAAAATAAAAGATTCCTTGCAAACTCTATCAATCTAGACTTAAAAACAATCTAAGATTGTGCCATCAATATTGAATCTTCATTGGTAGATACTTTTATTATATTTTATTGTATACAATTAGTTATAAACCTTATTGGTTTTTCTTTAATATCTTACATTTTATAAAAATATAAAAACATAGTATTCTTTATTATTCAATTGCGAATATTTTGACATAAATTTTATTGAAAACGGAGCTATTTAAAAAAAAAAAAATTTTTTTGATAAATCATTTTAATATAATAAAAAATTGGTTTAGGTTGGGTTGTGGATGAAAGTGGAAATTTGAGTTAGATTGGGTTGTATAGGTAGAAGAGAGAAAAATTAATTTTTCATTGAAGATCAAGTTGGATTAGTTCACTGATGTGGGTAGTCTTAGATAGCCTCACTCCTTTTTTAAAGGGTTACTCAATGTATGACATGTGGCACATATCGCAAGTTGTCAACACTCAGGATAGCCCCACTCCTTTTAGCCTAACAAGGTTATTTGTTAGTGATTTTCAAATTATGTCATGGAAACTGTACTTCGCGAGTCTTTTTTGTGAAAGGCAAAACTGTTTTTTCCTGAAAGGCGTACTTCGCAAGCCTTCATTATCCCCTTTTGTAATTAGAGTGTGTTTGGGAATGGGTTTTGAAGTGATTATCTGATTATTACGTTCGTAAAACGCAAATAATCTAAAAAACGTTTGTATAAAAAAAAGTGATTGTCTACTATGAAAATGCATTTTTGAAAACGTATAATCTATTTTTAAAACGCAAAATCTGTTTTGTAATTACAATAACAAACATCCCCTAAGTCAAAGATGATTATTGTTTGTTTATCTATTTATGAGTTTAGGGATGTTATTATGTTAACAAAGTAAATTACAAAACAAGTCACGGGTTAAATTATGTGTTAGTTTTGTGTGTTTTTGATCGGTTATTGCATAACTTATTTATTTTTCTTTTTCTTATATAGACTCGATGTTTATCGGTTTATTTAATTTAATTCTCTAAAATAATTAATCTATCTTAAAAAAATGTCTAAAAATCTCATAACTATTAGATGAATACATATGGCAAAATCAGGAGACAAGATTAAGAAAGAGAATTAGTGGATACCACATGTCACATTCTTATAGTTTTAGGAGAATTTTTAGGCTAATCTTTATAAGGATTTATTATTTTCCTAACTTAAAAGCTAATTATAAAAATTACAACTAAATCATTGTAAGTCTAAGAGGCAGTTTGGTTCACAGAATGTTTTTGATGGAATTAAAATTTGACAAAAAAATTGGAATTTCAAGGAATTAGAATTGAAAAATTTTAAAATTTGAATTATGTTTGGTTGAAAGAATTTTATGGAATTTAGTCAAATAAATTAAAATATAAACAATATCAAATGACCAAATTAACCTTTATTATATATGTTTCTATTTTTTAAAACATATCACTGTATATCTTTAATACAATATATAAAAATAATAATAATAAAATAATAATAATAAGAATAAGAATATAAAAACAAAAGACTTCTTCTTGGAAATATACACAAACAGATGATTTTTGTTCCGGCCGTATTAGTTTCTCCGATTAAATCATTTTCCATATTACATCACATCAAATTAACTATCTTTCATTTACTTTTTTAGATCTATATACATACACAACTTCATATGTCCATACACAAAGTCATACACATATTATCACTTGATTTCCAAGATCTTTCGTTATTAAAACAACTCCGGTAAACAGGAGACATGAAACTCCGATAAGTAGGAGGAGTGACGATTGTTGTTACTCCGATAAGCAACGGTCGCGGTGGCTGATAGAAGATGTTGTTATTTCGGTAAGCAAGTTACTCCGGTAGGATATCAAATCAGAATCCATAAAAGAAATCTTTTTTTTGGTGTTTATAGTTAGTGGAAGGGTATTGTGGTAAACATGGATGGATTCCATTGAATGCTTAGACATTCCATCCCATTAGTGAAGGAATTGTAAATTCCATGATTTAAGGAATTTGGTGGAATTTTTGAGATTCCAATTCCATTTATTCTATCAACTAAACAAGGGAAAACGTGGAATTTAGATTTCAATTCTAAAAAATTCAAGAAATTCCATGAACCAAACACCTCTAAATTCCGAGTTACGTTTGTCATGGGACAAACTAAGATGTCACCATGATTGATTTACATATCCGTTATATATGTTCAACTACTCTATGTACGTATGCTTTGATAGGAAATGTTGGGACATGAATTATTAAATTATGATTCATGATTTAAAAGCGACATATTTTTCATCCCCATAAGATAGCATGATCAATAATATAATTGATGCTTCAAATCAACTCAAACAAACAAATCTCCAAAGAGTATATCAATTATGTATTTCATTTCTTCTTTTATTTATTTGGGAAAATATATAAAAACAATAGTTGGTTGAAACGGAATATCCGGATAGACGGTGAAAATTGTTGGTATTTTAGGTCTCTCTTTAAAGGAATTCACGTTTTTTCATGTTCTTTCACTATTCATCAGTTTTCTCTCTCTTGTAACACCTCAATAACACTCCCTCCTTATAACCCATATTCTTCTTCTATTCCTCCATTATTTTATTATTCATTTATCATTATACAAAATCAAAAACAAATTAATTTTAAAAAACTTATGAATAATATTAACATACATTATACATATTTAAACAATTTATATATAAAAAAAAAACTAAGAGTATAAAAGTGAACTTTTAAAATTATAGCCATTATGTCATAAACTTATAAAAGTTTGGGGGGGGGGGGGGGGGGGGGGGGTTTAAAATGAACTCTAGCATTAACTTGTCTTTCTCTTTCGTAGATGTAGATCTCTATCACCATAAAAACCACAACACACAGCCACACACCACCGTATATATACCTCATTTTTTCAAAAAAAAAAAGAGTTTTTTTTTTAGTTTAAAAGCTAATTAAACGAATTTGGGACCCACAAACAAGCAAAGACGAGCGTCTAAGTTTGGAACAAACCCCCAGACGTCGCTGCTGCTAATTGCGTCTTCGAGCTGGGTTTCATCAAACGCGGGGAAGAAGTGCCTATAAGAACCGGCCTTAGTATACTAAAATATAACTATATATTTATTGTTTTATCTCAACACAAAATTCGTGCCACCATGACTACATAAGGTCGGATTATTTTATTTAAAAAGTGATATCCTCATTCAGTCATTTGTATAATCATATTGATATCGGGTCGTAAAAATACATATTAATTTCAATCATTTACAACAAAAACTTCTAGAGAAGTATCCACTTCCATATGGGTAGGTTGTTAGAACGAAAAAATAAAACACAAAAAGAAGAAGAAAACGTTCTTAGTATGTCTTCGTACAAAGCCACTTTTGCTTTAATTGGTGGATATTAATTGGTGAGAAATGCTATTTAAGATCCGTTTAGTGCGAGACCCTTTTATTGTGCGATTAGCACACGTCATATGCGTCCGAGGTAAAATTCACTTGTAAAAAAATATATAAATTAGTAAAAGCACATATATTGCCATATTAGTACAATACATTTTTTTTCTTCAAACTTCATTTAATTTACACCTAATAATATTAAATGAACATTAGTAACTAGTTTTGAAACAGTAAAAAAATGTATAATTATGTAACTATTATTACGTTTTGCGTAAATAAGAAAAAGTAATCTTGATTGTGTTTTCAGAACTTTTCATGGTATCGTAATTTTGAAGTAGTCAATAGGTAAGGTAGAGTCAAAACTAACTTACTAGCTCCCCACGTTTTTTTTGGAAGCATATGACGAGTGGACAACACAAGTAAAAGATAAATATATCACATATTTAGACCTGAAAAAGTCCCCTAATTTACATGTATCCAGATCTTTAAATTTGACTCACTATTTATTCCACTTTCTCAACAGAAGGGGCTGTATACCATCATTTTTTAACCGTATATCATTAAATATGTTTTACACGATTATACTGTACAACATTTTAATGCATGTTTTGTGGTGTACGGTTAAAAGTTGTTAATGTACAAATCATCACCCTTCCCACAAGGAACAATAAAAGATTCAAAGAAGAGACGATATGGGTCGAGAAGGTCTTCCAAGAGATTAAGAATATAAGTTACTTTTGGGTTAGAATAGAATGAAAAATTGTAATGAAGAATGAAATATTTTTGATATATGTAAATAAAAGGGGACTTTGTAAGTCCTGCTACCATCTCACAATTGTGGGTTTTGGTACATTATGGGTATGTTTGACACAAAAGCTTGAAGCTGAGGCTGTAGTTAAAAGTTTGGGGTTGGAGCTTGACGTTGGGGTTAGGGGCTGGGGTTTTTTTTCCAACTCTTTTCCTACGAGCTTTTATTTTAAAGACCTTTTGAGGCTTTTAGGAGTTTTTTGGGGCTGAGGCTTTTGATTTCTTAAAAGCTAAGGCTTTTAAGCCCTTAAAAGCCCCTAAAAACCTCTTACCAAACAGCCCCTATAGTGTGAATAAAAGTTACTTGTCCAAGGAAAAAAAAAAAACCCTTCCCACAAATACCCTACGGATGAAAATTAAAGGAAAAAACAATTATTAGTTTTTTGGGTCTTCAAATATAAAATATATATTATATACGTTTTGGTGAAAAGTATCTATTATGAAATTGTCTCACAATTTCAGAAAAATATATCTTTACGTTTAAATTGATTGATTAAAACTTGAAGTAGACATCTATTATAAATCTAAAACTAGCAATGTACTTGTACACACTGTTTTCCTAAGACTAACATGTCTTCACTATGTTAGAATAAGTATGAATTTATATATTTACAAATGTGGCCCTAAGAATCTTTTATCTAATTATAATGATCAATGACCTTATTAACCCTAAATAATTAATAGGTTATTATTTGATGGACGTAATTACTATACTTATTAATTAGGTTTCTCTTTGGGTGTGTTTATATATAAAAATCATTAAGAACCTAATACCATAACATAAATCATCCCTCTAAATTTTCTCTAAACTCTTGTGGCCTTATCTCTGTTACTTAAACCCCATCCTTAACGCATACCCTGAACGGGAACTCGACCCTCAACCGAGTCATGTCGTCTTCCCTCTACAGCTTCTGAATGATCAAGTTCACATCTCTAATTTATTATGTATTTAGTTTATATAATAATTGATCAACACTAAAGTAATGGAAAATATATATTGGTATCTTGTGACATGACATGCTACAAATGGGTGGGTAGATAGAACGAGCTAGAGACATAAAATAAACTTAAAAATTTAAATCACGTCGGATTGAATTGAATTGACTTGACTCATTAAAATATTATAGACTTATAGTTGTCTATTTTGATTTTGATTATCCTCTATGAATAGATATTTTAAATGTAAAGATACAAGATGTGAAATTTTATAGAAAAAAAGAGGTGGATTACTTCTTTTTAACTTATTTTATCTTCTCTCATGACAAAGATTACTTTACTAAACTTTTTTTAGAATTGTGCTTGTTGGATAGATCGATTTATAATTTCGTTGGTGAAAATGTACTTGGCTAAAATGATAAATCTCTTTGGTGAAAATGTACTTGGCTAGGATGATCCAGCAACCGACTTCGTCGACCGTTAACTTTGTATAGTGTTTGGTGTTGACTACTAAGATAGTAGATAGCTTTATCTTCTTTTATTAGTCGTAAAGTTGTTTTTGTAATTTAGTAATTGGGAGGATGAGCCATTGGGGTGTTAAGTGTGTAAACTTATTGGTTAAGGGGTTTTTCATAATGTAGTTTTCTTTTGGGGGTCTCAGATTTAAATCCCGTCACATACAAATGTGAAGAGGGGACTGAAAAGTAAACCATTTAGGCGTTACTAGGAGTCGAACCGATGTAAGCATATCTGTGTGGAAAGTATTAACTATTTATCCGGGTTAGTTTCTTTCAAATAATAAAAGTGGAAGGATGAGTTTCATCGAATATAATTTAACTATTAACATGATTCATCATTCATAGAGTAGATCTATTAATTAGTAGAGTCTATCAATCAATCAATAAGGTTTTTTGTATTTGTAATTTCTATCAAAACACAATTGACTTAGTAGATGCTGCATGATAGGCTATTATTGCTTAAATTTTGGAGGCCTAAAGGCAAGAGTGTAATCGGAAAGTTGGATCGGTTAGCATCGGCTCTTTGGTAAAGTTATAGCATGTGCATCGGCTAGTATTGGCAAGGTCAATCAGCAAGTAAGATCGGTTACATTTGGCTGATGCTAGTGAACGTTGGTAGCGTTTTTTGTGACCGTTATTTTTTGTTTGTTTTTAGCAAAAGTGAACGTTGGGAGCGGCTATGATGTTTTTTTTTTCTTATTCTTTTTTCCAACTTCTATATATATACATACACAAACATTAATCAAACAACCAAAAAACAAACATACTATCAAAAGACAAGCATACTAATCATATTATCAAACCAACAAGCATACGTAAACATTTTGTGACCTTAAGGTCTCAGGTTCGATCCCCGCTGGGCACAAAAAATAATTCCTTGAAGGTACCCGTTACCAATGAAGCCTAGACCCATATGTGAAGTTTAAATATGCGGGTTCGATCATTCGGGGTGCCCAGATCATGTGGTGATTAGGATGGATGTATTTTACCGGCATCATATGGCTCATACGGGGTGGGTCGATGGGTATCCAGTTGAGGTACCGGGGCTAGGGTTCACTCCATTACCCTAATCATATTATCAAATTTCATTAGCCAAAATGTCTGGCGACGAACAACTACCCGAAGCAATAATCCCTGAATCCGGAACTTTCGATTTCTCGTCTTCGTCTTCTGACGGCTTTGAATTCTTGGCTTCCGTTGCTCTTGCAGCCTTAGAAGAAGACACAACATCTTCTTCTTTTGCAAACACACAGAGATTTATTTGGAGAGATCGGCACAAAGCTCATGAGAGATTGATGTCCATGTACTTTGTGGATGAGCTGATGTTTGAGAATGATGTTTTTCGTACGAGATATCGTATGTTGAGGTGGTTGTTTCTGAAAATCGTAGAAGATATCACTGCATCATTTCCATGGTTTCGGGATTCAGTGAATGTGGCGGGTATTAGAGGGTTCTCGCCGAGTCAAAAGTGCATGTGCGCGCTACGACAACTAGCGTACAGAACCCTCGCCCGATAACTATGATGAGGGTTTGTCGTTCTCTACCAGAACTGCACGTGAATATCTAGACAACTTTTGCATCGCCATAAAACATCTTTATGGTGAAGAGTATTTGCGCTCTTTGACTAGCCACGATGTTGCGCTTTTATATGAGTCACATGAAGCTAGACATCATTTTCCTGACATGATCGGTAGCATCAAGTGTACCCACTTGACTTGGAGAAATTGCCCACATAGTTTGTGTGGGCAATACCACATGGGTGATTGATCATCAACGCCTGACTATCATATTTGGTGTTGTTGCTTCCTATGATTTATGGTTTTGGCTTGCGTATTTCGGTGTTGCAGGGTCAAACAATGACATCAATGTGTTGAAGCAATCACCATTGTTTATTCCTGAAGTGAATAGGAATTCTCATGAGTACGGGTTTACTGTAAACGATCGCCGTTATAGTAGAGGATACTTATCTAGGGGATGGTATTTACTCACCCTGGTTTTGTTTTGTGAAGGCGTATGTATACCCGGTCGCTCATAAAGAGAAAGTAATGAAAAAACTACAAGAGTCCGCAAGAAAAGACATTGAGCGAGCATTTGGGCTTCTGAAGAACAAGTGGGCTATCATCGAACGACCAGGACGAATGAGGAACAAAGAAAATATTGTTAACACGATGTATGCGTGTGTTATTTTACATAACATGATCATCAAGGACGACGACAACGCGATATCACCGGTGTACATCAGGGATCCTACAAACGATTTTCGTGTTATCGACCCTGATTTTCATTATCACTTACGTAACGAAGAGAAGCATTGCATGTTACATCATGATATTACGGAGCACGTGGGAGATCTAGACATAGATATCGATGTTTAGTAATCTTTTTCTTTATTTGTAAGTATTTGTGTCTTTTATGTTTTAAATAAATGTAATGTTTTATTTAGATGTATTGTGTTTTTTAAATTTAATGAAAGTTTAGGGTTTATTTGGTAAATATAAATTTGGTAATAATTGGCAAGAATTGACACTATAGCATGCAATTTGGCAAGAAATTGGCAAAAATCGACAAGCATTTGACATGTACACATGGAAGCTTCCTATTAGTTAGAAACTTGCCAAAACTTTCAAAAAGTCAATTTGTGACATTACACCCTTGCCTCTAAACAAGAAATATGGAGGTCCTGTGTGGTTGCATTATTTATATACCCTCAAAGACAACGCGCACTTCAATTTTGTTACAAGTTTTTTCATGACTTTTATAACACAACACAATTTTGATTCTTGAATTAGTTAATCACTTTGACTTATCATCAAAAAAAAGTTACACGTTCAAATTTCGTGGTAAACAAATTATAGATATACATGTATAGATTTCGACATATGTAATAGGTCGAGATAAATTTTGCAATTTTCATAAGGGAGCTGATTTGCTCAAGGAACAATTTACTATGGTCAAGGAATAAATTATCAAATGACTTTATACCCTTAATCTAAGTTTTACTAAAACCCCTTTCATTTACAAACTTTGAATCTGGATTCATATAGATATTGCTTTGTCCATGAACTAAATATTTCAACAATTCAACCCCTTCATAAACTTTTTAAGATTTACATTGTCGACGGTATCATCCGTTCATAGCCGATTAAACAATATTATTCTAACCATTGGAAGTAACAAGTCATGAAGAATTCATATAATGATTTATTGTTCACGTTGTTTTACATCTGTCTTACCGCTGAATTTTTATTTGTATTTTCTAATTTCTACAAATTTTACATATTAAATGTTGTTCTTTTATGAATGACTTTGTTTACATTGTTATATGTATGATTTATACAATATATTTTTTTTATTCGCTAGAATGAATATAACACAATTTATATGTTTTTTATTTTGTCGATAATACATGGCTACTATACATGCATTATTCTAACATATTGTAAATCCTTTTTTCTAAGATGATTTTGTTTGTTATTTGAACAGATGAGTTCATCGGAGTCATAAAATTTAACATTTTATTATGTTATTCATTTTTTTTTTGTTACAGTTTAATTGCATGAAACCTTGCTATCATCTCAAAAGGTGAATTATTGTGTTTTGTATATGAAAAATGTAAGTGGATGCTAAAGTATGTAGTCCTTTTGAAAAAACATGAAGCAATATATTGTTTACGAGAATACAGCCAAAGTTTATAAATGAAAGGGAGGTTTAGTAAAAAAGAGAGTAAAAAATTTCTAAGAGTATTTAAGTTATTTAATAATTTATTCCTTATGCAAAACAAAGCAAATCAGCTCCCATTTCATAAATATGATAGACACAAAATTGTCATTTACCTATTTCTTTTTATATTCAGTCGGTATGCGACATCAAGGAAACCTCACCGTATAATAGTGAAGCCTTGCACGTACCCAAAACAATGAGATGCTGACCATGAGTCGTTACAAGTATTCGGAGGAAAAAACTCCAAGACTTGTCATCCCTAAGGATCGAACTCAAGACCTTGTGTAAAACTTGAGATGCCTCTGACCAGTTGGACTATTTACCTATTAATTTTTGAAATTATGAGTAACATTAATAAGCGAAGCGCGTAACCCGACCAGGGAGAAAAGTGTAACCCGACCACCCACTATTAGCGGCGACGTCGCCGCTAATAGTGGGTCCTAGAGTCACTTGCGTCTGTAACGTTTGACCGTATCACGTGGTGGTGGTCCCCACTATTAGCGGCGACGTCGCCGCTAATAGTGGGTCCCCCACTGGCAGATTTTCGATATAAACAATGCAATCCATTCGTTCCTCTTCTCCTCCTCTTCTCCGAAATACTTCTCCTCCTCCTTAAGAAATTTCGTCCTCCTCCATTCTTTCTGCAGGAAAATCCTTTTTACTCCATTCTTATAACTCACAAATCCGGCCATCTATCCCCTCATCATCGTTATCAACATTCCTTTTTACACTATCTACCTTTTCCGGCTTCCCGGAGTCGTTTTTCAGGCGTATTTTTAGCGGCGACATTTTTCCGGCGAAAATTTATTCTTTCTACCAGTTTTGCGGGGAACGTATTTTCCACCACTGACGTATGGGAAAACAATTTTTATAGTTTTCCGGTGACTATTATTTTTTCCGGCCAGCCAGACAGTCCGTTTTTTGCTATACATATTTTTCCGGTAAACTATTTTTCAGACGAGATAACACTCATTTACCTTTTAAATACTTGTTTTTATTTGAATATATAATAATGTTATCAAATATTTATTTCTTATAGAAATTATTAGTTATAGAATTGTTATATATTTTTGTTAGAAAATATGTTGAAAAAAAAGTTAGAAAAATATGTGTTAGAAAATATTAGTTATATAAATGTTATAGTTTAATGTTATATAAAAAATATGTTAGGAACAAGTGTTAGTAATTATATGTTAGAAAGTATTAGTTATAGAAATGTTATAGTTTTATAGTTAGGAAAGATTACTTATGTTATTATAGTTAGGAATGATATGATTTTTAGAAATTCATTAATTTTTAGGAAAACATTTGTAGTTATAATTATTGTTTATTATAGTTCAAAGTATGATTCTTAGTTAGAAAAACTTTTTAGTATAATTGTAATTGTTAATATAGTTGTTATTAGGTTAGTATTAATGTTATAAACGAATGTTTGAAAAAAAGTTGCAAAAAAGTGGTCATTTTAGGTATAATAATTTTGGAAAACAATTTTGTGTCGAAAATATGTTAATTTAGGTCGCACCTTTTTTATGACTTTTATGTTTGTTTATGTTATTTTATAAATTGAGACGGCTGATGTAGGTTAAAATGGCTGCACTTCACGGCGGAGATGGTGGCAACGACCCTCCAAACTGGGGGTGGAATCCCGAATGGGGTTGTAGGCGTACGGGTGGTAAGTATATATTAATGTACGTTGCATATAAATATATGGTACATATGTATATATATTTGTTATTTTATTTTGTTTTGCAGGTATTAGCACAGGGAGAGCTGCTGCTGCTAACAACGATCTGGAGCGCGAGTTTCAGAATTCGGGACGCCGAATCTCGCTTATGTTAAATAACGATCTCAGTAGGTGGCAGGCAATCGGGGACCACGCCAAGTGGTACAAGAGCTATTTGGGGACCTATGTCGCTACCGTCCCACATAATTACGAGTCGTGGGATCAGGTGCCCCAGCCCATCAAGGATGGACTTACTGACTGGCTTATGGTATAAAACTAATTTTTTTTACTTTTTAAATACTTTATTTAAAAAATATGGTAGATGCTAACTTTTACTTGGTACTATTGCAGAGACGGTTCTACTTAGAACCCTATCTAGGTCACCCAGAAAATCACCCGTTACGAGAGGCCGTGACCAGGATGATACGTCAGGATGCCCTGAAGATCTACAGGGATAAAAAAGCAAAATTCAAGAAGACTTGGTTCACTAACAGGGGTGGGTCCCAAAGGCTGGCAGAACTGGAGGGTCAACCTCCGTATGGGATGCCTCCACAGGCGTGGAGTTATCTACTGGGTTACTGGACCAGCGAGCCCCGAATGATTGCTGCCCAAAGAAACACGACAAACAGGCAGCAACAAAATAATTTTGTCAGTACTCACGGTCGGCAGTCATACGCTCAGCGTGAATGGCGTTACGCTGTAAGTTATACGTAATTATTTATACCCACGTATGTAAACATATATCTATACAGAGATACACATACAAATATATAACTTTGATTAATGTATATACAGGAAGATAATGACGGGCGACGTGAGGACCCGCCCGAGTTTTATTTGCGGGCCCACACGAGACGAGATGGGATGGTGCAGGACGCAGTTATGCCCATTTATGTAAGATCTTGCACAAATCCGGGAAAAAGATATTTTTTTTTTATATACAGGAAGATAATAACTAATTTTTAGTTATTATTAACTTAATTTTCATGTGCTACAGGAGCAGCTTCTTGATACCCACCAAAGACTTTCCCAAGTGCCCAATACCCCGCCTACGCAGACATATGTGGACGCTTTAGGGACACGATCGGGACATACTCGTATGGTTGGGCGTGTGGTTAGGGGAACACGTGGACTGAATGTCCCCCTCCCAGAGGATATAGAGCAACCCTTCCCAGCCCAGCAGTCACCGTCCTATAACGTCAATGATATGTTCGCCCAGGGTAGCCCTTGGACCCGGTCATCATTCAAAGACGGACCTAGCACGTCATCATCCCATGCTGGGCCTAGCACGTCACCGGCCCCCACACAGCGGTTGGGTAGTGATAGTGATAGTGATAGTGATGATGAAAGTGATTAGTTTTCCCTTTTTTTAATTGTTTGTATTCATCGTTTAACGGAAGTGTAATTTCCTTTTGTAATCTTGATTTGCGTGAAAATTTCATTTGTATTTTTTTATGTTTTTATACATTTGTTGATAAAAAAATAATTGGAATCAAATTTAGAAAAGTATTATAAAATCAATGTATGTACAACAGAAAAATATGAGAAATTAGTAGATTTAAAACATTTAACGAATTTAATCATTTATTACAATAGGAGGGCCTGGTGGTACTCTTGGCATGTTTGCGTACAACCAATTTTGATACGCATCTTCTTGATTTGCGTACGTTATTGCTAGTCGACGTGCAGGATCGGTTGCGTGAAATTCCCATTCCGGATTCTTGTAGGCCATTGGGTAGTCGCCTGCTAATTTCACTGCAACAAAATGGGTTTCGTTGTTTATCAGCGCAATACTTATCGGTTGTTTGAATAACAGCTGATCTAAGCCGTGATGCATCGGAAATACTGTTCGGGGGTCACGTAGGCTAACGCAGTTGACTATTATACCCAGCTTATTGGCCAGGAGGATATGGAACCACACTTTACTCATCCAATGATGCATGGGTCGGCTTCGTCCATAATAAGATGTTCGCAGCGCCGTCAACATTCGGTTGCCCTCTGTTTGCCCAAACATTTGTATGTACCCTTCGAGGTCAGATTCAAACTCCGCTAGCATCTGCGTACGAACCCACTCTGCACCCATCTCCTCATCTAGCCCCAAAGCTACAGCGGTAGCTCGAAATCCACAGTTACCGTCTCCTTTAACGTTTTGTGCGCCTATAACGTACGGCCTTAAGTACGATGGTATCTCACCTAGTACCCAAGCGTAATTTTTGGAAAGACTGGCGTTATACGGTTCCGCAACATACCCAACCCAACTGGCCGATGACTGTGCCTCTGACTCCAGATCCGAAACCTGCGCCTGCCTTGATTCATATATGGGTGCATTTCTAGATTGTGTAGGTGGTGGCCCGAAGATGTCATCTACTAACTTCGAATATGGTTGGTCATAGTTGAGCCAATGGTCTTGGGACGTATCGCCGAATCCATATAATTTTTGTGTCACATATGGTGTATCCCCGACCCCGTAGGATTGGGACGGGTCCCCCCACGTATATATATCATCAAGACCTGGATATGGGTGCAGGTTTCCGAAAATGTCAGGATTATCTTTGACCCATTCTGATTCAGGGTGGGATTGATCGTCGAACAATTTTCGGTTATCGGGATAACGACAGGACTGGGACGGCTCGTACGTACTGTGTCTGGCGGGCTGCGCAGGTGGTGGTTTGTTCAAATCTGGCACCTTGTATTCCCTCGGTCGACTGGACTTGGATTTTCGTAGCCCAGGTGGGTTGGTGTTGAGATCCGGCACCTAGACCATTAGTAAGAATCAGTTTCCTTAACTGAGGTAGTTATATATACTATAAATTTTGAATAATACAAATATTTTTTAGATGTATTATGTATACCTTTGGCGGCTTTTGTTTCGAGCCGACTGGTCTTCCGCGTGTGGTCTTTTGAACAAGAGGATCTTTCACTTGTGTCTTACCAGGCTTAAACATGTCTTTAATTTTTGACAACCAATGTTTCTTTTGAGCCTTGGGTTGCTGATCCAAGAAATTCGTAATACCATCAACAACTTTATGAACATCGTCTTCTTCGTCTTCGTCTTCTACGCATGTCCACGGTGTTAAGTCAAGCTTTTGCCAAAACGGGTCTATGACATGAGGCTGTATTCGAGTCCCTGCATTTTTTTTATATAAATAAGTGTATGAAATTATGTCCTTTTGATGAAAAAATACAATTAATAAATCGTACTAACCGCGCTGCATGTACTCGGCAATCTTGCAGGCACATGGTAGCCCGCAACTGGACTGAACCTTGCACCCACATTTGTTAACCTGTCTTTTAAGGACTTTGTCTAAGCGTACAATTTCATCAGCCATGATGTCCAAAGCTTTAAGTGAAACCTTTCCCAACAGGTCCTTCATACAGTTGTAATTATGTTTCCCCTTCCGGTCCCGTAGCTATACCCCAGTTGGCCCCTTATTTCTGCTTCTTGACTGATCAAGACAGAATCAACACATTGGAGGATTCTAGTAAATGTGCATTTCCCCCTCAATTCTTCCTTCAGTAGATGGTGCTCGGCCTCCACTCTGTTTGTGGTGTGGTTTTGGTAGTTGAGGTGTTCATCGACCCAACAGGACACAAACTGCTCTCGGTATGGGGACAACCAATTATCGGTCAGGTACTTGTAGACGCCTGGAAAACCCGCAAGTTTTTCCTTTAACTCCTTCTCATTTGACTTAAACTCATCAAAAGTCCGAGACTGATATACTTTTTTCCACCAAACGTTAAGCCTGTCAATGTTAACATCTTTCTTCATACGCAATGCCGGTTCGCAGTGCTTGATTATGTTTTGCCATATATGGTACCTACACAGTAGATGTTTCGAATCCGGCATAACAACCTTCAAAGCTCTCATCAGGGCCAGCTCCCTGTCAGTAAGAACGACACGAACGGCAAAGCTATCATCAAGGGTGGACCGAAGACATCGTAAAACCCATTGATAATTTGCCTCCCGCTCGTTTACGATAAACGCATACGCTAAACTGAAGGTCTTCCCCGTTGAAGTCACGCCGACGATCTCAACTAGCGGCATGTTGTAGATGTTAGTTTTGTAAGTGGAGTCTATTTCAATAACCCAGGGAAATGCGCGCCATAGGGTCATTGATGTTGGATGAATGAAAAATAGGTTCTCCAAGCGTTCATTTTTGTTATTTGTGGTGAACTGGTAAAAGTACCTTTTCTCTTGCAACAATGAAAACATAACCTGCGATTAATGACCAAGATAGAGTAAATAAGTCAATTCCAACTACGTAGTACAATAAAATATTTAATGTTTGTACCTGCATTGGAGTGCGCCCTGCTTGCCCCGACCTTCTTCTCGCTTTTAGGAAGTTCGTAATGTCTCCTTTGCGAGTCAAGTTTCCTGGAAATTCAAGTTTGAGGTTTACCAGGATCTGATGTGGGTACAAACCGCGATCCGATTGGGTTCCCACAAATTCCTTTTCTTCATCCGTCATCCGTCTGGCGTATGCATTCCCTTGCAGATTAGTAGTTGGATCATGATTGTGTCTCCAATCCTGGACACTTAACCTCCAACCACCATCACGCCCAGAGCGGCCTATTAAAGTGAAAGGACAACCTATCTTACTTGACCGTTTAGGTGGACCAATTAACCTTGCATCGCGCGCTCCACCGTGGTGACATATAAGTGTCACTTTATTGACCACCTCTTTTGAGTTTTTGTTCGTCCGCCGTATAACTAGAACATAACCCAAATCCATTGCTATTCTTTGAGCCCACTCCGTTAATTCTTCAAAGGAACCGAACACCTCATCAGTTTCAAAGTCCCCAGGTTCGCATTCATATTCACCGTCTGCAACAGGTTGCTCAAACACATTATCCGGCACTTCAATACGTACGTTTTCTGGGTCTGCCCAAATATCCTCTAAACTATCCATCTGAAACAATTCAAATCAACATCAACCTCATTAACTATTAATGATGTCCATAATATATATATATATATATATATATATGTATATATATTTACACATACATATAATATCTATATCTATATTCATAATACATATATATATATATAAACAATAAGCTTGAAAAGGAAAAGATACACAAAACCAGCAACTACAAATATGTAATGAAAACGATGATTCCTATATATGTATATATATATATATTTACACATACGTATAATATCTATATCTATATTCATAATACATATATATATATATAAACAATAAGATTGAAAAGGAAAAGATACACAATAACAACAACTACAAATATGTAATGAAAATGATGATTCCTATGTATCCAAATTTTTTCCGAAATAGACAAAGATTCAGTATGAAAACCATGACTTATTATTACATGAATATTGGTTGTCAAGTATAAGTATACGATAGATAATTAGACATTCCATATATATATAGTCTCAAATTGTTGCAACGATAATTCCTATGCACTATCTGTTGATCTTATTGAAACAAGTGTTTATATTATTGAAACAAGTGTTTATATTATTGAAACAAATGTTCATTTTACTGAAACAAATACAAAAAACCATTCCCGATACTTAAATTCCCGATGTACACATACCGACCAGCTTACGTGACCGTCGACGTGGCAGTGCCACGTCATCACCATTAGCGGCGACGTCGCCGCAAATGGTGATGACGTGGCACTGCCACGTCGACGGTCACGTTAGTCTGCAAGCTGGTCTGTATGTGTCGGGGGTCCCACTATTAGCGACGACGTCGCCGCTAATACCCTGGTGGGGTTGACCGTTGACCTGGTGGTGTTACCCAATGCCAGTTGGGTAAAACCACATACACAATAAATACACCAAACAAGTTAATCTAAATAATTAATGAGCAGCCATCTTTTCTTGACTTGTGAATAAAAACAACTAAAAAAGATCCCCATCAAAAAAAGTACTCGTATAAAACAAACAAATAAACAAATTCAACAATCGAACATTCCGCTAAATTAAGTTTGAAGTTGAACCAGTCTTCATTCTCTCTCTCCCTGTCAAGTATAAACAAATTTTAGGACGACCAAAAAAACAAACTCATAATCTACCATTTCATAATATTCCGGCAAACAAAAATGAAATGTTTTCATTTCAGTTTAATAGGCCATGACAAAAAACACCACCACCACAACATTAACCATGAAAACAGCAACATGTTGTCACGTTCATCAACAAAAGCATCATCATGGGCCCGTTCTTTTTCAACAAGTTTTGACAAAAGTCGCAGGTCCGATCTTATTAACGATGATCATGATAGTAATACTACTTCCAAAGAATTTGGTGATTCTCATTTTAATAATGGTTTTTCTGAAATAATGATGTGTCGTGGAAATGAGTTGAGAGTATTTACGTTTAGTGAGTTGAAAAATGCGACAAAAGGTTTTAGTAGGTCGCTTGTGATTGGTGAAGGTGGTTTTGGTTGTGTTTATAGAGGTCTTCTTGATGATGGCTCTTTGGATGTTGCTGTTAAACAGTTGAGTCGTAATGGATTCCAGGCATGTTTTTTCGATTCTTTTTTTTTTTTTTTCCCCATTTAACCTTTAATTTGTTTCGGTTTAATTTCGTTTTGTTAATTATATTCGATAATGTTCGTGTATATATGATATAGTTTTGTATTCCTTGATGCTTATTCTGATTGTTCACCAACATAAGAAAATATCTTCTTATTGGCTAATACTTTATTTGGGAAGCCAATGGCGCTGGTCGCTCAATTGTAAGGTCTTTGACCTTGTGGTTTCCCATGTCGAACCCCACTTTTCACATTTGTAGGGTGGATTAAAAATAGAATTTTCCAAAGTTATGGATTTCGTTCTAACTTCTAAGCATTCGTGTATTTTAAAAGTAGGGGTTGGGAAGGAAAGTGAAGTAGGCTTGAACTTGTATCCAGAAAGATTTTACAATTTACAAGTCTATTAGCATATTGAGTCTTCATGTGGTTAGTAGTCATAAAGGGGCCCTAATACATAGATAATGTAGTGGTTGAACCAAACAATTATGGTAATATTTTTTTAAAGGAAGCTTGAAATGTCTACTAATTTGGAAGATAGATGAAAGAGTCTTTTAGCCCTTTTATGAGTAAAAAGTTTGTTGTGCATTGCAACAAAGTTAGTGCTGAATCACAGAATAATTGAGCATTTGCTCAAATAGGAACACAAAAAGTAACAATATTTGATTTTTGGACGTCTTTCTGAAAGTAGTTCTTATATTTAGGTAAAGAGATATGACTAATTACATCTCATCTTTACATAGTCAGCAAATGGGACCGAGTGTCATTGTTGTTTCATTTTGTCACCAAACATCTAGTTAGAGTTTGATTTTTCATAACCTAGATTCAATATGCATAAAATTTTGATGACAGAGACAATTTTAACTCATTAAACCATTTAAGATATTATGAATGTTGTTCAATCAACATTTGTAACCCCATCAAGATTTCTTAAATATACTGAGGTTCATATAAATTTTGTGATGGGTAATGTTGATGTGGGGATACTTTATGACTTTTATGCAAAAGATTGCTGGACCATTTAATATACTTTTGTTATCTTACGGATTTTATTTGAAATTACATGTTCTAGTATTCAGGGGCATAAGGAGTGGATTAATGAAGTCAACTTTTTAGGGGTAGTCAACCATCCAAATCTTGTAAAGCTAGTGGGATATTGTGCAGAAGATGATGAAAGAGGGATCCAACGGCTATTAGTGTACGAGCTTATGCGAAATAAAAGTTTGGAAGATCATCTATTGGGTCGCGTTGACTCTACTCTTTCGTGGATCACACGTTTACAAATTGCTCAAGGTGCAGCTCGTGGTTTGGCTTATTTACACGAAGAAATGGATTTTCAGGTACTTTTTACTTGGTGCACTTAAAGATCAACAGTGCCTGCTATCATTGTGGAAAGATTAAATTTACTGGTATTTATGCAGCTAATCTTTCGTGATTTTAAAACTTCGAATATTCTTCTGGATGAAGACTTTAACCCAAAGCTCTCAGATTTTGGACTAGCTAGACAGGGTCCGGCAGCTGGACTTGGCCATGTTTCTACAGCTGTATGTTCCTCACTTTCCAAACTTGTGAACATAAAAACACTAGTTTTTTGGGGCTTCATATATATAACGGATTTCCTTTCGGATCTTGGAGTCTGGGTTCATATAAAAAGCTGAACCCAAGGAGGTCGCAATTCAGTCCATTTATTTATGAAATCGGTAGATTTGGGTTACGTTATATATTTAAAGGTCTAAGGGCTTAAGAAAGTTACCTGAGAACAAATGGGTCGAAAGTCACCCAAAGTATACCTATATTTCTAAACAATTAGAACTTTATTAATCTCAAAGTATACCTGTACCTAAATTTTTTAATCTGGAACCTTAGTTATTCATTAAAACTTTTTGGAAAGTTTTCAGGGGTTTTCGGGCCAACTGACCTGACCCGCTTCAACCCTTACTATAATCACCTATATTTCTAAACAATTAGAACTTTATTAATATCAAAGGAGTCATATAGAGATAGTCAAAATCAAATAGGCTAAATTATACCAGACGCCGATAAAAAATTCTTGTACATGTTTTGGAAAATTATCTGACCCATTTACCTGCCCATTTTGCAACCTCAAAATCTGTCATCATTCAGAATTCAGTATCTATGGTTTTGTACTTTTGTGTAATCTTAGAGAAACGCTGGGTATGGGAAGACAACCCGTTCCAATTTTATTTACTAAAAGCTTTAGTTTCTCAGAAATGTTGGGTAATTCCCTGCGACTAACAAGACATGTGCTGCTTGTTTTTAATATATTAAAGGTGGTTGGGACGATAGGTTATGCAGCTCCAGAGTATCTTCACACTGGTAGACTAACTTCAAAAAGTGATGTATGGAGTTTCGGGGTGGTCCTCTATGAGCTTATGACAGGAAGGCGAGCAGTGGAACGAAATTTGCCAAGACATGAACAAAAACTCTTAGAATGGGTGAAACCTTACATTTCAGATTCAAAAAAATTCCATCTTTTAATGGACCCACGTCTCGAAGGAGACTACTCCCTCGAATCAGCCCAAAGACTCTCTTCTTTAGCCAGCAAATGTCTTACAAAGAACCCAAAATCCCGACCCAAAATGAGTGAAGTGGTCGAGATGCTTGGGCATATCATCGAGGATTTGTCTCCAACAAAGGGTGAAACCAAAATAGAGACTGAAACTGAACCTGAATCCCAGTTTGTTACAGAAGAAAACGAAGAACCTAAACAGGAAATTATTCCAAGAAAACAAGAGGCAAATAGCATAAATTACATGAAGAAAGTTTTCGATTTTAAAGAGTTGAGAAATAGATCAATTGGGAGACTAGATTGGAGGCATTGGCCAGCAGGAATGGTTAAACATACCGCATGATGCTGAAGCGCGTTCTATGTTCAACGTTGAATCTACTGAAGATTTTGTACATATGAAGGTAACTTGCTAAACACAAAATCTTGGAGTGCTTTCAAGTCAAAATGAAAAAATTCACAACATTTGATTTGCCAACCAGAGTGCTTGTTTTGCTATTTTAGCCTTTTAGGTGAGTATATGCGTTTTGAAATAGTTTGGGTTATGATGTATAGAGAAACTTGTGCTAGTGAATTAGAATTCATATATTAAGTTATTGTTTAACTATTATGTTATAGTTGGCATCAGGCAACTAGAATATTCTATGTGTTTAAGGCGGCCTAGTGGTTAGACGTCTTGTTCCTCATATGAGGTCTCATGTTGGAAACCTCCCTGACTGGTTTAAGGTGGACATGGTTTGGAAACCTCTATGTGTTTAAGGCGGACATGGTTTGGAAACGGTACAAAGTCAAAAAGAATTTTCATTCCTAGATAACCTGAACGGGGAAACCTTCATCCGTGTACCTTTTTTTGTGGTTTTCTCCTCTAACTCAAAAGTGTGCCGATATTTTAATGTTGATCTGTTTGTATAATTTTGTAATATATAATATGTACATATTAGTTAGGCACCTTATAAACCAAATATATTTTATGTTAGAAGCATAAATTGTGATCATTTATAATAGTTGGTATGACCTAAAATTGAGGCCCTAGATATCAAATCCACCCAACAAAGTGGGTGGGAACTCGAAAGGGTGAAGCTGTTATGCCCCAAAAATGTATTCTTGTCGATACCTTTTCAATACAAATCATGGGATCTTAACTTTATATGTGTTCAAAGTTATGGCTATTTAAAGTTAGAGCTTTTTTATTTATTTTTTTCTCCACACCTTCAATATCCATGTACAACATATATAAACTCAGATATGCATTTACTGAAATGCACTGTTGCAATACTCACCGAGTCGAGCCGAGTACTCCATGAGTACTTGTTACAAGGTAGGGCGCCGAGTTGACCCAAGTACTCCCCCGACTTGGCGTTTTTGACCCACCGAGTACTCACCGCATAGACCCGAGTACTTCCAACTCCTAGTCGTTCGACCTAGGAGCGCCTAGCGACTTCCGCAACCTTGCTAAAATGTATTTAAGATATTATTTCATTAATACCAAATATACGTTGATTAAACATATTAACATACAAGATGCCGAAGTAAAGGTGACACTGTCAAATGAACAAATAGAACATATAAACAAATCTTGGCAAATATGAGCCAAAAATTGCAATATTTTAGCACTCAAATGCCAAAAAAATAAGAGTAAGACAAATTTTTGGGATGATTTTGGTAATATAATAGGCTTTTAGGAACAAATTCAAATACAAATTGGGTTAACCTATGTTCTGTTGTCAAACTTGGTTAGCCCTAAATAATCATTTGCCCAATTGGTCTTTTTTTTTTCTGCTTCTTTCTTTTCTTTATTTCACATTTTCACTTGCTACAAAGAGAAGGTTGAGCCTCGGGATTACCTGCAGCCTCCCTGCCAGCGGCTGCATCACGCTCACTAGAGCTTAGCTTCCTTGTCCGGGTTCCTTGAATCGAGTGTCTTCTGGGTCTGGCTCCCTTCGGATCCTGAAGCTGCTCGAGTTCTTTGACCACTTCTGCCATGCTGGGCCTTAACCTTGGGTCAACCGATAAACATCGCAATGATATATTTGCAACTGCATGAGCTACTTCTAGTGTGTACTGGCCTTCGAGGCGGTTGTCTAGAACCCGAAATATTTTACGTTTGTGGGCCAGATAGGGCTTGGCCCACTCAACTAAACTGTGTTTGCCAGATGGTCTGTTTTTGTCTACTACTCTTTGGCCTGATAGCATTTCAAGGAGAACCACCCCAAAACTATAGACATCACTCTTAGATGTCAAATGACCTAAAACGACCGAAAAGGGAAAATTAGTCATAAAGAAACAATCGGACATTTGAAATGAACTTATTTGCATACCTGTCGCTAGATACTCCGGAGCTGCGTAACCATAGGTCCCCATAATCCTTGTTGAAACATGGCTCTTATCACCGATTGGTCCATCCTTCGCTAGCCCAAAATCTGATAGCTTCGCATTGTAGTTCTATGCAAGGAACAACATGTCATTTTCTCTAGCTACACAAGATTTAGGGGATGTTTGAATATGCATTTACACTAACATTTAGCCATTTAGGGTCAGAGATAGTCAAATCCAGAAATACAAGTAAGGTGTTGACTACTTGACTGTTTGTAAACTGATTATTAAGATAAATGTAAATCACCTAATTATCACAAAACTGAATCCGTTGATTATATGATATTTAATCTGCTTCTGACAGTGGCAATAATCATGTTGAGAATGCAAAAGGGCTAAGAAGCATAATGTACCGAATCTAGCAACACATTAGATGTCTTGAAATCACGGTAAATCACTTTAGTTTTAGCACTGTGAAGAAAAGCAAGCCCTTTAGCAGCTCCAAGAGCAGCCTTCAAACGAAGACTCCATGATAACGGTTGAAAATATGATCCTCCTATTGATCAATCGTACAAGAAAATGTGATGATTCTTTTCAATTTTTTGTTTTCATAGATATATCCAGAAATGTAGAAAATAAAAACGAACTTACTCCTAAATAAGTGATTTTCCAAGCTTCCACGAGGCATGAATTCATAGACTAAGAGCCGTTGTTCGTCCTCTAAGCAATACCCGATCAGTTGAACAAGATTAGGATGTGAAAATTGACCAAGATAATTCACTTCTGCCTACACAAACCGTTTCCATAACAAATAAGCTGAAGAAGCAAGAAATCTTGAATTAATAATAGCTACTCATACCCTTGAGCTTTAGGTCATGTGGTATGTGAGATGGCCCATCAACCTATATAGGTTATGCATTTAAGTTCCATGGTAGACACTTTGTAAATATATGTGGACTACATGTAAATATATTTAGTTGCCTTTCTAAAGATTAACAAAAAATAAGAAAATAACTACTCATAACTTTTACAATTTGTATTTATTCATTCTAATTGCGCACAAAATCATAGTTTTACAAAAATAGCTGGGGTTGGGGACTGTCTCGTTAGACCAAGAGGACATGCCAGGTGGGAGTCCGGCCAATAGGTTTAAATCTGTTTTTATAAATTTTGATTAATAGAATCTTCAGGACGTGCCGCTCACCTTCCATATAAATTGCTGAAGCGGGTCAAACGGGTTGAACGCTGTTAAAGTGCACTTAACTTAATGTGCACAAAAATGTGTTAAAAGTTGTCTAAAGTTCATTTATTAAAGTAAGATATAATAATTTTAACAAAAACCTTCTTGTAACTAATTTTGAAGTTCGGATAAATGTGTACTAAAAAAGTGTTGGCAGACCCAACCCATCACGACCCACAAATTTGAAATGATGAATCTCACCAGCCACTCCCTATGACCTTGAAAACTTTCTTGATTAAGCTTTTTGACAGCAATAACAAGGCCTGTTCCTGGCTTGGCAGCAGTAAAAGATTGTTCATCAATCCAACCCTTAAAAACCGACCCAAAACCACCTTCTCCCAGCACGCTATCTGGTCGAAAGTTTCTTGTGGCCATCTTGAGATCAGAAAAGCTAAAGCTTTTCAAATTTGCTGATTGCAAAATCTCGCCTTCAGTTCGGGGAGTTGGTGGCACAGATGAGACCTTACTACTACCTGAAGTGCTATGCTCATTGACATTATCTGAATCTACCCCTGAAAATCATTCACAGAAACTTTAAATCAAATTTGCATACCAAAATGTTTGAAACAAAATATCAAGGGCTTCTATCCTAGCGGTATTGAGTTGGTCCAGCAACCAATAGTTCGTGGGTTCAAGTCTCGTAGGTTTCAGAAAATGTTTGAAACCATGGGATGTATAAATCAAATCTGAAGTTTAGCATTAGCAGAACTACTTGTGAACTTATAATTACCACAACAACCCAATTCCGCCATAACAGGTATGAGGGAGATGAGACGTAGAAGGCTATACCTTTACCTGAGGTTATAAAGACTGTTTTCTAAAGGATATCTGGTGAGAGCGTAGGATTAAATAATAGCAATTCTAGTTATGATTCTAAGAAGGCAAATTTGAATAGATAACTAATCATTAACAAGCATGCATTTATATAAACTTATTCCGCATTTACTTTCATATATTGATATATGGGTTGCACTAATTTAAATTTGCTTCTTGAATAATCACTTTAAATACTCACATCCAAAAACCCTTCAACCGAAGAATTCATCTATTTTCTCATCATCCACACACATAACTGAGTTAAAGAAATATACTTTCGAGATCTTTTAAAAGCTTTTAGGCCTAATATTTGGGAAAAAGAAAACCTCCAAAACTACAGGCACAGTATACAAGTAACTAAAACCCACCTCAGATACAGTAACATATAAAATAAGATCAATAACATAAGGAATCAAATACCACAGATATCTTCCAAAAGTAAAAACAAATGCATATAGTACCTGAACGAAATGGGCTCTTATTATTGAAAAGTTGAGCACTATAACAAGCACCCATTGAAACTTTTAGTTCTTGGCAGTTCTCACTTTTCAAGATTCTTACAAAAGCAAAACAAGTTTCACTGGAGCTTCATAGCTAACAAGAACATCAAAAACAGATCTGGGCCTAAACTCTTGAAATCAAAGATTGTAGCTTCTTTACAAATTACACTAAAACAATACAAACCCAGAAATAATTTGTCATAATTTGGTTGAGAAAGACTTGAAGTTTGAATCTTTTTTACAAAATACACTAAAACAAAGTCAAATAACAAAAAGCCAGAAGTTTTTTGTACTAATTTTTATGAAAAAGCCTTATAGTTTGTCTCTATTTTACAAAATACACTAACACAAAGTCAAGTAACACAATCCCAGAAATTTTTTTGTCCAATAAGTTTGCATGAAAAAACCTTAAAGTTTGTGTCTTTTTTGCAAAATACACTATAACAAAGTCAAATAACACAGGCCCGGAAATTTATCTGTCATAATTTGCATGAAAATTGCTTAAAGTTAGTGTCTTTGTGAGCAGAGAGAAAAGGGTGTTAATGAAAGGAGTGGTGGATGAAGGTTGGGGAGGGAGGAAGATGGGCTACATTAATGGTGGGAATGGTCCCTTTAGAAAGCTTCCAAGTGTTTATGTTTTTGTTGTTTATAAAGAAAATGGGAAGGATAAAAAGCTTCCAAGGTACTGCCCATCATCACATTGATGTGATAGAGATGGTTTTCTTGCAATAACCAATTTGATCAAACAAGCAAATTTTATAGATCCATGCAATATTTAGCATTTAAATTTTGATTGAAATGTTGAAAGTGATTGTTGAGACTTGTGAGTAGAAAAGATAATTACTACTAAAGGCAATGCATAGTATATCCATCAAAATTTTACCAATTTTTATATATATTTTCTAACGGAAATCTATTTTATTTTTACTCCTAAACTATATGAAAGATGCAACTTAAGACTTTCAAAACCTCGGAAACAAAGATTTTTTTTAGAATTTATATGTATTTTCAATATATTACATCAAAATTTTTTTACAAAATGTATATTTAAATATGTTTAACATTAAACATGAATTGTACATTAATTAAGTGTCAATATGTTTATGCTGCTTAAATAGTCATGAACTTAACTATTTTACTCCTATAATCTATTCATATATTATCTTAGAAAAGGTGATTCATACATCACTTTTTTTAAAATCATATATCACTATAAATGTTTTAAGTTACGAGTATAAGTACTCGCGCGTTGCGGCGGTGAAATGGTGGGGATGATAAGTCATAAAGTGTGATAGGTCATAATGTGTGATATGTCATAGAGTGTGATAGCCAAATGCCTTAAACGTACGAGTTCCGCTCTTGGATTTAAAAATTCGTTGAAAGTATATCGAATGACATCTTTAATGACAAAGTATGAAATTTTAAGAACACCCATATAATTTTTATAATTTATCGATGTACGGTTTATATGAGATAAAATGTTTTGAATGAGTTGGAGAAATAAATGATTTATGGAGGAGGGGAAAACAAAATGATTCGTTGAGATTTAAGAAGAGGGAAATGATATTATAGTTATTTTAAGTAAATATAGAATTGATAGAGGGACATTTTTGGAAAGTAAATATTGAAACTTAAAATTTAGAAAGGAAAAATTTGTTTTATAATATAGTATAAATTTTACAAGAAATGTCCCTAAAGGATTTCGAAGAAGGGCTGGCCGATCAGGAGCATAGAAGAACAACTACTATCAACATTATAACCTAAAACTCATTTTCAACCTTATAAACATAAAATGATTGTTACCCTTAACTATATTAAAGTGTAAAGGAAACAAATGGTAGGGTGACTATGATAATAATCTGATAATGACGTTTTGATGGTGGATCTCATGGTCATAGTCAAAGTCAAAGTAATGTCGACTAAAAAAAAGGGTTCACGGATAAGATTTTAAATGATTGTAAAAACACATCTTGTTTTAGATGATAAAGTAATTAACGCGTCTGGTTAAATAATTTTGAAATCATTTTAACAATACGATGATGATAACGTAAAACAAAATTGACAAATTAAGATAATAATGAATTAATCAACGTTTTACATGAAATAACGGAGGATTGTATCTTTTGCTAGCGGGAATTAATTGTTATGGATAACTATCCGCACAATGCTCGTGACGGTGGTGAAGACGATTATTGGTGGTGGATGCGACCAGTGGCGGTACCGGGGGGGGGGGGGGTGTAAATGAGACAAATGTCCCCCACAAAATTTAGATTTTATCATATATTTTTAAATTTTTCACCGATTTTCAAAAATTTTTCATAAGTTTTTAACCATTTGACCCCTTTAATATTTATTTTTCATGAATTTTTTAATTTTACCTGCTTTGAAAAAAAATTTTATACCATCTCTAGATACCACGTCGTGTGATGTAGATAATTGATATAAAGATAATTGATTAAAAAGGTTAATGGAGATATCTTAAGCATGAAAGCCCGAACTCTTAAGTGGGTTGATAGCTAATTCTAATACACAACATCACAAAACCAAACAATCTTAATGGGTGAATGCTGCCTAAACAGAAGATAGACATAGCATATTAACTAAGCTTAGCAACTTATACATAAGCTTATCAGGACTGATCAATCCCGCTGAACAAAAGAATTTCATATGTTGGTTTAAATTGCATGCTCATCCACAATTGATGTTTGTTTTTTTTGTGGCCGAAGTTGTGTATAGTTTCTTTTAATGAAACATAAAGAAAAAGCTTTTAAATTAAGTCAAGAAAATGACCACAATAACCCCTAAATTTGCAAGTGGTCCAACCTAGGTACCATTCGTCTTAATTTTTTCCAAATTATCAATTGCAAGAGATAACACTTGTATTTTTGGTTGATGGCACAATGGCCAACAATGGTATTAGATAATTGTACAACTTCAAGTACAAACCACACCCGTCAATTTCAACCCCTTTGACGTCCATTTTTCATCTTCCCGCTTTTAGACGTTAGTCCAAAAGTTTTTGTCATGACATGGTTTTTTTTTTAAGGCAAAATCATACTATTACCATTTATATATATCATTTTCTTTAATGAAAAGTATGCAAATAAGCAATATATGACAAAAAGTGAGTATTTATTTTACAACTTACATTCCCTGCCACTACTACGTAGTAGTAATGTATACATTACTACCTATACACGATAAATTTGCATTCCATTCAATACACTAATTACATTAATAAAAAATTTACATCCCTTGTTCGGGCCACCAGCCGACACCACGCATCCCTTATCCATGAATCATGATGAACTTATGTGTAAATGACTACTAAATATGTTGGCGACCCGAATGAACATTTGAGGATTTTAAACTAGTATTTCACTTTATCTATATTTCATTTATTATGACATTGGATTATCATAGGGTCTACAAATAAGGAGGAGAGGAGTGGTCACGCGTGCCCAGCCCGTTGAATGAACACCGCCGTCATCAACGCGGCATGACTGTGGGCGGGATTAAAGCCAGCCCGTTGGGGGAGCGTGCAAATTGACCGTTTGAGGCTTAAAAAAAAAAAAATAAATTTTTTACCCCCTAAAAGTAAACTAGCCTTTAGTTGCTTAAAAAAAAAACCCCTTAACTTTATCTATAAATACCTTCTACATATTTTATTTCATACAACCATTTTCATATATCATTTCATATACATCATCCATGGATCCAAGGGGGAAAAATGTTTAATTTATATTGTTTTTTAAAAAAATGTTTGATTAAGTTAAATAAAAAAGAAAAACTTTTTTGAGAAGGTGATAAATGCCAATAAAAATGGTTAGGAGAGTTGGTTGGGATGGTTGAAAAGAAAAAATGAGTTGGAGTAATATAATTGGTGGGATTTGAGAGGGTTGAGATTTTAAGCCACACCACTTCCTTCTCCCTACCTAGACTACAAATTTCTAAAATGTGTATTTAACATCTATAATACCTTATAAAGCAAACTGGATTCTTCCCTTAACTTAATTAAGAATCTGATAAGACAAAAATGCTCTTAAATAATCTTCCTTGCTAAGCACCCTCTCACGTGATATACCAACTATGCCCTTCAACTATTTTCATCTCTAGCAAAATAAAACCCTATCAACGCCACCACCAGATTGTCTGCCCCACCGCCGCATTGCGCAGGTACCATGCTCGTAACATGTAAATGAATATGCTAATGTTACTATAGAAATGAATACTTAGTTTGATACAAATTAAAACAAACGATACTTATTTATCTTAGATTTGGTTTGGTCTTTTACACAAACACTCTAATGAGCTGAACATATTTCATCGGCTTTCCGTATAACCTTTCCACATATATTTTTTATAATCTTCAAAAATATATTTATCCTTTCTACAAACACACAATTAACATATATAGATATAGATATTTAATATATACATATACAAATACATAACAAACATAGGGGTGAGAATCAAGCCGAGAAATTCTCAAGCTATCTGAGTTTGAGCTCGTTTAAACCGATTTCGAGATTAACTATTTCGAGTTCGGGTCAAGCTCAAGTCGAGTTATTGAACTCGAATAGTTACACGAACGAGCTTAAAAGAATTAGTTTTTGACTTGGCTCGTTAAATTGAGTTTTAAATACAAGATTAGTTTATACATGAATATAAATGAGATTATTCAAGCTCGAGTTCAAGACTTCAAGTAATTAGACGAGTTTGTCGATTTCACGCCCTTTAAATATAGTTAATTAATTTTTTTTCTAAAAGATGAACGAGCATCAAGTTCGAGCTCGAACAATAATGAGGCAGGTCTAGCTCAAACACATTTTTGAATATTTTGTACGAACCCGGTCTTGAGCTTAATCCGAGTATAACAAATACTCGTAAATAAACAAGTCTAAAATTCCTGAAGAACAACCTTCTTTACAAACGCTTTAAGGCAGAATCTGTTTCATCTTATCATCCTCAACAATATCCTTTCACAAACATCTTCCATGTTCCATGTCGTTTTGTTTATTTTGTGAACAGTCAATTGGAAAAATAATCTATATTTTTATGACTAATAGAGATGAAAAGTCAACATAAATGCTCCCTTTATACGAGTTGTACATGATGCCCACAGAAAAAAGGCCGGAGGGCCGGACACACACGATGCGAATCAGTATATCACGGGTGTGTTAAAAGTGGTCAGCCCAACGACTTTTATAATTGTGGCAGTTTGACTATTACACAACCATGTGACTATCTTTCCTATCCGTTTTTCTTTGAATGCCTAGACCCTAGTGATATACTTGTCCATGAAAAAGAAAATAAGATTTAAATAAGGAGTACAAATAATTATAAAAAAAAAAAAACAGCACTTGATAACTAAAAAGGAAAATGATAAATATTTAGTTTTTTATGATTCGTTTTTATATGATTACCCTTGATGTCAACCATTTAGTTTTATACGTTACTCATGCGTCGAGGTTCAACGAGTCGTGACGTCCTTTTGGGCAACCAACGATGTTGTAAGAACGCATGATGAAAATGGGGTCGTTGGATCATTCAATAAGAAGGCAAAACAAAATTGTTGTTGTGTGTAATATGTATTGTTTATAATGCTACGCACATCAAAGGTGTCTATATATAGAAGATTTGTGGTAACATGGAGGATGTTTATGGAAAAGATATTGTTGTGGGTCATGAGGATAGAGGTGGAAGATCTTCATCATTGAGTGTTTGTGATCGATGAAGGATGGTGAAGGATGAAGAAATCGAAGAAAATTATGTAGTTATTTGTAAGAAGGGTAAATATGTTGTTATTGTGGGTAAAAAATGTTTCTAGAAAAAAATAAGTAAAAATTTGACATGTCATACCGATTAAGCTCTTTGCGGGAAGGACAACATGTAACTGATATGGATAGTCTAACAATTTGGTGAATAACAACATGAATTTTTTTCGTTCTCCTCTTTTTATTTTTAACTTTACAGAAAGTTCAACGTACAAATAGATTTATCGAGTAATATAGTATTTTGGACATTTAAGGATATACTTTATCCATATCAATAAACTAAAACAACAAGAATAAAAGAATTTTTTGAACAACAATCATGTTATTTTTATTCATAATTAACTAAAATATCTATGATTTATTTTGAAAATATTCCAAAATTTTAACTCTGGTAATCCTATAACGATTCAAAAAGCGATACCTCAATTAAAACAAAGTAATTACAGTTATACGGTATGTCTAACCTACCCATAATGGCATATATAATCATATCTCACTCATTGTTGACAAACTAGATGTCACAAGATTAATTAACCAGAAAGTATTGTTAGTTGTTACATCTTTTTACAATATTGTGTATACTGCATTCTCATACACATTAAGATGTTGACGTGTATTGTTTTTGTTTTTTTTTTCTTCCACTTTTTTAAACGTAAATTATCATCTTATGGATAAGAAAGATTAATATACACAAAACATTGGATACAATAATGTACATATAGTATATTTATAGTACGTAACGTGATATGATTGATATCATATAGTCATATCACTACAAACAAGGTAGGCGGCTAGCGATGAGGGTCTGGAAAATTGAACTTGTATATGATCTAAAGATTGTTGGTGGAAAATTGAACTTGTATATGATCTAAAGATTGTTGATGTTTGGTTGTTGATGTTATAGATCCAGGTGAGTTGTTGACTGTTGGTAGTTGTCAGTTTTTCACCAACGGTTTAAAGGTTGTTGGCGGTGGTTTTTGGTCGCCGGTGTTATAGATCCAGATGAGGTGGTGACCGACGATGGTGGTCAAAGTTTTTGAACGACGCTTTTGGTGGTGTTTAAAATAGGTGGCCGGCAGTGTTGGTTGTATATGATTGAAAAAAAACGGTGTAGAAAGTAAAAAAAAAAAAAAAAAAGAAAAGTTGGTGGTCATATTTTAAAACCTAGAAGTTTGATTGTAGAGGTTGGAAAGTAACTATGTGTCAAAAGTGAAAATGTTAAAAGCGTTGTGGTAAAAAAGCAAAAATGGAAAAAATAACTGTAGCTAAGTGGACTTGAAATGTTATATATATATATATATATATATATATATATATATTATCAACACATTTTGATCATATATCCACATTTAATTGTTTGAGAAATTAATAGTTAGTGTGGATAAAAATTAAAAATGTGTAACAAGTTAAATATGAAGTGTTAGAAATTGAATGATATTGAATCAACAATGATAACAACAATTAACAACAACAATAATAGAAGATGATAAAAGGAAGAAGATAGGGAGAATAATTGTGTATTATATATGTGTGTGTTTCTATACAATAGGGTTTCACCCTTTATATAGTGTATACAAAGCTTATAGAATAAGCTAAGGACATAATCGTAATTACATAATATGTATTTGTATATATTTAAAATTATGGATTTTTAAAACTTTTTTACGTATTTGTAAAATGTAATGCTTTATACTTTATAATAATGCATGTTTTATCTATACTCCTTATATAAACAAACTACCCCCTCCAAATTAAACACTCTACCTTTAAATTTCCTATTTTACCATTTTAACTTACACTACCTCCAAACACTTTAATCCTCAAAATATCAAAAATACCCTTAAGAAAACCTTACACCCAATTTGTCTCTCTTCCCCTCCCCTGGAGCTGCTCACATATTATACAAAAAAAAACACACATACAACCCCCCCTAGAACAAAGCACACACACACAACCCCCCAGAACAAAGCACACACATACATCCCCTGAGAACCGTTTCTCTGTAAAACACACGTAGCCACCGCCCCCAAAACCGCCACCGTCTTTGTCGTTTAAAACACACATAGTCATAGACTCATAGGTACGGTAATCCCGTAATCGCGTACCTTACTTAACCAACGTTTTTTTTATGTCCTGCCACATTGCGCGGGTACAAAGCTAGTACATTTTAAAAGTAAGAACTTTTAGTTCAATATATTTTTATATATGTAAAAAACGTAACAAACTTTAATAATGGATGGATGTTTGACTGTTTGCTACGTAAAAGGAAAACATAACCTTTATGTTTTTAACTCTATATTTAACTATTTACGAAATGTACATGATCTGAAAGTGAAATTGTCCTCTTCCAAGATGACAATCGACATGTGATGAAGAGTTGCAATTAGTCTAAAGCAAATGTTGATAATTTACCAAAAAGAAAGTAAAAATAATAAATATAAATATAGCTAAATAAAGAAAAAGAAATCACAAGTGGTAGTATGGCATAAGATTAGTTGTTAACGATATATGTATCTTTATCACATAAAAAAGATTCTTGTGAGTTTTATTATGTTATATATACTGAAGTTGCTTTTTGATTATTGACATTCTAGATGCGAAATACTTTAGTGGTCATGATGATCTAATCATATCATATAAACTTGACACTTTGACAGTGCGAGTGTACAAAAGATAGATTTTTGTTCGCTTTTAAATATATTTGTTTATTTACCAGGTCATCATTTTAGTCTTTTAGGCTTTTAGCCAATTTATCTGTAGTATTGTTTTGTTGATATATATCACATTTACTAACGGTTGCATTCTATTCTATATAAAGATTATAATTCAACATAATTAATTAAACTCTAACATTATTTGGTTGTGTCATATTTTTTTCTTCCTTTTCGTGTTTTTCGTGTATCATTAATAAAGTTTCATGCTTTATTTATTTAGTGTAACAAATTGATGGTTGTGGTATAAATAATTATATTTGTAGTTTTCATAACTTATAAGCAAGCGACATGATTGAATGGACTTCAACTCTTTAAGTTGGCCTAAGAAATAATTAAATCAGTCAATCAAATATTTGTGAAAATGACATCAAACTTACGAATAACAACTTATGTAGTATAATTCCCTATTAATGTATGTGTAAGTACAATAGTGTAATATTAGTATTAACCTAAGGTAAGTAGAACATGATATTTTTATGTCACGTTGTCCTTTATAAATTATCGATTTTTGTTTTTTTTTTCTTTTCGGACATTATACATTTCAAATGTCTATTATACATAATTATAACTTTAAAATGTTTCCTCAATCGAGAAAAATAAATCATTGATTCAAATGGACACAACCTAAATCTGTAATTTCTTTTCAAGTTTTTGTTGTCCAAGGGGTGGTTTGTACCCCTGTTTACTTGGATTATGCACTAGGTGCGTGGTTGTATTAGTCGATTTACCACTCTGTTTTTTATTTATAAAATTCTAAGAAGGGATGACGGCTTTTTACCGAAAAAAGTACCCATTCAAATAAGATAACAAACGAGTAAATGGACGATGTTTTATATATTTTTTGTCTTTTTGATTCAGAGTTTAACCCAAAAGATCTTATTAGGTCCTTTGAAAACTCACAATTACTAATAAGAAAACGTTAATATATATAAATAAATAAATTAGACTCCATTAAAAAATAAAAATCATAATTCGGGCCTAAGAAAACTCTTTACCCAAAGCACTAATTATGTCCATACCAAAAAGACATAAAACTTTTAAATTAGCCCTCTAAAGCAAAAGCCCACAGAGCAGAATATCCGACCCGGCCCAAATTCAATTTTTATAAATAACCCACTTAGTAAGAATTTCCCCCTTTTCAATCTTTCCATTCCCATCAAGGCCATCATTGCATTTATCAAACCAGCGTTCGCATAGACCTAATTGCAGGTTTGATTCTATATATCTATATCTATATGTCTGTATTTCTTCCTAAATATGGTTGAATTTATTGATTAATTGGTGATTTTTTTGTATGCTGTTATCGAAACCCTAATTATACCGTAGTGAAATTCGATTGATTTCTGATTTCCAAATAGGAATTGAAACTTATATTATAAAAAAGGTTTCAAATTTTGTGGTGTATTATTATGTTTATTATTAATATATAAGTTTTGTGAATATTGGAGAATTATGGTTTAAAAAAGGGTGATGTATTGCATTTTTATTTCACGCGGTTCGTACGGTTTTTGCCACCCGTGAAATTTGTCAGCTGAACCGTTGTCAAAGGTTGTATAAATTCAAAAATAGACAGCAATATGCAATTTGTCGAACCTGAAATTACTAGCGAATGAAATCCAGTTTGTGCGGTTCTGGCCTGTTTCGCCAGTTTCATTACTTATATGTAGATTTACAATAGGATGTTGATAACGGCAGTAATAGGAAAAGCGTCATTTGAAAAAAAAATAAAATACGGAGCAAAGTTTAACTGTTGAATTTTGACCTTTGTTGCTAACTGTTTTTTCGAAATTTGCTATTTAGTGTTTACCATGCTTTAATTTGAGTATGAATTCTTATAGTACCATTATTTCTGATTTTAAAGTGCAGATCTTTATTTTAACTCTCAAGATGCCGGCCACAGCGGGTAGGGTTCGTATGCCAGCCAACAATCGGGTACACAGTAGTGCTGCCTTGCAGACCCATGATATTTGGAAAACTGCAATTCGATATGACCCTTATGCTCCAAACAAAGAAGATAACAAGAATTCTGCACAGCCTCTGTCTTCCAATGCAGAACCTGAGAGAGAAAATGCTTATGCTAGTTACCAGGAGTTGCTTGCACTTGCTCGTATCACTGGGAACAATGCTGACGAGGCTCGTGGGTCCTGCAAGAAATGTGGCCGTGTGGGTCATCTGACGTTCCAATGTAGAAACTTTTTGAGCATTAAGGAAGATAAAGATAAGGATCCGGAAGCTATTCAGGCCGCTGTTAATGCAGGTTTAGAGAAGCTAAAAAGGAATGGAAAGAGAACCAATGAGAGTTCAGATGAGAGTGACGAAGAGGAGAGCGAGAGTTCAGACTCTGGTTATGATTCAGAGATCGAGCGGGTCATTGCACTGAAATATGGGAAGAGGTTGAGTAGTAAATCAAAGTCTTCACGGAAGAAGAAAGATGAAGATTCTGATGAAGATGAGTCGGATTATGAGAAGAGAAAAAGAGGTAGGTCAAAGAAGAGAAGTGCCAAGAGGAGTACAACTGATAGTGACGACGAAAAAGATGGTAGGAGGAGGAGGAAAGAAAAAAGGAGGAGAAAGGATGATGAGTCATCCGATGAGGACAGGGAGCGCAGATCACATCGCAGGAAGAGTAGGAAGGATAAGAGGAGGAGGAGGAGTCATAGAGATTCAGATGATTCATATAGCTCTGAAGACTCGGTGAGAAGGCATAAGAGGAAGAGTAAGAGCAAGAGAAGGTCTGATTCTGATTCAGATGCTAGTGAGGATTCGTGGGTTGGCAGGGACAAAAGAAGATCTGAGAGGAGGACCAGGAAATAGTCATTATTACTGAAAGGAGTACTCTTGTTTTAAAAGGTATCTCACTTGTTTTCTTTTTTTTGAAACTTGTGTTCCTATGTTACAGAGTTACTCGTTTACTTTTCTTTGATCTACACATGCAATTTTCTGTACAGTTTTGGTGCAAGTTATTTGTTTCTTACGAAGTATATTATCCGTATATTATCATGCCATGTTTGTACACGATTCTTTAGTATTTGTTTCTTTGATATATACATGCAATTTTTTGTTATCTGATGGATTCAGTGGTTCTCATTTCCATTGTCTAGGAGATACTATACTACTGCACTATAAAATCATTTCATATGATATGTACAGTAGTTCAGTAATTGGTTTGGTAGTAGTCAACTCGAATGATGTAGTGTCTTCTTTCTTTTGAATGTTCAATTTTTGGGCCTTGATAATATACAGAACCCAACCAGGGAAATTCAGGGAAAAACCCCACAAATTTGTCACTCCAAGGAGTCGAACCCAAGACCCGTGGGTAAAATCCAGGGAAGCGTCTTTGCTAGCTGATCTGTGCCTCATTGGCGATGTAGTGTGTTCTTATGTTTTAAACTATCAGCCCCTTAGTCCTTAGATATCGGCAGAGTTCATGGTGATTGAGCGGTTTAACTGGAAATTGCTTTAGTATGACTGTGTGCAATCACTAGATGGCAAAACATGCAGGTTGGGTAATGGTCAGATCCAATAATTTCTGGTTTGGTCGAATTAGGTTGGTTTTGGTTGACGAAAAACACTTTGTTATGAAACTTGTCTTTCGAATTTTATAACCTAATATTTTTGAGCCAGCTTATCTATGAGGATTTGTGCCAAAAAATAAACTTCAGGCAACTTTTACATGTTTGAATCATTCAAATCATCTGAGTTAATCTCTTTGTAGATGATTTCTTATATTTTATCTATTTAAATCCATAGAGATATAACATATCCCGAAATGATTGCAAGTGGTGAGCATCAAATACGCCATGGTACTACATGTAACATTTTGGTTTTTTAAGAGCATAATACTATATGCTCTGCTTTGTATCTGTTTGGGCTTTATATCATTTTCCCATTGTATGCTCCATCACTCAATTTTTACCAAAAGCAATGCAAAAGCCTTGGATCTTTTGGTACTTGAACAATTTCACTGATTCTGTAGTAGGTTCTACTTCTTTCCTAGATGATGCAATTTTTTAAATTTGTATCCTGCAATATACATGATTGTTTGAATTGGTTGTGTGAGACTTGTATGTAGAATTGTAGATCATGTTATATTCTGTATTTCTGTATTACAAAGTACGTTGTTGGTATCTTGCTTGCTTTGTAGATATTGTTTTCTGTGCTTGATTCCATTGCGTTTGATATGCAGGTATTTTTCATGCTACGTTTCTTGTGCATTTCTTCATGAAACTTTTTTCTCTTTGCATGAGGACATGTTGTTGATCCCTAACACCTTGTATTTTACAGGCACTGCAAACAGGGTTCTGGGTGTAGCGTCACTTATGTGAATTCTCATGCTGATCTGAAAAACAAATGCTGGGTGTAGTGTTGTTGATGTGAATTGTCATGCCGATATGTCTGGTGAAAGGATTAGTATTTATATAAACCTATTACTAATCAACTGTTATGTACTTGTGTAAGTTACATTTTTCTAGTAATTCAAATTGTACGTTGTTATGTACTCTGGTGGCAGCCTTGTTGCAATGCATTTCACTTATCTGGCAAGTGTGTATTTCATGCGTCTGGCAAGTCCTTCTATGGTAGACTTGGAGAACTGGTTTCTTTTATTTTCTTTTTCTTCCAGATGTTATGTTTAGGCAAACATCCTTTGTATGTCTTTCTCATATTTTTCTTTCTCCGTTTTCTGGAGTTGGCGATTCAACAAGGTTCTCTAGCAATGGAATGTCTTTGTGACACACTCTCGTCCTGGTTGTCTTTCAGTGGTCTTCTAGCGTTAGACGAAGCAAGGAATTTTCATTAGCCTGTGTATTCATCTTTTAAGTTTTTATTGCTGGTTTCACAACAAATGCAAGTTAATGACAACGTTTTCAATTGGGGCATTCTATAATTTTACGTAAGGTTTCTCATCAGACTGACGTGGATGGGGCTGACAAGAAAAGCATATATCATTTTTAAATTATTTTCTTTTCTTTCTATCGTGTGTGTCAGTGTGTGTGTATATATATATGGATATATTGATAGAGGATATCATTTTGTCATGTACATCAAAATTTTGAAATTGTATGTCGTATTAAACTTATATTATTTGTACATATGGTCGATTTAATTAAGAAAACTATACGTGAACTTGAATTTTTGAGGATTATATATATATAGTGGAAATATCATTATTATTATTTATAAAAGCTATTTTAGAACTTTTTTTTTTTTTTTTAATAGCAATGTGCTATTTTAGAACATCTAATAGTGTTTTTTTTCAACCTACCATATTTATACACATGACTAAAATTAAAGAAAAGAAATTAAAGGGGAATTGAATCCGCAAAAATCAATCAAAATCTCAATCAAACAAAAATCAAAAGGACGGCCCGGAAAGAAAAAACCCTGGATTTAATAATATAATGTCATTGAATGCGGAATATGATTGCGCATCAGCATCATCTGATTCTACTGAAGGACTTTGCCGAGGAGTTCGGCAACCTATTAGAGAATATGAAGGAGGAAGCTGGTATAAATATTGAGAAGAAGAAAGATGATGATGATGAAGGTGGAGACATCAAGATACATAAAACGAAGGCGCATGCGGATGGGTTTGATTCCGACCTGTTGTTATCGAGAATGTTGTTATGCTGCCGCCGCACGTCTGAATAAGATAGAAAAACATGCACTCCACCTAATTATAAAAGCTACCATTATATAGGTATGATGTTTATTCAACAGTAGCAGATTTTGAACTACAGCAGCAGATTTTGAACTAAATAGCATCATGCTTCTTGACTAAAAAAAAGTACCAAAATTCATAGTAAAAAACAATAAAATTGCAGGTCCAAAAAAGTTCACAAAAGCATTAGCGGCTGCTAGAATGTGACATCAATAATCACAAGAACAGAACATCCAAAAATGCACTTAGAAACTTAAGGATGGGCTATTAGACTAAAAAAGCACTAAAATTCATAATAAAAAACGGTAATATTGCTTCAGGTGGTAGTCATCACTTCTACAATGTAAGGACATCCAAATAGCGCATGTGTTTTCCTAATCGCGCATTAGGAGCCAAATCCAAGCTCAGGAGTTCTATGTAGATCTCCTCCTCAGAGTAAACATGTGGATGAGAGCTAGCTCTTCATTACCTTAATAATAAGTAGACATAAAAATAGTCCACAAAGAAGATAATTAAAACAAAAATGGCAGTCACTCATAAGCATGATCTTACCTTAAAACACCTCTGTACTTTCTCTGATAGCTTCAAATACATCTTTAATGGAATCCCTCCTGGTCTTCCAGCTTTCTTTTCTTTATACTCATTATTTTTTTACTTTTTTTATAGTCGGAAGCTTCTCTTTTATATTTTGTTGTGGTTGTTTCTACTCTTACCTCATTGTTCATCTTATTTCCCCCCTCTTTTGCAGATGAACCCGTTGCTTTATCTTTTGCAAACAAATATAACAATTCATCTTGATGACTTAATTTATGTGGTTTTCTACTTTGCAGCTTCTGGTTTTTTACTGTCATAAAAATTAGATTGAAGTTTTTTATAACGATTAGTATAATTGGGAATTAGATGAAACGAGATATAAAATACATGATTAGCAGATTACTATTATTAGTAGTATTAAAAACAAAAAGGTATGGAGTGTGTAAAGTGCTAGATATAATGATAAAAGAATAAAAGAGGTAAATACTTGTAAGTGAAACCTGATAATATCATATACCTCAGGGTGTATAATGAAATTAAAATTGAGATCATCTATATGTAAGGAATGCCATATATAGATACCTAACGCAAAATCAAAATCCCCAAAAAGTGAAAAAAACCCTAATAATAACCTAAAAAAAATACTAATAATGGATCAGATGACGTTCGAGCAATTGTCATACATTGATCCTAATTTACCTGATATGAAAGCCTTTCACGAGTATCTTCAAAAGATGCTAGCGGAAAGTATTCAGAGGAAAGATGATGTTGCTGCTGATGCTAATGATAATAATAAGAAAGATGATGTTGCTGCTGATGCTAATAATAATAATAAGAAAGATGATGTTGCTGCTGATGCTAATAATAATAATAATAAGAAAGATGATGCTGCTAATAATAATAATAATTATTATTATTATTATTATGGCAGGAAGAAGAAGAACAAGATGGAGAGGAAGATGGAGAAGGCTGCGGCCAAGGAGTATCATAGGCTTCACGGTTGTCCTGACGAAAGCAAATATAACTATGCTACTTCCGGAGGACTCGAATACCCAGCCTCATATATGAAGCACGCCTGTTAATTATGTGGCCGCCGTTGCCTCCCAAGTTATTATTATTATTATTATTAATAAGATCCAACTCTTTTAATTTTTATATATTATTAGTTGCTGCTGCTTTCCTGTTATTATTAACATATCTATATTATGTATTTGTGCGTGTTTAATTAATTCTCAACTTTGATGTTATCGGTTTCTTTCTGCTTTACTTGTTATTAATTTATTATTATTTATTATATGACCGTATGTATGCTTTTTTGTTTGTTTTAAATTTATGTATATATACTTAAAAAAAATTAATAAATAACGTGAATACCCAAAAATCACTTTAAATATACAAAAATATCCAACTTTTTTAGAGTTTTCATAAAATACTCATAAAATCGCAAACCGCAAATCAGATTTGCGATGTAGACCCAAAATCGCAAATAAGATTTGCCATTTGCAACTGCAATTTGTGATTTTGACTAAATAAGACATACCAAGCCACCAAGGTAGTAGATTTAAGTGCAAGCCTTTCCTGTTCGATTTGGTTTCTTTGGACACTCCCAAACTGTAATCTTAATATATACTATAAGACAGTTGAACTAATGACTTACTAACCAATTAAATCGTTTAATTTCATCAAATTGATTTTCGCTTATGTCATCATTTAGATAAACTACAAATTAAAAATCACAATAATCATTATCCTAATATATTATTATATTAGTATTTATAATAAATTGTAAAAAAAATCTCATTAATTTACACTTTTTTGTTTTCCATCGATAATTTACACTTTTTAGCGTTGAATACTTAATTTATATTTATTTTTTGCCATGACAGAATTTGTAAAAGGTTACAATCATTTAATTAGTTAAAAAAGTTTCAACATACGAAATATTGTCTATAAAAATTTTTTTCAACACGTAATGACTTATTAACAAATATTAGATTAGATTTTATAAATTATAAATTTTAATATTTAGTTTTCACAGAAATGAGACGATCATATAACAAAACACGATTTATAACAGAGAGGTACTTAAATACTAAATCCAAATCAATATGAACTCTATTCAAAATTCATATGATCTCTAATAAAAAAAGGTACATAATTTTCTGCTTTTTTATATATTAGTTTTGCGTAATAATGTTTAAGTTACCTTTGTCACTCAGATAAATAGTCCTAATTGTTATCAAAAAACTATAAAAACAATTCTAATTGTTATCTAATTATCATATATATGACATGTGATTGAAAACAAACATATCCGTGTTATAGGTCCGTATCATGATCAAATACATATAGTTGAATGTCACATGATTACAATATGTTTATATTTTAATTCTTAATTATTTTTCATAATAATAACATATTATGAGTACAACTTGATTCAAAATATTCTATAAAAAAGAATTTATTATAACATGTGCGTTGTGGAATGACTACGCCAAACCGTTCCATCAATATGTCTCGGCTAATAATGACAGTAACGAACCTATGATTATTGTACTAAAACTTACAAAATATAACACTTAGAAACGTATATCCTTAAAATTATAAGCTTTTATGATTTAAATGTATAATAATATAATATTGTTAATATTGTAAACCTGTGTCCAGTGTTGGACACGGGTCTAAAATCTAGTTCATCATGATACAATAAGACCAATATCATTCAGGCCTTCCACTTCTATACAATTATGGCCCAACAAACAGCAACAATAAAGGCACAATTGTAGCTCTTCTATCAGCAACCCGACAAAGCATTCTGCACATTTAGATACCATCTATGCCAATAGTGCCAAAGAAGGACCAAGCAGTCTCATCTTTCACGACTCGCTATTCCTTTTCGCAAGCACTAGTCACTACCCGAACAATCCAACATCATCCCGTGTTCACAGTTTCCACAAAATCCCCAATTTTGTACTTTGTTTTTTATGTTTTAACCTAAATCTGGCAAAATTTAATTTAAAAATATAGGTCACGATGAGTAGATGAACTTGCATGGGGGTTTAGATAAAACAACGTATGTACATTTAAAAAAAAAAACCCAGATATATTTATAACTTTAGAGTTGAGTTATTTTGAGAACCTAAAAATAAAAAAGAACTCAAGAACCATTCTGGAACACACATTTTTCTCTCTTTCTCTCTCTTCAATTAAATAATAAAATTCACCCAAATCATTATCACACATCGTAAATCGTTAGACGAAACAAAAAACATGGGTAGTCTTAAAATTCCGTCCTCTTTCATTAGAGATTCAATTCGATATACTTTTGAGGACTTTTTAATTTTCATATAGCTCTAAAGACTCCGTGAAAAGGCATAAGAGGAATAGTAAGGGCAAGAGAAGCTCTGATTCTGATTCAGATGCTAGCGAGGATTCGCAGGTTGGCAGGGACACAATAAGATCTGAGAAGAGGAACAGAAAATAGTCATTATTACCGAAAGGAGTACTCTTGTTGTAAAAGGTATCTCACTTGTTTTCTTTATTGAAACCTGTGTTCTTATGTTACAAAACTACTCATTTACTTTTCTTTGATCTATACATGCAATTTTTCGTATCATTCTGATGTTAGTTTTTTATTTTTTACCAAATATTTTATCCATGTATTATGATCATGCCATGTTTTTACACAATTCTTTAGGATTTGTTTGTCCGTTGCACTTCGTACTCCAAGTTTCCAGGGCATCTGTTTATTGTCCTTTACGTGATGTCTTTGTTATCCATTGGATCCATTGTCAAGGAGATGTGGTGTGTAATGGTATGTGGTGTGTTCTTATGTTTTAATCTACCAATCCCTTAGTCCTTAGATGCCTGCACTCCTGCAGAGTTCATGTTTATTTACTAGTTAGTGAACTTTAACTGGAAATTGCTTCAATATGAACATGTGCAATCACTAGACGTAACAAAACGGGCAGGTTGGGTAATGGTCAAAATCATCAATTTCTGGTTTGGTCGAATTGAGTTGGTTTTGGTTGACCAAAAACACTTGGGTATGAAACTTGTCTTAGAAATTTTATAAGCTAATATTTTTGAACCGGCTTATTTATGAGGATTTGTGCCAAAAAATAAACTTCAGGCAACGTTTTACCTGTTTGAATTGTTATACATCCTTAAACTGCAAGGGACAAGGCATATTGACATAATCAGCCTTTTAAGTTCTTTAATTTTTTCAAAACAACACAATGCAATAACCAAAAAAGAGTTTAATAAGCGTACTTGTTTTCTAATAACAAAAAAAGAGTTTAGGCCATTAATTATCAAAGTACTTTCCAGGTTTACATGGATAATAAACATACTTGACACAATTAGTTTTTAGGTTCTTACCCGTAGCATGTTTACTTATTGGACTTCAAAATTACATGCTGGTATATATATGGTCATTTGCAAATGGGAAATTGGGAATCTCTTGAACTAGAGACGTGTTCAGGAAACTATGGAAATATTAACGAGGTTTCAAAAAATTCTTTAAAAAAAGCAAATATGCTGTTAGCTACACCATAAGCTTTTCAACACGCTATAGCTATAGTTACTTATAAATCATTTTGGGGTTTTATTTTTGTAATGTATTAGAAATTCAAATCTTTAAAGGTCCATGTTATCCTTCTTACATATTTACATTATATATCATTTATTTCGTAAAATAACTATATTGTCCTCCTGAATCAGCTACATGTACATAAATTATCACCACCATCTCTAACAATCACCACCGACACTATACCGCCGCATACTCATCTAGTTTTGAAAAATTAATGCATATAAATCATTTCTTGGATTAAAAAACTAATGCATATAAGTATTACAAACAAACCCACTTAAGCCCTAAATTAATCGCTCACTTTGAATTCAAAATAAGCAAATACATTATACATATAATATTATAATATTAGAGAGAAAATACTGGGAGATTGAAAAAATGATTTCCCACACTAAAACTGAATATTGTTGATCACAAGTTGCTATCTGATACACGTACGAGATGGTTGTAACCGTCTTTCCCACCTAAACGAACGAACCTAACAACCATTCAAACATTTACAAAACTAGTCCCTATCTATTATTCATAATATTCCCAATTCTATATGGTATGCAGCATAAAATTGCATACATATATCTATTAAAATCTAGGATACCTAATTTTTTCCCAAATCGTTACATAATTTATATTCGAAAAATCACACTCAATCTCACTAAAAAAAACCTTTAAACTTCTTCTATTATTGTTTTTTAATAATATGGGTTTGTTGAGGGACAAGAAGAAATCAACATCAAAAACAGCATCTCCTTGTGCGGATCTCAGACTTGCTTATCATAATTGTTTCAACAGGTCCTTCAAGATTTTTTTTTTTTCTATTTTTTTGTAATTAAAAAGGCCCTTGCTTTGTAATGTCTATTACTATTTTATATGTAATTAATTAGTTTAATTTTCTTTAATTTAGGTGGTATTCAGATAAGTTTTTAAAGGGTCTTTGGGATAAAGAAGATTGTGTTTCTGAGTGGGAAAAGTACAAAGATTGTTTATCAGTAAGTGTTTTTATTTTTTTCGGGATTTTTTTCATTTAATTAGTTTTTATAGTTATTATGAGCATTGAAAAGGGTACACAAAAGTTAATGTCGTTATGAATTTGCTGTTTGTAATTTATTTCTTTTTAATTTAAATTTTTGGGAATTTTTTAGTGTATTTTTGGACTCATAGGTTAAATGTGAAATTGGTTATGCAATAAGCTGTGAAATTTATAGTTGTATGAGTTTAGGTGCATCAGTATCGCTGGAATAGATCAAACGAGTAGGCGATACACCAAAAGATATATATTAGTAATATAAGTTACTCAATGCGGCTCTTGTTAACTAGTAACTCTGTATCCTTATTGTTGAATCTTATAAATCTGTGTGTCAGAAACATTTGGAAGACAAGAATTTGAGCCGTTTTCTGGAATCTGAAGCTTTGAAGAGAGTACCGGCTTCTGTTTCTGAAGGGCTGAAGGGGTGAATGAACAATGTTTTAGCTAGTCTATTTGTGCTAAATGAGTTATAGGAAGTGATTGGTTTTGAAAATTGAAACTTGCTTGCCAAGCCTGTAGGATTTGACTAACTAGCTTTGATGAAGTGTGGAAGTTAATGTATAATACGAGTATATGTTTCTGTACATGATATGAAAACGTAATGCACATAATGATCAGTAACACATTAGTGCTAAATGGTCATTGTGGCCAGCCCATTCTATAAAATCGTTATGAAAGTATCAGTTAAAGTAAGTTGTTACATCAACACATATAGTACCTATTATCTAACACCTAACATTTATTGACCTCTGCTTTAGAACATCCGTTTTGTGACAGAGACATGTCGTTGGTGAATTGACTGAATTCATATGAGTAACAAATGATATTCTTGCTCAATAATAAGAGTTTATAAACCATCATACTCTTGATATCGTCCATGCTTTCACAAACTTGCTTTTGACTAGAGTTAATTTTTGATAAATAGAATCACATTATTAGATGTTAATATAGACATCATGTCTGATGCTATATTGCAAGCAAACAAATATTTTATTTGATTGTCGTAATTGCTCAGATATGTTCTCACATTTCTCTCAGATGTTAGTGTGGCTAAAATTTGGTCAACGCAAAATTTATAACCCATCTTAGAAGTTTAGCTCTAAAATCTGCTATATAAAGTTATAAACACTTACAAACCTAACCAAATACGGATCAGTTATTGCTGAATCCTCTACCATATAACCCTCACCAGATTCGGCCCGAATTTGGAAACACCCTTTTTTGTTTCTTTCTTTGTTTGTTGCAGGTTTCAACCTACGCAGCTAGATCATGGAAATGACTTTCTCAAACATCCTTTAGTGACAAACGGGAGTTAATTCTATGGTTTAAGAAATGGTGACTGAGTTTTGTCGACTTCCTTTGATCTATACATGCAATTTTTTTATACCATCTTTGGTAGCTATTAATTTCTTACCAACTATCTAATCCATGTATTATATATCATGCTATGTATTTTGTACATGATTCTTTAGAATTTGTCTCTGCGTTGCTCTTCATACTCCAAGGAGTCTGTTTACTGTCCTTTATGTAATATATTTGTTATCCAATGCACCTGAGGGAGAAAACAATTATGCTAGTTTTTGGGGGTTGCTTGCAGTTGCTCGTGTTACTGGGTCCAATGCTGATGAGACTCGCAGGTCCTGCAAGAAATGCGGTCATGTGGGTCATCTGACGTCCCAATGTAGAAACTTTTTGAGCATTAAGGAAAATAAAGAGGAACCAACGAGAGTTCAGATGTGACGAAGAGAAGAGTGTTCTGACTCTGAATATGATTGAGAGATCGACCGGGCCATTGCTCAGAAATACGGGAGGTTGAGTAGGAAATCAAAGTTGTTGAGAAAGAAGAAAGATGACGATCCTGATAAATATGAGTTGGATTATGAGAGAGAGAGAAAAAGGGATAGGACGAAGAAGGTGGTGGATATTTTAGTGTAATTGGGTTAACTTGTTTGATCAGTATTGTCATAATAATACATCATATAGGATTGGTGGTGCGGAGTGCACGCCTATTTGAATTTATTATGACCTTAGGGGTGAAGCCCCTAAGGTACGGGGGTCCGGGGGCAGCGCCCCTGGGAGCGGGGTCCAAGGGGCGGCAACCCCTGGCGGGGTCCAAGGGGCAGAGCCCCTGGCTGGGGAACTTGAAAATCTAATTGAAAATCCCTCCGAAAATTTAATTTTCGAAACTTGAGGGACCAAATGTGACAACTCGAAATTCCTAGCAATAACTGCCCTTTTGTTGATAAAAAGATATCCCATAACAGAATTGATCATTCTGATTCTTTTTCTTTCTGGTTTTATTTTCTCTCAAACACAAACGCACAAAAAATTCTTAATCTTTTATTGTATCCGATTGAATAGTTTGAGTGAACTGCCAAATTGATTCAATCTGAAAGCGATCACGTGCCTTCAAAGATTGTTTATATCCGGTTATCTGTTTGTTATCTCGAATTTCCCCAACGGAAGGGATGTGTTAAAGAGGAGTACAACTGATGGTGACGACGGAAAAAGTGGTAGGAAAAGGAGGAATGAAAAAAGGAGGAGAAAGGATGACGAGTCATCAGATTTGGATCGGGAATGATGATTGACCGATAAGTAAACCTTAACTGGAAATTGCTTCAGCATGACCGTGCAATCACAAGATGTGGCAAAACGGGTGGGTTGGGTAATGGTCAAAGCCAATAATTTCTGGTTTGGTCGAATTGGGGTCAGTTTTGATCGACTAAAAACACTTTTGTCCGCATATATTGTTCCTTTTATAGATGTCTACTGTATGAAACTTATCTTGGAAATTTTATAATTAAGCTAATGTTTTTGAACCAACTGATTTAGGAGGTTTTGTGCCAGAATATAAACGTCAGACAACTTTTTATCTATTTAAATTGTCCTAATCAATTAAGGTATTGTACACGATTTCTTCTATTTTATCCGTTTGAGTTAATCTCTTTGTAGCCTTTCCATCGTCACTTCTTTTATTTCTAGCGAGCAAGCCACATTGATGAATCCTTATATTTTCATTTTCCCCTTTACGTGAGTTGGCGGTTCAGTAAGGCCTAGAAATGGAACGTCTTGGAGGAAATTTCATCATTATGTGTATTCGTCCTTCAGTTTTTCTTTCTGGTTTCACAACAAATGCAGATTGAGGACAGCGTTTGTAGTTGTGATATTTTATAATTTCACGCAAGCTTTGTCATCAGACATGCTATATGTGCGTCGCTATCTAGCTTTAATACATGAGTCGGTCCTTGAGATATTCCACTAATATCAGGCAAAGTAGTTGGACTCATTCAAGTTAAATTCAAATGATCAAGCAATGTGTTTTCATTCCTAGTGCTGCTGGTGAGTAGGCATGTTGTATCATCAATGAAGTATTAAAGTTGTCAAAAACCTAAATAGTGCTGTACTGGTTGCGAGTAACAGTTGACAACTCATAATTACCAAATAAACTTGACATACATCCATTCATATCATAAATTAGTCTTGAAACCTTACAAGTTACAAGAGAAGAATGTTGATAGCGGATTATAATCCTGTTTTTTTTTCAGGGTCGTGGATTTCAACAGTCCTATTATCTTCCAACTGAAAGGCCAAACATATAATATCCCATGGATCCATAAATTAAAAGAATAAAGGCACAAGAAAAGCAATCGCATTTTCAAAAAGCTTGTTAACATACCTTCTAAAGTTGCAATATAAGATCATCATATATCAAGAGATACAGAGTAAGGAAAAGGTTTAGAGTAATGGAAATCGACTTATGAAACTCAGCAAGCAGATAAATCGCTTGGCAATGTACACATGTTTATGGTGGTGTTTACTGGTGTTTACTTGAAAGACTAAATCAAAACTATTAAACTGCAGCAGTGCAGATACTAGCTTGGCAAAAGCTGAAAGTTCGTTTTAGTCTTGAGTAGCAGCTCCTTGGTTGAGTTCAGCAAATCTCAAACCGACACGCATTGAATGCTTCAAAAACTTCTCTGCACATCTCTTTACACAGGTCTCCTCTTGCTTATCCAAAGTTTTGCGTTTAAATGATTCCACACAATCTGTAAAGCATCTCTCTACAAGATTGTTATACATCCTTAAACTGCATGGGACAAGGCAAAAGTATATAATCAGCTTCTTAAGGTCTTCAACTTTTTTAAATACAATGCAATAACAAACAGAGTTTAACCCATTAATTATCAGTACTTTTGAAGATATACATGGATAACAAACATACTTGAAACAACCACAATCAGCTTCTTCGTTGTTACACATGTTGCCTATTAAACTTTCAAATTACATACCGATATGGTCTTTTGTAAATGAGAACCGCTTGAACTTGTGACATGTTCAAGAAAGAATAGAAACATTAACAAAGTTTGAAATTCTTAAAAGAATCTAGACTCACTCATTCACATTTGAAGGTTTAATGTGAAGATCGGAGCATAACTTTATTTTTATCACAATTCACAACAAAAAAGGTATTAGGGCTGCATATTAGAAAATCGACTTGTGAGTACTTAGAATATAGATCAGTTCCTACAGAGCTCAAGCTAAGACTAAACGAACGTAGCCCTAACTTGGAACTCATTTCATGAACGACCTCAAGCACGAGCTTTACATACAAATTATATAAAATATAAGTTACATACTAATCATATTTCTATATACTATCTAGATTGACTTCATTTTTCTTTTCGAACTACAAACCATCCTAATACTACTCCTAAACTACCAAAATGGCTAAAAATTGAACCTACGACAACCGAAATCCGAATATACCCACACAAAAAAAACACGCCCTTTACCCACCCCGCTAATGTGAGAAGTGAGACTCGAACACGGGAACCCCAAAAGACAAAGACTTTATCAATGGGCCACCAATTGAGCCTCTAATATTACTCATCGAGCTTAAGCTTTATCTATATGGCTTTAATACAAACTAAGCCTGAACCGAGCCAAGGCTAACCGAGTTCATAAATAAGCCTGATATCGAGCTCTTTCAAACTAAACGAGCTGAATCCGGACTCGAACTCACCTTTATTAAACTCTATTGAATTTAACAAGTTGAGCTTTAGTCCGGGTCGGGTCGGTTACAGTCCAAAAAGGGTAAAACCCGTTTGGTTGTTGCACAATAAGGATAGTGTATACTGAAATATAAAAAAGGGATTTTAATGGGTAACAGTAAATCTTTACAAGGTCACTCACATGTTTGAATATATAGATATAGATATATAGATACATACAGAAATAGAGTGAGTTGATGGAAAACCTGTCACGAATTTGAAGCTGCTCGATCATGGATGTCATTCGAGCTTGATCTTCAGGTGGGATATCTCCAACATTTCCGAGCAGCCCTTTATCCATTTTCTCTTCTTTGATTTGATTTGATTTGATAAATAAATTAGGGTTTCTAATGTCTCTCTGTGTGTTTTTTAATTTTTATATATATCTTATTACTAGTTAGGTCTAATAATGGGCTTTTGTCAGCCTTAATCTTGGGCTTTCTAAAATAAGCATACCGACTAGGAGAGTGAAAAGATTAGGCCCAAATCTTTTGTCTAAAGTTTGATATCTTTTCACTTTATGATTTTATAAAATCGAGATGTGGTTTGAAAATTAAAACTTGATACTGTATCGACAATAAACGAATGTTATACATATCTTCACATCGTTTTAATTTGATTGACCCAAACATTCGCAATTATAACTCGATATATGTTAGAATTTCTTCCTTTATTTTGACTTAATAAATTAGTTTTTTAGTACCGTATCTTACTTCTAGCTCTAAAATAAACAAATATCTAAGATGTAACTCAATACCTCCGTATAATCCCTGTTGTTAAAGAATTAAGAATATTATGTTATCGAGTATAATTTTATAAGATCATATATAATCCTCTCAAGTTTTAAGTTAAAAACCAACTTGATATATATATATACGAGGGTTGATGCCCGCGCGTTGTGGCGGCTGAACGGTGATAATAATACAAAACAGTGGAGGAATAATCGATATGTGTGTGTGTAAATAAAAAGGAGAGAAATAAATGATTATGTGTTAGATATTGTGTTTAGAAATATAAAATTAGAGATAATGTGTGAATTAAGGGCAATATGGGGATATTGAAAAGATTGCTGAATTTCCTAAAATAGAAGTAAGGGTATTTTAGAAATAACGAAAAATTGCTTAATTTCTTAATTTCAATACCCTTTACAAGGGTTTATAGATATAGATATATATATACTATATATATATATCATGTTCATTAATGATAGAATGAAAACTAATAAAATGAAAAATTGAACATATAATAAAGATTTGAAATATTTTATGCACTCTTGAATAAATAGCAAGATGTTTATCAAATTGTTTTTTAATATGAGAAGATCCTTGTCCAATTCTATGATGGTTGCTTCTATCACTTTTTATATCATGAAAAAAGCAGCATGGTTGGATCAGTGGTAAGCATCCTTGCCTCTAAAAATAGAAGTCATGGCTTTGATCCTCATCCCATGCAAAATTTGGAGGGCCTTTTCTACCATTTAGGTAGAAACTGGAAGCAGTCTCTCTACTTAGGTAGAGATAAGGTCTGCCTACATCTTAACCTCCCCCATACATTGTCGAGGTATTGGGGCTCAAAACCCGCAAAAGACGGCACTGAGCAGTTACTTACTTACTTTTTACATCATGAATACTCGAATAAGTTGATCGCCCCACATATTTCTTCCATCAATTGGGAGCGAATCTTCGTCGATCGTAAGATCGTTAGACATTTGATCAGTAGCTATCTTCCTTTTTTTTTTTTAATGAACTTTGTAGATGTAACATTGTAACTTAATTACTAATTTTATTAGATTTATTCAACTTTTAAGCTCGATCAATATGTTACGATTTTATCTCTTAGAAAAATTGTTGTGATTGAACTTATGCATACGTATATTCTTCATTGTAAATTAATATAAATCTTATCCACTAGCTATAATTTACAAATTATCTAAAGTCAAACATTGCATTTTATAAAAGGAGGCATATATATAAACTATGATGATGTCATGAGATTATGAATGAATCTAAATTGCTTTTGTTTTTATGATATAATAATTAACTTGGTTTTTAACAAAATAATTAAGTAATTATTTTTTTAATCTAACTTTAGGAAAGAAACTTTTTAAAATAGATGATTTAAACTTAAGACCTTTCATAGAACTGAAATCTCTTTATCAAGAACTCAGTTTTATAACTTTCTCTTTTTAATAGTCATATCTTATTTTGCCCCAAATGAAGATACAATATAAACTAATTACTTTTTTAGAATATATAAGACAACAATCATTTCTCACATATATACAAAATATACCCAAACAAGTTAAATTTTAATAGCATCCACTTTTACATAAACATAAAGCAGCCTTGGAAACCATTACATTACAAATCCAGATGACACAACAACGTAGGTTCCTTTTTTATTTATTACATGAAAACACAAACATAAAAACACAAGTCCTTGTTCGGGTCATGGTCCGGCCTCGGATTTAGCAGTTGCATGGGTCGCACTTGCAGTTTCCTCCGCACTTGCAAGTGTTTCCACTCTCGGCAACAAAGCTGGTCTCTGATCCTTCGGCGAAGCTACATATACAATAATCACAAATTCATATCATTAATCGATGTTTGATCAAGTACCTTTCACTACTCTTTTGAATTTAATAATATAAATTAATATTAAAAAGTTAATTTTTAATCGTAGACCTCAAAGTCATAATATTGCACGTAACCATACAAGTCATAATCACTTATTTATCGGATTTATTATTATTATTATTATTTTTTTAACGTGTGTACATGAAAAATATATTAATTTAAATAATATGTACGAAAGAAGCTTAATGGATAAAATTATGTGTAAACACTTACGTCATCTTGGGTGCAACACCGTCGATGATCATCATGGTGGTGGATGATTTCTCAACGCTGCATCTGAAAAAAAAATAAAAATCGCTTAGGAGATCAATTTTTTTTATGTAATAAAATACATAATAAAAGTAATGAAAGTATATATATGTAAAGTTATTTACGAGTTGCAGTTGCAGCTGCTGCCGCATGAGCAGCTTGAGCCACAGTTGCACTTTCCACTTGAGCAAGACATGTTTCGAAGGTTAATTAACTTGATGAGAAAATACGAATGTTTTTGTTTGAATTTAATTAACGGAAGATTGGATGATTTTATTTGTGATCATTTAGGTGCTATTTATAGTGCACTGGAGAAATGTTCACCGTACACGTGTATGGACTTGATTGGTTTTGCGTATGGTTTTCGTCGAGTTGATAAATTTATTCCTTGTGCCACTTTCATTTCTTGGTTAAAAAACTTATGTCCTGTCATAAAGATAAACAATATATATACAACACAACAGGAACTAAAGGGGACCTAATTTCTGCGTGGATATAGGAAGGTAAGCTGTAGACAAGGTAAGCTGTAGACAGTCTTACCTCTACACAAAGGTATATATATAAAAAATATATATACATATTGTCATATTGACCAAATACTTGAAATAGCTATTTATCTTCTTAGTGATCTTTAATATTATTCTAAATATAAAACATTAACCTTTTTAGTTTTTATTTTTAGGGAAATGTTAAATACAGCCCTAAGGATTGTACTTAACGTGCATAAAAAAATTTGTACTTTAATGGTTGTATTTAGCAAACCCCTTATTTTTATAATATGAGCTCGTTAATAGATGAATCCATCATCGATCATCTCGATGACATATTATCCCCTATAACATATCAGTCTTACCAACTACCTTTGTTAATGTCCATAAAGACGAATTATGTACCGTACGCTTATATATATAGCTCACTGATTCGAAGTAAAAAAAAAACTAATTTTTACGTATTATTGTTATTGTTATTATTATTTTTTGAACTAAGTTAATTTAAAAAAATGAATGAGAAAAAATGGAAGTCCCCTTAAAACAGATCGTTAATTTCTTTACACTGTTATCTTGAGGTGCGGAATCCTTCACTATAACTCAACGATTCACAACGATAAAGAAAAGGCCTTTAGATTCTCAGCGAGGTTTGCAGATCTTCTAGGCACCTCATTTAAGCCTATTAATCATTATCCAAAAAATTACATAAATATGTTTATTTGATTAGATTGATCAAAATAAACAAGTAAGGAAAATACTTGGTTAAATTATTTTTTTTTAAGGTGTGAATCATTTGTTCGTAACAGGGGATCTAGCTTACGTTGTCTTAACCGAGTCTGTGTTATAGATCCCCTCACCCTTAATACCTAGTAAGAGGAGAAACTCTCAACTAAACCACCCGAAGGCACGATATTTAATTGGTATAAAACTTTGCCCCTTCTGCAAAACTCAAACCTGCTTCATTGGAGGACCTTCTTGTGAAATTCCTTGAAAATATTTTTCCCATGTTTCGAACTCGAGACATATAACATATAAAGTTGGTGCTCCCATGGAGCTATAATGGGAAGTACACTTGGTCAAATTATTATCTAGTTTTTGCTAAGCTTGTTAAGGCATGGAGTTGCCTTTCGATCGCGTGTTGACATTCCCTTATAAGCAATTGATTTATCAACATGTCTAAAATGTTAGTGGGATATATAAATGTAATAAAGGTCAAATGACCCCTAATAACAATTTTAAAAGAAATAACATCCAAAGTTTAAGAGGGCAACTCATCACTCACATATAATTATATACAGTATTAATTTAAGTTTTTTAACTAAAGAGATCACATTATGTTCATACGTCATCAAGCGAACATTTCGAACAAGTTTCAAAGACGGATATTATGGTTTTACTATAAGTTTTCAATTAACGAATTGGTAAAAGTCGTCCCATCATCACTCGTTGTCGGCATGATCACCACCGTATTATACGGATACGATGCTAGTTAACGACTAATTAATACTCTATCCGTCCCACTAAATGTGTCCACTTTTAAATTTTCAAAGTCATTTTTTTTACAACTTTGACCTTTACTTGATGAAAATTATATGAATTAATTGAGTTTTACATATGTTTACATTGGTATAACTTTCATCGGGTATTATATATTACAAACAAAAATATTCAAGGTTAAAGTTGCAAAAGATTGACTTTGAAAACTTAAAAGTGGATACATTTGATGGGACGGAGGGAGTAACAAAGAGTACGTAACACGTTGATTTATAGATGGCTCATTATGTTATGTTTTATATTAAAAGAGAAGGATGTGAATAGTAACTCGCCCGTGTGGCGAGTTACTATTTATCCACGCCATAAGCGTACCATTATTTGGATTGTAGCGCTTTCCATTTGAATTTTTCATTATGGGTTATTTCTTGATTTTGTTTACACTATTTCCTTTTAAGTCATCTAATCTTTTTGTGGCCAAAACCTGTAACGCTACTTCAATTTTGCTATATCGCAATCCACTTGAATTATCAAGTAATAAATCGAAGATGTTGTTAGATAGTATTTAGCGAGTCAGGATTCGTCCACGTCACACTCCGTACAACCATTCAAATTTTGTCACACCGCATCTGATCTAGGTTTTCTATTACGAGTTATTCTTGGCTTTTTTCATATTTTTTTTCCTTTTAATTGGGCCATTCAACCTTTACATGGCCAACGCTATTTGGATTTCGTGAAATCGCATCTTGCTTGAATTCTCAACTAATATATTGAAGATTTGGCCACATTGAACCCGTTTGGGTTTTTAATATAAGTTACTTCTTGATTTCTTGCACACCTTAAACAAACATATGTATGACATAATTAATTTTTTTAAACGGTTAAGGGTTTAGTATATAATAATGCAAGTATACTAAAATAATGTAACCGTTTCAATAATACAATTGAAGAAACGCAACGCAAAGGCCCAAAATTTACTAGTTCACAAAATTAGAGATCAATTACTTACGGTGACTAGTTACATGACTTCCATTATTCACTTAGACCGATTTCTTTTGATAACGAAGAGCAATTATAGCCACATGATTTATAATGGTCCAAGTTATTCTTTAAAATTAGAACCATGAATGGGGAGAGAGCGGTCTACTTCTACGAGATTCTCATGCCTTTGATAGATTAGGAAGTTTAAGTCGTCATTGTTTATTTCTCAAGAATCACTTTGTAAACAAAAATTTCAAACAATGGATTTGTTGCAAGAGTTGAAGGTTTCTAGTTTGAAAATGGTATGCAACTTCTACTTTCACCTTCAATTTACTTTCTCTTTTTATTTTAAAATAAAAGTGTATTAAAATTAGAATAGTATGTTATTTAAAAAAAAAAAAGATATTTAGAATGACAAATTAGTTGTTAGCATTGATAAAAGGTATATCTTTTGCGACCCGTTGATGCCTATGGCGTGCTCGCAACAACACGAAGGCCGAGCCATTGGTTTTCACTTCGTGTTGTTTTTTATGTGACTCCATACAAGTTTCAAGGTAAAAAGACGAGCTCAAAGAGAAGAAAAGGGTATGCATTCCAAGCGTCCCAAGATATCTGACCTTTCCTGTCTCGATAGGTAATTCATAGATGAGATCACGATATAATCGAGTTGAATATTTTCATACTACTTTCATGATTGTCATTGTAGAGAGCGTTATTCCGTGACTTTCATAAATGCTACCACCAAATAACTAGAATAACTTCCAATCTAATCAACACTAATACATAGATACATGTATACAATAGCAATACAATTTGGTAGGTTGATCTCTGATCAAAGACATTTTACATTAACAAGTTACGAGTTTAAATATCATAATGTACATTCTACAACTGTACAAGCGATCGAAACAGGTGAAGATTGACATCTTTGCCTATATGGAGTGGGAGGGTGTGGATATACTAGAGCACCAATCAAATAAAAGGTCAATGGGATTCTACTACCCATGTTATGCTTTAAAGTTTAAAGAATGGCAATAGAGAACTCCCACATTGCTTTCGATAAAGCTTCCTCCTTTTTATCACCCATTTTCAAATTATTCTTTTTCAATCATTTTGAAATATCGGCTCAAACATCAATTTAATTTGGTTATAAAAAGCTAAAAGCTATCAATTTGTATGGTAAATTGTTTAATTAACTATATTGACATATTGTTTAGGTTAAAGCGTGAGAAACAAGCTAATGAGATAATAATTCACTTCGTTCCACCCATCGGTACGATGAAAATTGAAGGTTGTGTTCGGGGAAAGTTATTATCTATCGTTGGCCTCTATGGTTAAATCAATCATGGGACCTGAGAGGCGGTGGATTACCCTGCGGCGGATAGTGTCATTATTTGAATTTTCAAATCTAACATTAACTTTAACTATAAATAATTTTGTCAGTGTTAGATTACCATTTTTCTTTTAGATAAGATATATAACTGATGAAAGTTATATAAATTAATTATGTTTTAGAAGTGTGTTCATTGATATAATTTTCACCAAATTTCGTATAACACAATAAAGTATATTTAAAGTCAAACTATATAAACCAAGACTAAAAAAATTCAAAATAGGAAACTCCTATTGGAATAGACGGAATATTTGTCTAGACGCCGGTTTTACTAATGCTCATTAAGAAAGTTATCAACCTAGCTAACCTATATGTACGAACCATGTAGAACCGCCTCTAATTACTGCATAGGCAAACACAAATGCTTTTGATATCATAAGGAATGATGTCATCTGTATTATCCGTATGGTAAATGTTTGCAAATATCATAGGATATCAAATAAGATAACTTAGTTAATTAATCAAGGCCTTATAGAAGGAGACGCTATTGTTCTTATCTCTAGTAATCTCATCGACATGTTTAAGGTATACGTATTGGAAGCTACAATGTTTTCCAAAAAGTCGATATATATTGACGTACGTGTGGAATTTTAAAGCAAGAAGACATTTTTGTTTGCTTGATCCCTTTGGCGCAAACGATGATAGTCAAAATCATCTTCGTATCAATGTTATCGAATCTTTTAGAAGGCATTATTAATTAGTTTATTACCATTATTGACGATTAATTTGACATGAGACTGAAAATGACTTCTAATACGAGGTAAACCTTTGACGCATATTGAAAGAGACAAAGAGTGTTTATGGCATGCATCGATCTGCATACTAAATAACTTTTTTATTTGATGGCTTGATAACTTTTTTTTAACCGTAAATAGAAATAGATTAAAGAACGTTTCAATCGGCGATAAACCAAAAGCTACAAATTTATATCATATATTATATTGTTTGTGTTAATATGCCATATATATAATGGTCAGATTAATCTATCTTTCTATTTGGACAATCAATTAATCTTTTTTTTTTAAAAACAAAAAACAATACAAATACAACTGAAAATAAAAAAGACTAGTAGTTGATCGAATTTTTTTTTCTTCTAAAGACTATAGCATTTGTGCTAACTTCCAAATACGAGTAGTTCTTATATTTCTTCGCCACCTGCAATCCCGATATCCATAGAAGATAGCCCATCGGGTCGTGTTAGGAAAATCTAGATGGTTTGATACCCTTCTATGGGATAAAAAATAAAACACTACCAACCTAAAAGTATTTGTAAGTTGATCATAAAAGTTTTAAAAAAACATGATTAATTTTTTTTTAAAAAAAAAACTTTAATTATGTCATCATGATAGTTAATAGAATCAAAGAATAAGATTATGAAGCAAATTACATTTAAGATTAAGATTCCCTAAAGTTGATTCAACTTTATAGGATCCAATGGTCAAAATTTAAATATCATATTGTAATCTTGACCATTGGATTTAATCTAATGACTAAAGTTGATATAACTTTATAAAGTAGTTGGATCAACCTTAAGAAATCCTAATCCTTACGTTTGTCATGTTTTAAAAATTTTAAAAAGATTATCTTTGGTGGATATATCATTTCATTAAAAGTTATATAAAAATATTTGAATCAAACGAGTATACATTTTCCTATTCCTATATATATAAATATATATATATATATATATATATATATATATAGTGTTTGTGTGAAACAAACTTGTATTAAGAAAAGTATAGTTTTGTTTCCTAGGTCCTAGGAATGATCGATTCCGCCATAGCAGGGGTTTGAAATTGTCGATTGATGAGTAGACGAGATTGTGATATGATTTATCGATATTATGAAATTGGCCCCACTACTAATTGGAAGATTGAAAGCTATGGAAATGGATTTCAAATGTTTATAGTGTTAACTTGAAATGGACTCCTACTATTGACATTTATTAAGAGAAAAACAACTTGGTAATTTCCATTAACCACCAATAATCTTGGATTAGACATATTGTTGTTCTTATAAAAATCTCAAATTCAAATTTCATTAGGTTAACTTTTTAAAATAACCAATAAAATAGTTTGAAAATGATTATGAGAATACCTTAATTAATCAAATACTAATTTCTTTTCGAGAAAAAAAAAAAAAGAAAAAATCCCCCGTTTAATTCACGATCATCAAACTATACTTTTTTAACCTTGAACTCTTGGAGGCCGGGCAAGATTTATTGATTTTCTACAACTTTTTTTATGGATCATCATTATTAATTAATCCACAAGTTTAATGACCAACTGGGTTGGATCAGTGGTTGGAACTCATGCCTCTGGAGACAGAGGTCATGGGTTCGATCCTCATGCCCAGCAAGGCTGGAGGTCCTTTTCTACCTATGGTAGAACCTGGAAGCAGCCTCTTTACCTTTGGTAGGGGTAAGGCTGTCTACATATCAACCTCCCCTATACACCATCGAAGACGGTATTGGGACCCAAAACCCGTGGAAGACGACATTAGGAGTCACTTTACTTTCCACAAGTTTAATGTAATATAAATCTCAATTAACTAATGGAATGCAGCCAAAGAAAAATCCTTTGGATTTAAGGCTTCAAGATCTGCATTTAGATTTTCAACGTAATTTGTTTTTGGATATTAATATAAGGCTGTCGGAAACTTAAGCTTAGGTGTGAAATACTCACATATTAGTTTTTTAATCTATAAAATTCATGGGGCCTAAATATTTATTCATAAAACAAAAAATACTAAAAAAATTAGTATGAAGGGGGTTTCACACCTAAGCTTAGGTGTCGGACAACCTTATATTTCATTTTTCCAATTTGTTTTTACTTCTAACTAATAACGTATTCCATATCTATATCTATATTTTGTTCCCTCAACTAAGTAGTTGATAATCTTAAAATTTTCCTCGCTTTTATTTACTATTTTAAATATCTCCATTTGAAATACCTATAACTCCCTTAACAAACTTATTTTACAACATCCACCCTTAACTTTTAAATAACTACAATATCCTTTTTTACATAAATTACGTTTACATTAATAATCACACCGCCTCGACCGCCGCTTCTACCACTTGTCACGGCCACCACCGCCGTTGTGACGTTGTCACCATCCGTCACCGCCACCATCGTCGCACCACACAGACATATGACTAGTATCTACATAATGTTTATATGTATGAACATGATGTTATTCATATAAAGAAGTAGTTAAAAAGAAGGAAAAATAAAGCGGGAGCCGAAATTTAGTAACAATACGAATATACGAGACAGATTTGATAACGGAATGATGGTGTGTGCCGGCAAATTGCAATTCCGTATGCTAATATGCTATGAGTTAAAACTTAAAAGTGTTATGGGTTTGGGCTATAGCCTATAGGCCCAATGAAAATTGATTATTTTGGACCTATGATTTTGAGAAAATAAAAATGTAACCTTTGAACATGTTTGATAACTAGACCAAGATAGTAAATCTTGAGAACACTTTGATGCTTTCATAGTCCCTGCTCATCGTTGCAGGAAAAGGGGCATAACATTGATTGATCCACTATAAACCTTCATAAAACTATCTTTTATGCTTTGATACGCTCGACTTACTATTTGATGCACTTGACGCGTTTAAAATTTCTTCTACTTGGAGGCTAGCTAGCAATCAGAACGATTCAGAAGGCTAAGATCCGTTAACGCATCATCTCTTCATAAATCTTTATATTAACCTTACAAATCTCTCTAGTTTCCATAATTACGTTGATCTCACTATAATTTGGATGGATGATTTTATCTCTTATGAAGAAAGTTTTATCATTAATCAATCTGAGACCTTGATGCACTTATATTGTTCATTACATCAAGTGTATGAAATAGTATGTCAGTTAAATTGTCAATTGGATCGAAAAGTAAATCTGATGTGCATCAAGGTCATATATCAACAAGCTGTCAACCACCATAAATTCCTTTTGGGCCAGAGCACGTGAAATTCTATGATTCTTCCTACATTTTTCACGTTAAGACCTCTTTCGCTCGAGAACTTGACCCAACAAATAAATAAAAAACATATTGTTAACCGTAACGTCACTAGAATTTTCTTGCTAAAACCATCATAAGATCAATGCGAGTTGATCTTGCATGCTTGATTGTTCGAGTCTAGCTCAAACATTATGTTTTAGAGATATTCTAAACTAATGAGTCAACTTCGTTGAACTTATGCTTGCAATGGTCTGAAGTTTTAGATCCGTAAACGACTTGAAGCAGAATCGAAACAGACAATTAAAAAACAAAGAGCCTAAATACTAAATTCGGTAACCAGAACAATAATCAAAACTTAGAGCATATATAAGTTGAATATAACATTTAGGTAAAATATAAAGTTTATTTTTGGAAAAAAACTACTAGGCTGAATTTAACAACAATTAGGCATTTATTTTTATGTTTCATATATAAGTTTCAATAATGTGTTATACAGGTTTGGAAAAATATATCTCAACCCGGCCCGTTTAATTAAATGGGCTACCTATATCTAGATTGGCCCTAATGTAATTAGCTTAAACCCTAACCTATTTCCTTTTTTAAGATCACACGCCATACGTGCTCTAAGCAAATAATCATGCATCTTCAAGCAAGATCAAAGATATCACAAACCTTAAAATCCTTCACTTATGCAAATAAGGTATTTAGTAGTACTCGTATTAATTCTGTTTCACGTGCTTATTGTTCCTTTAAACCACCCCTTGATTTCCAAAACCCTAATGATCACTTATTAACCTTTGATCATTTCTGCAAAGACCGAAAACTTAAAGAAGCAGTAAAGACTTTGGGTTTACTTGAACAACACAACGTGTCGGTTGATATACCTAGATATATGTTTTTGATGCATGAATGTGGTGAAGCTAAGGCACTTGAAGAAGCTAAGTATGTCCATGAACATATCACAAGAACGTCGGTAGTAGATGTTCTTGATGTTCGTGTTTGTAACGTAATCTTGGAGATGTATGCCAAGTGTGGGTCGATGGAAGATGCATATAAGTGGTTCAATAATATGACTCAACGAAATTCGACATCATGGAATACCATGATAACATGGTTTGCTAAAAATGGTTGTGGTGAAGATGCGATAGATATGTTTACAGAGTTTAAAAAATTAGGGTTAAAGCCGGAGAAGGAGATGTTTTTTGGCGTGTTTAGTGCGTGTGGTGTGTTGGGAGATATGAAAGAAGGGTTGCTGCATTTTGAGTCGATGAGGAAGTGTTATGATATTGTTCCGTCTATGGATCATTATAAGAGTGTAGTGGATATGTTAGGGAGTGCGGGGTATTTGAATGAAGCGTTGGAGTTTATTGAGAAAATGCCTATGGAGCCGAGTGTGGAAATTTGGGAAACCATGATGCATAATTGTTGGGTTCATGGAGATATAGAATTTGGAGACCGTTGTGCTGAGATCATAAAGGCTTTAGAACCTTCTCGTTTGGATGAACAGTTGAAGGCAGGTCTTATACCGACTAAACTTCATGAGTTTAGAGCTAGAGATACATCTCATCCTGATCATGTGAAGTTATTTAATCAACTTAGATGCTTAAAAGGACCTATGAAAGAGGTCGGGTATGTTCCCCACCTTAAATGTGTACTTCATGATATCGACCAAAAAAGCAAGGAGGGGGGTCTTCCACCACATAGTGAACTACTTGCTTTATCTCGGGAACTATTGACAAGCCCACCTCGTGCACCAATACGCATAATAAAAAATCTCCGCATTTGTATTGATTGCCATGATGCATTGAAGATTGTTTCTAAGTTGGCTGGAAGACTAATTGTTGTAAGGGCTAATAAAAGGTTTCATCATTTCGAAGATGGTGTATGTTCTTGTGGAGATCTCTGGTGATAGTATATATTCTTTTGCTAAACTTATTGAGCATGTCCCTTAAAAATTTTTGTGATAATTTACCTTTTTGAATAAATATCTTGAAAGATAGATTGAAAAACTCAAGTTGTTTACTTGAGAGCCATATCAAATAGAAGAAATCATCTACAATACCTTAATTGATTCGAACAATATAAATAGATAAAAAGTTGTCTGCCGTTTATGTTCTGCCGTTTATAATTGATTCGAACAATCAGTTGGTTCAAAAGCATTAGCTTAATTATAAAATTTCCAAGATAAGTTTTATTAAGTATATATCTATAAAAGGAACAAAATATTCGGACAAAAGTGATTCCAGTTGATCAAAACTGACTCCAATTCGACCAAACCAGTAATTATTGGCTTTGACCATTACCCAACCCACCCGATTTGCCATGTCTCGTGATTGCGCGGTCATTCTGAAGCAATTTCCTGTTAAGGTTCAGTTTCTTTTTTCCTCCTCTTTCTACCTCTTTTTCCGTCGGCACCATCAGTTGTACTCCTTTTTAACACATCTCTTCTTTGCCTACCGCTTTTTCTCTTCTCGTAATCCATCTCATCTTCATCAGGATCATCATCTTTCTTCTTTCTCAAAAACTTTGATTTACTACTCAACCTCTTCCCGTATTTCTGAGTAATGGCCCGATAGATCTCTGAATCCTAATCAGAGTCGGAACTCTCGCTCTTCTTTTCATCACTCTCATATGAGCTCTCATATGAGTTTCTACACTGGAACGTCAGATGACCCACACGACTGCATTTCTTGCAGGACCCGCGAGCCTCATCAGCATTGGACCCAGTAATACGACCAAGTACAAGCAACCCCTGAAAACTAGCATAATCGTTTTCTCCCTCAGGTTCTGCATTGGATAACAAAGATATCATATAAAGAACAGTGAGCAGACTCGTTGGAGTTTGAAGAGCCACGGAGAGACAAATATTAGTGAATTGTGTAAAAAATATATAGCATGATATATAATACATGGATAAGATATTTGGTAAGAAATTATAGCTACAAAATTGCATGTATAGATCAAAGGAAGTTGACAAAACTCAGTCACCATTTCTTAAACCATATAACTCACCCCCAATTGTCACTGAAGGATGTTTGAGTAAATCAGTCCCATGGGCATCCTATCCAGCTGTGTAGGTTGAAACCTGAAGCAAATAAAGAAAGAAAACAAAAAATAGTACTGTTTCCAGATTCGGGGTGAGGGTTATATGGTAGAGGTTTCAGCAATAACTAATCCGTCTTTGGTTAGGGTTGTAAGCGTTTATAATTTTATATAGCACTAAAATTCTAAGATGGGTTATAAATTTTTGATTTGACCAAATTTTAGCCACGTTACATCTGAGATAAATGTGAGCACATAACTGATCGAGCAAATACGACAATCACATAAAATAATTGTTCGCGTGCGATATAGCATCAAATGTATATATTGACATCTGAGAATGTGTTGCTTCCATTTATTAAAAATGAACTCTAATCAAAAGCAAACTTGTAAAAGCATGGACAGTGTTCAGAGTTTGATTGTTAATAAACTCTTATTATTGACCAAGATATCATTTGTTACTCATATAAATGCACCGACGACATGACTGTCACAAAACGGATGTTCTAAAGCAGAGGCCAATAAATGTTAGGTGTTAGATAATAGGTACTATATGTGTTGATGTAACAGCTTTACTTTTAACTGATACTTTCATAACGATTTTATAGAATGGGCTGGCCACAACGACCATTTAGCACAAGAATATGTCTTAGTGATCATTATGCGCGTTATGTTTTTGTAACATGTAAAGAAACATATACTCGTATTATACATTAACTTTCACACTTCACCAAAGCTAGTTAATCAAGTCCTACAGAATGGCTATTACCATATTACTAATATACTCATATCTTATGGTGTATTGCCTGGTCCTTTGATCTATCCCCTACATTATGGCTATACCGATGCACCTAAACTCATATAGCTATAAATTTCACAGCTTCTTGCATAACCAATTTCACATTTAGCCTATGAGTCCAAACATACAATACATTACACTAAAAAATTCCCAAAAGTTTATTTAAAGAAAAAATTACAAACAGAAAATTCATAACAACATTAACTTTTGTGTACCCTTTTCAATGCTTATAATAACTATAAAAATTAATTAAATGAAAAAAAACTAGAAAAAATAAGAACACTTACTGATAAACAATCTTTACACTTTTCCCACTCAGAAACACAATCTTCTTTATCCCAATGACCCTTTAAAAACTTATCTGAATACCACCTAAATTAAACAAAATTAAATTAATAAATTACAAATTAAACATATAGTAATCTACATTACAAAGTACTGGCCTTTTTAACTGAAAAATAAAAAAATAAAAAAAAAACCTGTTGAAACAATTATGATAAGCAAGTTGTCCAAAATAGTTCTGATATCTGCATTTCATATGGCAAGTTTATTTTGGGTGTGTTTTATAGAGCTATGTCTTAGTGTGTTGGAATGTTCTAGAGGGCTAATACTGCCAGTCAAGGCTATGCTGCAGCTGTTTTTTTTGGCAAACTTTCCTTGTGTGGATGGCTGCAACCATTTGTTGCAGCAAATCGATCTTTCTCATCTATGGCTATGCTACTGATTTTAATATTTTATAGTAAAGGGTTACATTTGTGTATATCGGCAGTAGGACACACCCTCTGGTAATTAAAAAAGAAGTAAAAGACCAACTATGTAGCAGCACTAATCGCTAAAGTGTGTCCTAGCAATCTCTGACTCGGTAAATGAACTGCCCAAGCAAATGTCTACTCATATCACAAGTTCTGTAGTGATAATCGAGATCCCAGTATGTGGGTCATCGAGATCAACCTGAGCACAAGTTTCTAACTTAAGTACAAAAAACTGAGATGGAATAGACCGCCGGAGACCGTCACACAGCTAACGGAGCTTGAAGAATGTTGTCGTATGCTTCGTGATGTAAACACCACTAATCTGATGACAAATGGACGTGGGTGAAAGACAAAAAATGGTATGTTCTCGATTTCCTCTATGAAATCAGTTTTGCAACAGGCCAAAAATGAGATAGGTGGGTATGCAACGGTGTGGAACAACTTGGTACCGAAAAAAGTTAATATATTTATTTGGCAAGCTGAAAAGGGGAGAATTGCTACAATGGATGGATCAGCAAAACAGAACATCAGGCATGGATCAATGGAATGTAGATTATGCGGAGAACATGAGGAATCTGCTCTATACTTGCTCACTGGATGTCACATTGTTACAACTGTTTGGAGCATGATGTGAAGCTGTTGAAAGATACCCCAGTTAGTTCTTTTCTCGGTCAAAGACATCGTTGAAAAGCATAACGATCTGCCAATAACAACTGGAAGAAGGAAAGTGATTCAAAGTATAGGGTTCACCAACATGTTGCTGTCTGTGGAAGGCAAATAATGAAAAGACTTTTTTTGGACAAACCAGTGGCTATTGGGAAAATAATTGAAGCCATAAAATCTCTCTCGTATCTTTGGATCAAGATCGCTCTTCTTTTAATACCATAGCGTGGAGAGATTGGTGTATCTTTGATATTTGATTGTATTGTTGGTGCGTTGTTTTGATTCGGATTGTATTAGTGGTTGTATTAATCTAGTTTCTCACTAGTTTATTAATGACATTAGCCGTTTAAAAAAAAAGTACAAAAAAATGAAGCATTCATGTTGCTGCATAAACTAACTTCAATTACAAGTTTAATTTCTAGATCCACCACTGGTCTATTTGAATTTCATAGCTGCCGTCAAGATCGAATTAAAAGGTGCTATCAGTTAAGCTAACCAAAATGGTCCTCTTGTTATTAATATTTCATTGCTACTGAGTACTGCCTACTGGTTATGTAAATTTGGGCTCTTACTGCTACTGCAGGATCCTTTATTTATATGTTTGGGCTTTCAAAAGTCATTTGACTTATGGCCCAGTCAACTTTATGACCCATCTGTATATTTAGACAATTAGACATATTTTAGACTTTTTTAATCTGGTTTTAGTTTTTAAAAATGTCTAAGTTAGGGATTCCTTTTATTATAATGAAAGAAAGATTTACATCTCAAACATATGTTTTAAAAACCCGGCCCTTTAATTATACGGGTTGCCTGGCCATTTCTAGCCTGGTCCTAAAGTGTTTAGCTTAAACCCTAACCTATATTTATTATTGTAAGGACACACACCTTACATGCGCAGAGCAAATAATCATGTATCTTCAAGCAAGATCAAAGATATCACATACAGTTAAATCCTTCACTTATGCATATAAGGTAATTAGTCGTATTAATTATGGTTCACGTAGTTATTGTTCATCTATTATCTTTAAACCCCTTGATTTCCAAAGCCCTAATGATCACTTATCAACTTTTGATAATTTCTGCAAAGACCGAAAACTGAAAGAAGCAGTCGAGACTTTGGGTTTACTTGAACAACACAATGTGTCGGTTGATATACCTCGATATATGTTTTTGATGCATGAATGTGGTGAAGCTAAGGCACTTGAAGAAGCTAAGTATGTCCATGAACATATCACAAGAACGTCGGTATCAGATGTTCTTGATGTTCGTGTTTGTAACGTAATCTTGGAGATGTATGCCAAGTGTGGATCTATGGAAGATGCATATAAGTGGTTTAGTAATATGACTCAAGGAAATTTGACGTCGTGGGATACCATGATAACGTGGTTTGCTAAAAATGGTTGCGGTGAAGATGCGATAGATATGTTTACAGAGTTTAAAAAATTAGGGTTAAAGTCGGAGAAGGAGATGTTTTTTGGCGTGTTTAGTGCGTGTGGTGTGTTGGGAGATATGAAAGAAGGGTTGCTGCATTTTGAGTCGATGAGGAAGTGTTATGATATTGTTCCGTCTATGGATCATTATAAGAGTGTAGTGGATATGTTAGGGAGTGTGGGGTATTTGAATGAAGCGATGGAGTTTATTGAAAAAATGCCTATGGAGCCAACTGTGGAAATTTGGGAAACCATGATGCTTAATTGTTGGATTCACGGAGATATAGAATTTGGAGACTGGTGTGCTGAGATTATAGAGGCTTTGGAGCCTTCTCGTTTGGATGAACAAGCGAAGGCTGGTCTTATACCGATTAAGCCTTCAGATATTGCAAAAGAGAAGGAAAAGAAGAAGTTGTTGGGCTTCAACTCTATTGATATTAAAACTAAAGTTCACGAGTTTAGAGCTGGAGATACGTCTCATCCTGACCACGTGTAGTTATATGATCAACTTAGATGCTTAAAAGAACCCATGAAAGAGGCTGGGTATGTTCCTCAAGTCAAAAGTGTACTTCATGATATAGACCAAGAAAGCAAGGAGGAAGCTCTTCTATCACATAGCGAAAGACTTGCTTTATCTCAGGCACTATTGACAAGCCCACCTCGTGCACCAATACGCATAATAAAAAATCTTCGTGTTTGTATTGATTGCCATAATGCATTGAAGATTATTTCTAAGCTGGTTGGAAGACTAATTGTTGCAAGGGATAATAGAAGGTTTCATCATTTCGAAAATGGAGTATGTTCTTGTGGAGATTTCTGGTGATAATTTACATTTTTGAAAGTAAATCAGATTTCGCTAAACTTATTGATCATGTCTTGTAAACATTATTGTTAATAATTTAACTTTCAAAAAATCTCTTGAAAGATAGATTGAAAGAACTCAGGCTGTTATCACTAGGAATACATATCATGTGTACTGTTTAGATTTTTTATGCATGTACTAATCTATATTGTCATGTAATCATAGCATGCCCACATAGTAAAACTTGCACAAACTCTGTAATAATTTTTTGATTAATTTAGAGTGAGGTACATATTGGTCATTGTTAACTCTGTAATAATTTTGTGCAATCTATGATCTCTCAATATATAAATGGGACATATTTGTTGCAGCCTTGCGTAGATGTGTTTTGGTCTAAAATAGTTCTGATATCCGCATTTCATATCGCAAAACTTATTTTGGGTGTTTTTGGTGCACTGTAGCTGTTGTCATCTTGTGGTGGCCTGTTTTAGGTGTTGGAACGTTTTAGAGGGCTAATCATAACGGTCAAGGCTATGCTGCACCTGTTTTTTTGACATTTAATCCTTGTATGGATGGCTGCAGCCGCGCCATTTGATGCAGCACACTGATTTTGCTCATCTATGGTAATTTCATAGTAAAAACCTAACTATGTAGCACTAGCTAATCACTAAAGTGTGTCCAAGCAATCTCTGACTCGGTAAATTAAACGAATCCTAATCAACTCTAACTACCCAAGCTAATTTCTACTTGTATTACAATTTTTGTAGTTTTCTTATTAGGTGCATTTAGTGATAGAATTACGTGTAGAAACTTATATCGATGTAGTCTGTCATCTTACGTCTTAAAATTATTTACAGAATTCAGGTTTTCAAGTATTTTAATGATTTCATTTAACTGAATGGTCTAGTTAAAATATACTCGTATCTCCCCAATTAGCCATTGTTTGTTTCCTGGCTTACAGTATTCCCAAATCTACCATATAGCCTGTTTTATTCTTTATGGTTTGTTTAGTTTATTGGTCAATGTATATCTGTTAGGAGAAAAGAAGTATCCTATTGGAACTTCAAGAGTAATCTTGAATATATGTTTGATGTTTTATAACAAGAATACACATTTTGTTTGATGGTGTATTAGTAGTGGCCCGACCCGACTCATTTACCCAACTCGTCTCATTTACCCAACCCACTTGAAGCATTCATATTGCTGCATAAACTAACTCGAGTACTAAAATGATTTTGAATCCGAGATCCACGACTTCTCTATTCGAATTTCATAGCCGCTGTCAATACAAAATGAAAGCTGCTATGAGTTAAGCTGATGATATGGCTATAATGTTATCAAATATTCCATGGCTAGCTGGTGCTGCAAATGGTTTACTAATCCTAGGTCATTTGCCAACCACTTTGTATTTTCAATAAACGAGTGTATTTGTTAAGTATGATTACAGAAAACCTAAAACCAAGTTTAACTTTTTCATATAAATGTAGTAGATACTTCTATATAACAGAGAATGTAAAGATTAGAATATATTTCACCTAACATTCATTGACTAATTATAATCTTAGCGTAAAACAATGTCACAAGTTTATGTAAAAGTTTAACAAAAGTCATCAACATATTTAAGTAAAGAGTGAATTTCATATTTGCCCTCATTAAACCATACAAATATCAAATATACTCATCTCATATTAAAAATATCAAATTTATCCAACCTAAATATTAAAATATCAAATATACCCAAATCACTAATTTAATAATATTTATACATAAAAAAAAAAATCAATAATAATTATTTTTTAATCATAGAATGACAATAATATCCTTTTAAAATTGTTATGATAACGCTCTCCATTATTGTTTTGTTAAATATTTCTTTTTTTTGTTATTTTTCTCAATGTTTAGACTTTAAATGATTCATAAGGTTTGAAATTACCCATTACGTAGTTAGTGACCTACTGTGTTTTGTCAAAAACATAATCTGCTAAGAACGTACAAGATAGTTAATTTAGTATTTTATAATGCATATTTAGTTTATAAAAGTTTGGATGCAGCCATGTAGATTTCATGATCAGGCTTACAAGAACAAGAAGTGTTTTATTAATCACATGGAACAACTTATCAAGAAGTCTTTTTGTTAAATACTCGTATTTGGCATTTCAATAGTTACGCATTTTAAAATTCTTTGATATATGTAAAAGAATGTTGGAGATGCATTATCGTTGTTTCAAGTAGGGTATTGTAGTCATTATATGATTAAAAAATAGTTATCATTGATTTTTTTTTATGTATAAATGTTATTAAATTAATGGTTTGGGGATATTTGATATTTTAAAATTAATGTTGGGTAAATTTGATATTTTTAATGTGAGATGGATATATTTGATATTTACATGGTTTAGTGAGGATAAATATGAAATTCATTCTTAAGTAAATTACAAATGACAAGTATACAGATGCAAAAGTAAAATTAAAAAAGTGACGAGATAAATGTCTATGGACACATATGCTAAATTCATCTATCAAAATGAATACGCCAAAACTATAGGGATAAAATGTTATATCTTTATATAAATTTGTTCCTACATTTTTTTCATATTTCATTCTCATACATCCATATATTATATCGATATAGATATTAATTATTATGATTCCTTTGTTACGAAAACTTGGGCTCCTACCGCAGATTGCTTTGTTATATATATGGGCTTTCAAAAGTCGTTAAACTTATGGGTCTTTATGACCCATCTTTAGATTTAGAGTGTTTTTACCTTTTTAGTTTGATTTAATTTAATATATTGCCATCATATCATGTTCTGGTTTAATAATTAGTTGGTGGTTTATACTATTATATTTACATTTGTAATTTAAAAAAACAAACAAACAAACAAACTTTTTCTTTAAAAAACTAGCAAGTTGAGCACTTGAGCTAAAGTTAGTAGCCGAAGTTTTAAATGGCCACCGGTTCAGACTAAATAGATTGTATTGGACCAATCACTAATGTGTTAAGCAACATATTTTCGTCAACTCATTGATATATTTCATCTTCTAGAATAAAGTAGAAGAGTGATTGGTACTTATAAATGAAATGCTATCCCGTATACTACACTTCAAAAATTTCTTTACTTAAGTATCAAAAATGACGAGCATTTTTATTGATGTGATCACTGTATGGATTTTCGCATAACTTGTTATGGTGACAAAACAGATGTCATTTTATTAATTGTAAACATCTTACAAAAACAAAAACTTTGACTGGCCTCTTTCACTAGAAGTTGACAAAAACAAACCACAAATTGGCATATAATATTTGTAGGAAACAAGTGATTACAAAATACAAACTAATACAACTCATGAATGTCAATGGAGTTGATATCGAAATTGAAAAAAAAGATTACATTTTGAAACGCAAACGAAGCTACATTGAGCGAGTGGGGTCACTCCACCTTGCTGAGGAATTATATCATTTTGAATTTGAATTTTAGCATAGTTGTAGTAGGAGTATATTATTTTATATATTTTTAGTCATGTATTCAATATATTTACACCCAAAACCTTAATTGATACTGAATTCATAGAGATGGTATTCAACCCTTTAGCATCTTGCTAGTCGATATTTTTATAATAATATTTCATCTTAGCCGTTAAAAAAAACAAAAGTGTGGATGATATTTGATCCCTAATGAAACCTTGTAGACTTTCTCGGGTACAACTTGCGATGACTTTTGTAAAACTTGATATAGAAACTACAGTAAGAATTATAAATTTACAAAAAGTCAAAATATAACTTATTGATTTTTAATTGATGACTTTCGGTTAATAAATAAAAGGAATTTTTTTAGGCACAGGATAACACCACCAGGAGAAAAGTCAACCCGACCAAGCATTTGCGGCGACGTCGCCGTTAATACTCTGACACTGACAGGGGGGTCGCTTTTTTCTCTGCCAGATTTACCATTACAGACATGGGGGCCTGCAGTATTAGCGGCGACGTCGCCGCTAATACTTCCTGGTCGGGTTTGACTTTTTTTAGCCTGGTGGGCTTACGCTCCTCGTTTTTTTTTATGAGAGATAAAGATTTATATTTATACACTATATATCTACGCTTATATATAAATCATCTTATCTATCTATATCACTATATATGTGAAATATTAATATATTATGGTAATATTTTCATCTAATATTTTTATGATATTTTTACTTACATTACCCTTAAAATTACTTACCTTTACTTCAATTGGTTACATTGTTCATTGTCGCCGTCACTATACCAATCGCTAACGCTATTACCAGTTACCATTGCCATCACCATATTGTCGTCTCCATCATCACTGTTACTTTGTGAAAAACATATTATAATGGAAGAATAATATGAATTAAGAAAAGTAATTATGTACACATGTCAAAGTTTCAATGTATATGCAAATGAAATAAGAATATATTATATGATGGTATAGCATTATGCATTACTATTTTATAGTATTCAAATACAAAAGTACATTCTTTTAAAATATACTTAAAAATTTTACCTTAAATGTATGGGGAGTGATATTTATACAACAAATTTTAGTCATCTACAACAAATGTACAAAATTTATTGCGCATTATACAACTGTATCATGCAGGAATTGTTGTAGATGGTAAAAATGTGTTGTACAAATATCACTTCCCTAAATATATTGCATTTCCTATTCAAAAAATTGATTGACAGCAGTACATAATAGACTGTAATTCAATGACGAATCCAGGAAATTGTGATGGTGGGGGCAAAAAAAATTTCTTAGTCGAACAACTTTACCTAAATAGCCTCAAATCAGCAATAAAAACAGCACCAAAATCCTTCAAACAACAACAAAATCAACATACAAACGACACCAAAAGTTGCCTAAAAAGCCTTAAATCAACAGGGAAAACAACACAAATTTCAACATATAATTAACACCAAAATAGGCAAAAACATGCTTATAATTAGCATATAACTAGCACTAAAATCAGCCTAAAAATGACACAAAGTTAGCATCATAGCAACATAAATATGAACAAAGTTTGCAAACTTTTCAACAAGAACTGAATAATAAAAAAAATTATAATTATGACATTCATAATTGAATAATCAATGAGTATGACGACCTAATACTAAAGTAAAATTGGGGATTTGGACTAACTCATGAATAAAGGTTTACCATTATAATATTTATATTTTATCTAATAGTAAGTAAAATTAGAGATTTGAAATAACTTTTAAAAATCAATGAGAAATAATGAGATAGTTGTTGTTTTTGTTGTTATTCAAGTTGCATCATTGAAAACTCTCACTAAAACTTCAAAAGCCTTTTTTTTTTCAATCATCATAGTAAAATTCCAAGAGGTAAGACAGTAATACACTCACGTGGCCACATTCTTTCTTAATTAATTATCAGTGATTCTACAATTTTGGAATTTTCGTTTTATCAAAAAACATGGGTTTTTTTAGTTGGGCTGGGTTCATTTTGAATTTTGGGTTGGGGTCATTATAAGTAAGTTATCATAACTATTGTTATTGGGCTTGCTTTGGTTGGGTTCATCAGCCCACACTCTTACCATGTTGATCCACCTCTGACTGTAAATTATGGATTTACTAAACAAAATTTAAGAATTTTCCAAACAAGGATGAAGTTAATACATAAAGAGACGATTTATATATGCTACAAAGCTTAGCATAATGTAGTAACGATGATGGTGTAACTGATGGGAACGACGGTGATGACAATAATGGTGAATATAAAATTAATTAATGTTAAAAAAAGATCGTATATTTTAAGGATTGATGTATTTATGTTATAAATAATTTTATTAGAAAAATTATATATATTAAGTAGAAGTATTTAAATTATAAAAAATAAAACTCGATAACCTGAGTATAGTATTTTTTTTGAAGAAAAAAAAAGGTCGCTCTTTACATGGTACTAGAGATATACAACATAATTTGACTAAAGACAATTTTATTCATGTATATAGTATTCTTTTTGAAGAAAAAAAAAGGTCGCTCTTTACATGATATTAGAGACATACAACATAATTTGACTAAAGACAATTTTATTCATGTTTTCTTACAACTTTGTGTTTAAATATTTGAGATGAGAAAATTAGTGGCAAATTGGCAATAGAATAGTCATCATATACATAGAGTTGACTATGATTTTTCTTATCATTAAAAGTCCAACCTTCTTTGTTGTTGATCCAACGGTTATAAATGGCACGAATTTGCACGCTAATTAAATAACTCATTAATTTCCTGTTTGACATTTTTTACTAAAAAATCAACCACACATATCCTCCTTAACGCGTGTTATACACACGCACACTCATTCAACACGTATCTATGAAAAGTACTGCTACCACCCTTTAGTTATGGCCTAACTTCAATCAAATCCAATCTTTTGTCCATATTCTATATCCACCCTTAGTTTCATGGGTGTTTCCGAGATCATTTGTAACCGTTTATCCTTTTACTTATATTTTTTTTGTCACATTAACATCACTTTCTCATTTTTTTCACCATTTACTTTTCTCCTTAACCATTCACCTATCATTTGGTTTCCACTTTTCTTTCACTCTATATCCAATCAAAATAAAAAATTAAAAGAAAAACAAGAAAATATATATAAATAAAAATGAACCTCACATTTTGTCTCGTAGACGGACCTACATAGAACCTAAGGGTAGTCCGGGCTACGGGTCCACTAGATCCATGTAGTATAATTATTTTTGGAAAACGATATATTATTTATTGGTGCTACGGGTCAAACAAATATGGGATACCCATCAATGTAACTAATTTAAAACTTTCAAAAGATTATCCTAACAATAAACTCATAAAGACATACTTGTGCAATTAAATGATAAATCCAAACTACCAAAGTGCCAAAAAATCTTATCAATCATTAAAAATAGTCAAAAATCCTAAAAAAAAATTGGTAACAATTTAGTCGGTATTGTTATTTTACGTCGATATAAGGTCAACAATAAAAAATTTGTGTAACCCGTTCCCATGAATCCTGGGTCCGCCAATGAATTTTGTCTTTTTACCTAGTTGATCACAATCACCTTCCTCCTTCACCTTCACTCCTCACTTACACCCCTTAACCATTTACCCTTTTTACCTTTACCCTTCACCTACCTCTTTCACTTACCTTTACAAATGGTCTGATAGGTAATGAAATTGTCAAATTTTTTGTTATACAGATCAAACATGTTATAAAATATTGTATCATATATTATTATGTAACATATTTGATGATTTACAGTAAACAAAATATGCACTATAACTCAAATTAGATTGTGTATTTGTGCTAGTTGAACCTTGAGGCAACACAATCATATAATAACTATATTTTATGACACCAGGGTATGTTTGGTAGAGAGATTTTATATAAGAGAAAGAAAAATGATTTCATTTCTATTGTTTTGTATGAAGAAATGTTTATGGGCGAAGAAATGACCATTTCTCATGAAATGGTTTTGTTCTTGGTTAATTTTCATTCAAAATGAAGAGAAATGATAATTAGAGGGGTTTATTTTTATTTTATTTTTTAAGAATTGTTCATAGTTTAATTGGGTTTAAATAAAACTGGTTGAATTTTTAAGGTTTTGGTTATAAAATATTATGTTTGTAACATTTATCAGTCAATTTCTTCATTGTTACCAAACAATATTATCTATTAGATTTTTTCACTAATTTAATTTTTCTTTATTTCATTATATTGGTCCATTTTTTTCTCTGAATTTCTTTTTACCAAATACGCCCTTAAGTTATTTCAGTAAAAATTCTTTCTATAATAGATATAAAATTACCAAGCTACTTAGCTAAATAGCTACCGATTGCTAAGCAACGTTCAACTAAGAGTGTGATTGGAAAGCTTGCCTTGGCTGCCTCCACTTATTTTATTTGGCAGGAAAAGAATGCTAGATTGTTCACGGATAAAATAAGATCCGCTAAACAAATTGGAGACCTTATTGTGTATAATATTCGATTGAAGCTTGCCACCATGAAGTTTAAGAAGACTAGTGATACTCAAAGATTATTGGGTGGCTGGCAGGTACGGATTTACCTTGGGGGCAGTATGGGCAACTGCCCCCATTCCAATTTTAGTATAATGAAAAAAAATAAAAAATTCTAAGAGTATGCTTGAAACTTTTCCTTTAAAACATAAATGAAACCAAAAAGATGTTAACAGAATTACGAAAATATGTTTTAGATAGTTAAAAGCTTATTTTTTGAGTCAATCACAATGAACAATCAGTTTATATTTTCATGGTGGTTGCTTTTGGTTGTTGTAGGGGATAAGGGTAGGGAAGATGACCACAAATTTTCAAAGTTTACATTAACTTTTGGTTTTGTTTACTTTTAAATCCTTATACTTTAGTGAAATGATTATATATGACTCTTTTATTTTGTATTTTTAGTCTTATAGACAACATCTTTGATCAGCAGCCCCTTAGACTTTATTGTATGCTTTTTTATTTATATATATAAAAAACTACTAAAACAATAACAATAGTTCATAACTGTAACCTTTTTTCCTTTTGAAATAACCATAGTCTTAAAATTGTTAACAACAACTAAACACTAATTTTTTAAATTGTTTCTTAATGAATATTGACATTTTGAACAAAAGTATTTTGCTTTTTAAAGTAAATTCGTAAGTAAAGTAATTAAATTGGTACTTGTTATTAATTCTTGCAAACTAGATCGTTATATAGAAAACTATAGAGTTTAAAAGTTACTATATCATCCAGATATTTAAACTAATCAATGAGTGCACTTTTCGAAATTAGTATAACATATCAAACTGACTCGCCTTAGGCATTAAATATTTGAGGACTGATCATGACTATAACATACAACTTCTAAATTTGCCCCCTTGCAATAAGTTTTCTGGTTCCGTCCCTGGTGGCTGGAAACTACCTGATGTTGTGGTAAATGGTTTGGTCATGACTTGAAGACGTACTAATGCATTGACTATGAAGGGCACATCATTGATGTTAATCTGGTTTTTCTTAGATTTCTTGCCACTTTGTAATGGTTGTTTAATTGGTTGTGCTATTTGGCTAGTCTGTAATGTTGTGCAATTGGTTGCTCTTAGGCTAGTATACATATTCATGGCATGTCATGTGTATGAACTAATGTGGCATATAGCCACATTACTTGTACTGAACTTTTAAATGTTGTTATAATATATTCATTGGGGTATCCCATTACCTAAAAATAGCTACCGACATTTTTTAATAGTATGGTGACTATTAGTTTATCTTGAAAAAAAGGCCCCTACCTAGTTTTTATGCTACATCTTGGACTCTTGGTTGTAATTACATGTATAACCTCGGTCTTTCTATATAAAAATTTGTTGGCTAAATTTTTCTTGAGATAAAGATCCTCTTACACAATTCTTAATCAAAAGGAATCTAAAAGATTATATCGATTACATCACCCGCAAGCTAGACCTCGGTATCCCTTGGAAGATTAGGTCATTGTGTGCCTTTTAAACATTCCAACATGAAATCAACAAAATTGCTTGTTGTATTTCTAACTAAGAAAACAAAGAGGTGGGAAACCATCCTTTGATCTTATGCCAAACATTAAATACTAAGAGGGCATGAAACTAGTAAATGATTAAAGGAGTTAACTATCCAAAGCTTAATTAAGATTGAACCTATGATCTTAGTCGAAGAAACATAAACATCTATCATATTGACTAAGGTAGGAGGAAGTGGGACTTGGGTAAGGGGTCGGGTATGTGTAACCCGATCGGCTACACCATTCCTTCCGTTCGGCTATTATCATGAATCGGGTACCAATTCGGGGTAAGTAACCGATGTTGGGTAGAGCTTGTAACGTTTGAAATTGGTGGGTCCCCCCCTCAACGGCTCGTTTGACTCAATTTAAAAAATAAAAAAAAATTTTCCCTCCTAGATATATATAACCTTCTTCTATATATATACATACACCTTCACCACCTTCACCACCATTTCTACCTCACCACCTTCACCCACCATGGAACCACCACGAGGTAACAAACAAAACCCACCATTTAATCGTCATCAACCACCACCACCGAATTGGCAACCACCACCGAATCATCAACAACCACCACCACCGAATTGGCAACCACCACCCAATCGGTACTATACACCACCACCACCATCCACCCTCTACTCCTAGACACACCAACAACAATACTATACGCCACAACCTGCTAGTCCAACCTACGGCTACAACATGGGTCCACCTCCAATGGTCGAACCACACCACATTGAGCTTGCACAATCAAGTGACTTTGGTGCGTTTGATGATCTCGCTAGTGACGACGTTGTACCTGAAACGCCAAATCCAACTCCATCCGCAACTCCAACCGGTTTGTATATATATATATACGTAACATATAGACTGTTTTGTATATATATACGTATATATAAACTGTTAATATATATATATATAGTTAATATAGTTATAGAATGTGATATACACACTGTTAATATAGTTATATATATATATATATGTATATATAAACTGTTTTGTAGAAGAAGAGGATGACGAGGAGGTTGTAGAATGTGATGCTCGTGGGAAGAAAAAGTTTCCTGGGAGGAAGCCGCGTGAAGTATGGATGGAAGAACAAGAGGTGGCGTTGGCTCAAGCATGGATTCAAATCTCAGAGTGTAAGAAATATGGGAACGAATAAAAGGCGGAAGGGTTTTGGAAGCGAGTTCTTCAACACTATGCTAGTACCTTGGGTTCGACTAATCGAACCTTTCATAGCTTGACTACCAAGTGGAAGGTGATGAATGCGGAGATGGGTAATTTCAACGGGGTGTGGATTCAAGCGGTAAAAATATGAACCATTATTATGAAAACCTTGCAAATGTTTTATGTATGCGTTTGTTATATATATGTTTTCTCGCAATGCTTCTGTAATGTTTCTGTTTGTGTGTTTATATATGTATATATAGTTTGGTATATATATGTATATATATGTTTTCTCGCAATGCGTTTGGTATATATATGTATATATAGTTTATGTTTCCGTTTTGTGTTTATGTAGTTTTGTGCAAAGGGAAGTGGATGCAATGACTTGGATATTACGACAACCGCTTTGTCCGATTACTATACCAAAATGGAGAAGCATTTTACTCATATACCGGCGTGGAATGTGGTGAAAGTTCATGACAAGTGGAAGCACCAAGAATGTTTCTTTAGTATTGTAGGAATGGGAATCCCGACGTCTAGTGGATCTTCAAAGAGAAAGTCATCGGATTTTGAAGAGGCAAGCAACGACAATGTACTACCCGACATGAATGAAGACCCTGCCGCCAAGAAAGATGAAAAAGAAGCAAGTTGCATCGTCCTCAAGCTCGGCGACAAGTGTGGCCGATGAACTCACGAACTACGCACAAAGGAGGACGCGGTATATGGAGATTAAGGAGGAGAAGGAAGATTTGGCGAAGCGTTTGATGGCTACACAACTCGAGGGGGAAATGTTCAAGAACCGCCAACGTGAATGGAAGGTGTTTAAGGAGCCGCATGACGACATTGTCGATCCCGTCTTGTTGGAATGCGTTTTAGAGGAAAAACGCGCTCTCGGCAAAAAAAAAACGGGTGGCCATGTAATTTTTAATTTTAATTTGAAGTATTATGTGTTGAACTATTTAATTTTTAGACATTTTTGGTTTGTATGTTTTTAAAAAAAAAATGGAATATAATGTTTGTTGTGTGTTTTATTTGTTAATGTTTTAGTATTTATATTTATATAGTTTAATTATATGTAATCAAAAAAATGAAAAAGAAAATAAAATTGGGTATGATTGGGTATGTATTGCCAGTGATTTGGATAAGAAGTGGGTAAAATTGAGTAATTATGAATTGAAGGGTTTTGATTGGAAGATGATTTAGATAAGTTTGGGTAAGAATTGAGTACTCATTCCTACCTAATCCACGTTGGCTTTAAATCTACTTAATTAATCACTTACATTATCAAGACATAATATATGTACCTATGTACTATCTAGGTCATAATCAAAGCAATACGTATATCACAGGAAGATGTAACACAACAATCATTTTCACCTAGACAATAACTTTTCATATATAAGTTATATATGAAATACACGCGCCATCAGTGCAAGTGGTGATGTAATCTTGATTCCACAAAAACTTTAATACACTTTGAGTTAAGCCAAACCTATCACCTTCCATTTGTCAACCATCTTTTTAGTATTATTTTGAAAAATACCAACAAAAAGTCAACTTTCTTACTTTACAAAAACAGATAGAAAAACAGAAGTGTTTAATTTTATTATTTATTTATTTATTTATTTTAATTCTAATAAATAAAAAGTAAATGCCTTAAAAAGCTTGTTGATTTATTATCATTTCAAATATCTCTATTCCAAAAAGTCAACTCATCCATCCTCTGTCTCCCTCTCTCTCATTGTTCTCTCTCATCATTTCAAGCTAAATATCAAAACTTTCAACAAGTCCAATTTGATTTCATCAAAGATTTTCATGAATTAACTCTCCAAATTACAAAAGCTTCAAACTTTATCATCTTCTTGACAGAAAAGTTGAAGATGGGAAACGGGGTTGGCAAATTAACCATATGTTTCACCGGAAACGACGTCGTTCACCGAAAAAAGGAAATTAGTCCAGTTGTGATTTCTGACCCATTAGATGATTTGGGCCATTCTTTTTGCTACATCCGGCCCGATCAATCTTATAACAACAACCCGTCTTCAAAAGTTCACTCCGCCGCCGATGAAACAACAACTTTTCGATTAATCTCCGGCGCCGCCGTCTCTGCTAATACAGCTACGCCACTTTCAACAGATTTATATTCATATAATAGTATTGATAATAAAGCTTCAGCTTTTGAAAGCTCAACATCATTTGCTTCAATCCCTTTACAGCCTTTACCAAGAAACTCAGTAAATTCAGGTCCTTTATTCCATTCGGGCCAAATCCCCTGTTCGGGCCCGATTGAAAGAGGGTTTCTTTCTGGCCCGATTGAACGTGGGTTTCAATCAGGCCCGATTTTCCCTGAAAAGGGCATTCAAGAAACGCTTCAAAGAAGCTTTTCACAAGTGGGGTATGGTTATAAATCAAGATTAAGAAAAAGGTCTTTAATTCGGGTCATACAAAGGGCGATTTCAAGAACTTTTGTGAAAAATGGGCAGAGTTCTATAGTTGCGCCCGTTGTTAAAAGTATTGGATCATTGAATTCTGTTGAGAAGAATAATAATGAGTTGACTATTAGTAGTGCAAATTTAAGCAGTGAAAGTAGTTTTCTTGATGATGTGGATGATCAAGGTTTTAGTCAAAGTCAAAACCTTGAATGGGCTCAAGGAAAAGCAGGGGAAGATAGGGTTCATGTTGTGGTTTCTGAGGAACATGGGCTGGTTTTTGTTGGAATTTATGATGGATTTAATGGTCCTGATGCTCCTGATTTTTTGCTGTCAAATTTGTATCAATCTGTTCATAAAGAGCTTAAAGGTTTGTTATGGGATGATGATGACAAGAAACTTGTTTCTTCGGATTCTAGCTCTTCTGTTCAATCTTTGGAAGGCTTGGAATCTCATGTTGATGTTGATGATCAAAGTGAAAGAAATCGGTTTTCGAAAACTGTTGATCAGCAAGAAAGCTATCCATCAGGGACAGAGGATTTAAAGAGTTTTAGGAGGAAAAAAAGCAAGAATTCGAAGGTTAGGCAACGAGTATCTGAGAATCAGAGATGGTGGAAGTGTGAATTCGATCGGGAGAGGCTGGAATTGGATAGGAGATTGAAGGAATATGTGAACTCAAACGGGTCGGATTCTGCTAACCATTCGGAGGTTTTGAAAGCGTTGTCTCGAGGGTTAAAGAAAACGGAAGAGTCCTTTTTAGATATTGCAGACCAAATGTTGGATGAGAATCCTGAACTTGCTTTGATGGGGTCTTGTGTTCTTGTTATGTTAATGAAAGGGGAAGATGTTTATGTGATGAATGTAGGTGATAGTCGTGCGGTTTTAGCTCAAAAACCCGAGCCTGATCTATGGAGGCAAGATCTTGAAAGAATTAATGAGGAAACATTATATGATCTTGAGGTTTCGGATGCTGACAATGGTAGTGGAAACCCAAGTTTAACTGCTTGTCAGCTTAGCATTGATCATAGTACATCAATTGAAGAGGTAGATAAAACAGTACAATTTCAATGATCATACATATATAAGCTTATAACAATTGTGTTCTCATGTCTCAAATTTTGTTCTGGCTTTCTGCAGGAAGTTCAAAGAATAAAAAGCGAACACGCAAATGATGCTTATGCGTTGATGAATGATCGTGTTAAAGGGTCGCTAAAGGTCACTCGAGCTTTTGGTGCTGGTTTTCTCAAGAAGGTAAACCAATGGATCATTGGTCTTATATCATTTGACAGTTTACTTACTAATCTTGCATATTACTGTACTTTGTAAATATCAAGATATACAGTATATAGTATCTTAGCTTAATAAGAGTAATTTAATTTTGATTTTTAACATTGAAAAATTCACTTAGTTAATTAGATATGAATGATTTACATTAATACATAACGTGAGTTCCATAGATGGATTAGATGGTAATCTTGACTCGCTTATAGTCAAATGTGTCAAAATTTTTGCCAATCTATATCATTTTATCCAATGAATTAGATTGCTATGGAATCAATGTGATTTCTAAAGTCATATTTGCGTATCGATTCAATCCAACCCAATCTGTCCAAAAACTCACTCATTTTGACGAGATCCATTTCAACCCGTTACCCAAACATCTGAACTGCCCGTTATACCTATTCGAGAAAATAACTTGTACAGACGAAACACATCCATTATACAAAAGAGCATTTCTTTTAATTGCACATAAGCATGTCTATCATACTGAAAATCTTGTTTCATTCTTATTTTTGCAGCCTAAGTGGAATGACGCACTACTACAAATGTTTAGAATAGACTACGTTGGCACTTCACCGTACATAAACTGTGTCCCATATCTTCACCATCACAAATTAGGCCCAAGAGACCGATTTTTGATACTATCCTCAGATGGGTTATATCAATACTTCACTAATGAGGAGGCAGTTTCTGAAGTCGAACTCTTTATTCAATGGTCACCCGAAGGTGACCCTGCTCAGCACTTAGTTGAGGAGGTTCTTTTTCGTGCAGCCAAGAAAGCAGGTACTAGTCAAAACTGTTGTACAAAGTTTATAATTTCACAGAAAAAAGTTTTTAATCGACAATCTTGTTGTGACCGTAAAACTATATCTATTTGTAGGTATGGATTTTCATGAGCTGTTAGAAATTCCACAAGGGGACCGAAGACGTTACCATGATGATGTATCCATTATAGTCATTTCACTCGAAGGAAGGATATGGAGATCGTGTGTGTAAGTAAATGATACATAAACAACGAGAACTACATATGTAGAGGGAGGAAATATCCAATCCAGTTCTTGAATTTTTGATCTTCTTTTTTCTTTTAATTTAAAGACAAACAAGAAAGTTTAGGATGTAATGGTGTAAAAACCTTGCTCCATGTTAATTAATACAAAAATTTCATACAAAAAACTTGATTTTTTTCTTCTTTATTTTTTGGTTGAATACATTTTCCTGGTAAATGCCTTCTTTTTTTTTGTTTCAAAACTATAATGTACAAGTAATGATGATTAGTTGATATACAATGTTTTCTTTACTTTGAATGAGTTTTGTCAAAATTTTCCTATACAAGGAAAAGAGAAGGCAAAGATTTGAAGGATTAAATTTGACTTTTTAACACACAAAAAGTCAAACCTTTATAAAGTCCTCACATTTAAAGAGCACATGTTACACATAAACTGGTCCAAAGATCGTTCATTAACATATTGATCAAATGCAGTTCAATGTTTTTGGGTATCATAGCGTTACTATCTTGACTAATTGGGACGTAACATTAGGCAACACGTGTGTATGTATAACTCCACGAATTCACACAAATTTCGTGTAGGGTTCCGTCATAATCACACGTCGTTTTTCTCTATGATCATCTTGTTTCCAACTTCCAACCGATCTATGGGATTTTAAGAAGGGAAGTAAATGCATAATGCAGATGAGGAGTTATTGTTTTGAACCAACATTTGCAGTACTCAATGGTGCAAGCAAATGCAGTTTCCTACCTAATGTTTAGTGTCGCATTCCAAACCACAAACATTCCTTATCTACATAACTTGAAAATGGTCCTTTAAGTGCATCGACATAATTTCTGCTCTCGTTTTTATTACCTAAAGTTAAATACTCTTGAATGGTAAAAACGATAGTAGATAATTTTGAATTCATTCATATGACTTCAAAACTTGCATAATCATTTTGTTAAACTCGAAATACTAAAGTATTTCTATACAATAACTTAGAAGGGACAAAGTCTAAAAAACGACCATAAGAACACTGGTTAGATTGCATATGTTAAAACTAGAGCCTCTCCTTTTTACCTGTCGATATAATGACTTATTTATAGATATTGGTCAAAGTAAGGCTGTGAAATTGAATAATGCACGTGGGAGATGATCTCATGGTGGCCAAAAAGTCCAAAGAAGTGTATAGTAAAATATGGTGTTGTTTATAGTATAATTTTTGGAACTTCAGTTCCTCCCCTATTAAATGTTAAAGTTGAGGTCGTTGGCTTTTTGGTCAATATTGTGGCGTTTTAAATTTGCATTTCAATTTTGTGAGGAGATGGTCCCATGTAATAAATGACATTGTAACAAAGTTATCAAAAATAGTAAGTAGTAAATTATTAGATGGCGGTCTGCTCGTCAAACCAGACCTCAAACAAACAATACAAGGTATGTATGTATAAAATATAACAATAGAACTAGTAGCGGAGCCAACATACAATGTTTCTGATTCATTGGAGGTAGTTACACACTTACACTATATAAATTTTGAAAAATCTTTGGCCTATTTATAAAAAATCCATTACGTTTATGTCTATTGGGGGAGGCTTGGCAATTGGCACCACCCATTGTCTCCACTGAATAGAATCTTGTAACGTTTTAAGAAAAGTTAAACTCCAAAAGATATTGTTATGGCTCTTAATCTAGATCCAATTGGCTTGGATCAAAGTACACACAACGTAACTAACAACCGATTTTGGAAACAATAAATATATTATGAGTTAAATAATAATGTAGTAGTAGGTTATGGTTTGGATGCTGGTCCCAATCAAGTTAGTTGGTGTTATTCCGAAGCTGATAATTTCATGCCACTAACTATTTTATAGACAAGTGATGAAAATATATAATTTATTTTTAGGTTTTAAATCAGCATTAAGATGTCATTTGGCTAGCACCTAGCCATCTAGGATTAATAATGGGAATAAAAACGAGTTTGATTTTTAACAAAACTAGAAAAATAGAACAAAGATTCCACACTTATGTAAAAATAAAAAAGTGAGATAAAATTGAAATGGTTGTATGTGTGAATTGGGGCCTTGGAGTATATGTCGATATTTTGTAGGGTAAAAAATAGTTAATGAGGTAAAAAATTATCAAAAATCTATATACAAGATTTTAGATTCGTGTCAAATACACGGGTTTATATTGTTATAAAGATTAGATTATTATCAAAGTTTGACTATATGCAAGCTAAAAAGTTTTGTTAACTCAAAAGAAAAATAGTCAAAAAATAATCTTGAAACATGTTAAGAACGTATTTAAAAATAAAGATAGATTTTTCAACCAAAAAGTTACGCTTACATGCGTGTTTAGCTAGCGGAAATATTGAGTAGATGGATTTTACTTGAAAGTTTAAGATTAATCGGAACCCTCTTTTTTCAAATAGATGTCAAAAGTTTGAAATTAATGAATAATGGATGAGCAATATATCTTTTTGCGATGTTAATAAATAAATTTATTGTCAAATTTTAAGATAAATACATATTATAAAAAGTATATTAATAGAAGTGGATCACCTGTTCATCTAACAATACTTAAAAAAAGGATAATATTACAATTATTTTTAAATCTTAATATATTTAAATTATATTTTATTTATTTTTAAGTAATTATTTTTATATTTGTATGATAGAACGTATAATTAAGATATATAATAGATATTATTCTATTAATTATAAATTAACTATTATTCTATTGGATATATATTAGAATTAATAGTTAAAAAGTGTAAATTTATGATTGAAAAAAAAGTGTAGATTAAAATAACTATAAATTAAGTATTTAGTGAGGTTAAAAAATATAAATTATTAATGGAAAACAAAAAAAATATAAATTAGTGAGATAATTTTTACAAATATTAATTTTAATATAATATATCAATATATTTGGATAATGATTGCTAAAATTTTAAATTTATAATTAAATTAATAATGACATCATTAATTTCCAATTTGATAAAATCGAGAACTATGATTAGTTAATAAGTTTTTTTTTTTTGAACGACATGTTAATAAGCTATTAGCTCAGTTGTTTTTTAGTATATATAAAAAAAAGATAAAGATAAAAGATCTATATCCACGGCAACTGAAAATGTGAAAGCATATGCTATGTTGGAGCAATACAAGAACAATAATTTCTAGTATTAAACAAATATTGTTAAAGCTATAGACAGTAAATTTTATGTGAAACTGCTCATAATTTGTTATAGAGTAGTTGAATCGCTCACAACACATACCATGTTATATGCGTGATATATAACAAATTTAATCATAGCATGTATTACATACGTCTTCTTCAAGTAGACGAGTAAAATAAGTAACTTCGTTTTTTTCCATTCAAATGCCCATGTCTAGAGAGCATTTCTTATAGTTTATAGCTAGGAAAAATAGTTAAATTTTATTTGGGTTTGTTTTTTCTTTTGGCATACTTCAACAGTTCTTAGCATTGGGCCTACTTCAGGGTTTACTTTTTAAAAAGCCGTATGTATAGCACTGGAAAGTGGTAACTAGAAAGCTGTAAAGTCAAAACCGTCGGCCCAATGTTATTAGCTCAAAAAGAAGCCCAGTATTAGTTTTTCAAAAAGAAGCCCATGCTATTGACGTTTGATCTTTGGGGTTAAACCCAAAAGATTAATGGTGGTTATTTTGACATGACTACATGTAGTAGTCTACATTTGCACCACATACGAAGTGACACAGTAGTTAATCGGGAGCTAGCTTACTCGATAGAGGTTTTGTCTCTTAATATAAAAGTCTAGGTTCAAACCTAAACATAAGATAATAGTTGAAATATATGGTTTATAGTAGAGCAACGTTTCTTGTTCAAAAAACAAAAAAAAACGTAGTGTCGTATTGGAAACATCACAACCCCTCCAGGTTTTTTATTATGGATTGTTTAAGTCTTAAAGAATTCAAACCTTAGACCCGTTTTAGAGTGGTCATAACAATAAACCTGTCAAAAGTTACTATATCAACACCATAACACATTGAACTCGCCTTTTACCTGATATCGTGGCACTAATTTATGCTAATCAAAAATGCAATTAAAGAAAAAACTCACACTCAAACAAGTATTCACACCGTTGTATATAGCTTAGTAATCACGCTTTGCGCTAAGCAAAAGCGACAATGAGACCATCATTGATTTTCTTAGAACTTTAACTTAATAATCATCTTAATACCATAACAATTTGACATGTGTAATTCACTTTTTATCTTTCATTCATCACCCCTCTTGATTTTTTCATGTGGCTTCATCTTATGATTAAGAGTAGTTCAAGAGGATTTATCATTACTCCGCTAGACCATTCTTAAAAAGAATTTCAAACTTTAATTACTAAACCAACCTCTTGGATATTTAGTACGTTGTCATTACTCATTAAATATAAAAAGTCTTCATATATTTAGTATTTACCATTTTGATTTGATTATTTTTCCAATTGATAGATATATCAAAATAAATGATACTAATATCATCTTCCTAATCTTAATGTACGTAATTGAGAGTATCCTAGGCATTTTGATCAGGAAGTGATAATCGTACTACATAATTTAATAAATCTATCACACTGTGCTATACATATTTCATAACATATTGTAAAAATATTTAATGTATGACAATGGTAGATTTACCAACTTATGTGATACAAATAATGATCCCATCATGCTTCACAAAATCATTCATTTTTGTGTAGTGGTATCAATACATATATGAAATGACAGTTTGTCTTTTCACTTTCCTCTTATCACATTTAATCTAGCCACAAACCTAAATAGTAACTCTCACTTATCTCTATATGCGTATAATACTGTAATATACATTTCTGTGTTTTCCCCCTTCCTTTTGACTTGACTGATTTCACCACACATCAATATATAGCAAAGTGAATGCCATTTCAGTCATGCAAACACTTCTCATTTTTGGCAAGACACTATGATTAAACACTTGTATTGTTGTGTCTCTTTCTAAGGCAAGTTTTTTAGTGTGTGTGTTTTAGCTTTATTCACCAACACTCCAATAAAAGTGAACCATTAAAGTTGATCATGATGAACATATGATGGAGATGTGCCTATGCTCATACGGTCATTTGCCCCCTCACCCTTTGATTTTTTTACCCAAATAGTGAGGTTAACTAGTACTTGAAGTATATGAAAAACAATCAAGTGTTACCGGTTACGCAACTTTCAACTTGAAATACAAGATTTTGACTAAGATGTACGCAGTCTAATTAAGATCTGGTGATTTTTTCGAACATTTTCTTTTAACCACTAACATATATACTTACCTATTTAAGTTCAAACATAAAACTTAGACATTAAAACGCCAAACCACTGTAACATAGTGGTTCAACTTTCAGCTTGGTATCAATTATAACTTTAAGTTCACTTTATTAAAAACAGACAAATGTACCTCAAACCAAAATTTTGGAATCTTGCAAAATGTAACTTATGCATAATTGGAATGCATATATTATTAACCAACAGACATGATCACATGACTCATGAAAAAAACAACTACCACAGATCCTTTTTGTGACTTATACCAATCGTTATTATTAAAAATAAGGAAAATGCTAAATAGTGCATGATTTAAATTTTATTCGTTTTATCCGACTTTAAAATTTTATATTATATCTATGAAATTTTTATGTTTTCATATTCGAGTACCTGATCATCTTTATAATAAATTAATACGTGACGGGTAATTTTTGGAAAAAAATTAACAAAATATGAGACGAATAAAGTTAGAAACACACAATAAAAAAATATATAAAATTGATTGCACACGATAGCAAGATTGCGGATCAGCATGCAGCGGTGAATATGTAACCGGACCTTGTACACATCGTCTGTCACACCCTGAGAATAGGTTTCCCCCGAAGTATCGGACCAATGATCACCTATGGCTTTTGTGTACCAATATACTAGCAAAGTTTGGATACACATAATAACAAAATAAAGAAGGTTAATCACATATTAACCAATCCACTGTTAGGGGAAAGGGTGTAGTCGAATAGTTATATCGGCAAAAGGCTAGTTTTGACAAGTTTAATCGGCTATATATATCGGCCAGTTTTGGCTAATCCTTGTGAACGTTGGGAACGTGCCTTGTGACCATTTTTTTTTGTTCTTGCGCCAAAACTTTCAGTTCACCGGAAACCTAAAGTTGATTTGGGGGTTTTTCGATTTGAGGCTATTTCTATGTTTTTCTTGGCTTCTATTGCCGGAATCCATGCCGAAAAAACTTGGCGATGCTACGTATAGCACCCTTATTTCCGGTGAGATCGGAAACCGAAACCCCTTTTTGGGGTTTCCGGTGGTTGCCGTCCAGAAACATACACTTTTTATCGACCAAAATGTTGTTTGGCTTTGGCAAGGGTGGTAGTTGACACATTTATTAGCTATTTGGCTACTTTAATCGGTTTTCTGGCGACCCCCTTTTTTGGGGTTTCTGGTTTAATTGACTTTCCGGTGATCTCTTTTATGGGGTTTCTGGTTAGATCGTGGCTGCATGTAATCCGGTGACCCCTTTTTGGGGTTTCTGGTAGTGTTGCTTCGGTTTTCTAGTCACTCCTATTTGAGGTTTCCTGTTGCTTCAGTTTTCTGGCGAGTCCTTTTTTGGGTTTTTGGTGAACTGCTGATGTTGCCTGTTGCTTCGGTTTTCCAACGAGCCTTTTCTTGGGTTTTCTGGTTAATTGTTGTTGTTGCTGCTGCTTATGGTTGTTGTGGTTTTCTGACGAGCCCTTTCTTGGGTTTTCCAATTAACTGCTGCTGCTTATGTATATATATGTATATTTATCTTTTTACATTGACGTTAATTGCATGTTTGTGATTAGCTTGGTAGTGTTAACTTAGTAGTAGCGTTGCCGGATTTTTCCTTGGTTGTGTTGCCGTATTTTGTTTTATTAAAGCAACACGTAGCCGGAAAAAGTAGTTTTAGTCGATGATGATATCGTTGAACAATTAGGTTGTCGGTGTTACGTTAAATGGGCGATGATGATACTAAATGTTCGTAAAAATGAGACTCGGATGATCCGGGGCGTATCTTGGCGGGGTAAACCTTCGGGTTAGCAGTCATGGCGTCTCCGACTTCCGAAATTCCCAACCCCCAAATGCTGAGCCCAAGTTTATATTTTATAAAAAAAAGATCACTTTTTATGTTTTCTGGCAACTTTGTTTATTTTCCGGTTCCCTTTTATATGTTTTCCGGCATTGGTAAATTAGCATGTTTTGGCTAGATTTGTACGCTACACGATGTAATTTGGCTAGTTTTTGGCAATAACACGTGTCGACTTTTGATTGGTCAAAAATTAGCCAAAAACTAGCCAATATGTTAATTTATGGCATTACACCCTTAATCCTCAGAGGTTTTACCTATTTTAGCAGGTTGATACATGCACATGCATGTAACTAAAACTTCAATACATACATAAAGGTTTTTAAATTGTTATACAAAATAGCAAAGCGAGTAACATTTATTACAATTTCATGCGATATATCACCTAGACAAAGTATACAATTTAAGGGTGAGTAAGACTATCAAGAGTGAGGCTCCTTGAGACTCCCTTATATGGGGCGACTTCCACTATGTGGCGTTGTCCCACCTAAGGAGATTCCCCTCCTTTTCCTTGGAGTGAGGCACCTCTTTGGGGCTACCTTGGGGCAACCTTGAATTTCTTTTTTTTTATATAGAATAAAACACAATTATAAATAAAAAAACACAATTTTATTAATTTTTTTCATACATCACACAATACAAACACAACTAAACAATTATTCCAAACATCTCACAATAAAACTAAACAACTAAATGATTAATTGTTTCTAAAGTTCGGATTGCTTTGTACCAATTCCCACTCCTTTATGTGGCGAATACTGTTTCGAGAAACCGCATTGTACTCGGCCAAAGTCCTTGCAACCATTGCACTGTGTTCATCGTCGTGACCTTGGTTCACACGGATGAACATCATATCAAATACGTGAATGTTTGTGCGCATGCGGTTCCATTTTGCGGCCACCACATCTGAATCTCGATATGTTGATGGTTGGTTTTCATAAATGAGGAAAAGCTGGGTAACTTTCGACCAGAGTCTACGTTCCTTTTGATAATTTCTGCACAACAGGTCGTCTACCACCTCGACCCAAGCTCATGCCAAACTTATTTCTTCGAACCGGGTCCAAGCCATTTGATTATAGAGAGAAAAGCTAGCTAGAAGATGTAGAGAGAAAATGAGGATAAAGAACTTTTTGGTTTGAATAAAATGAATTGGTTTTGAGTTTGTATAAATAGGTAAAGTTTTAAAGAAAATAAAAATTGAATTATGCTCAAAAGGTTCGTTGCAACATTCAAAAATTTTGAAATTCGTGTGGCAAGAGGCGATCAATATTGATCGAAAGGGTTTTATTTTTATGTTTGCCGCCCCCGGGGCGGTATAGGGGCAGCGCCGAGTGGTTTATCCCCCCACTCCGAATAGTCTAACTAGGAATATAACTAACTATGATTAAAAGTCTATAACGTGTATCGAACTTTAAATGGGTCTATTGTGAGTATGAGTGTATCCAATTTTTAAAATCTACTATTTTATGCATACGGTACATGTGTTGTCCAAATAGATTGCCATGTCGAATCCATGTTATCAATTTAGAAGATTTCGATTGGTTGCGAGGACACGCTGAGTTCTTCATAGAAAGAATTTTACCTCGTTCGAGTTTGCTCATGTGTACTCAAAACTCATAGTTGTAGTGACCAAGATGTTGGACGTGTGGATTGAGATCCTCTAAAGTTATTATTAACTTTATAGGTAAAGTTGATTTTGACCTTTGGATTAAAATCAAGGGTCAAGATTCAAATATCAACTTTGAATCTTAACCTTTGATTTTAATCTAAAGGTCAAGATTCTGTTAACTTCACTTATGCAGTTAATAACAAATTTAGAGGATCTTAATCCTGGACATACACTTTGGTTAAAGAAAATAGAAAGAAGAAATGCATTTCTAATACATGCCAAAAACTGCATATAACTGCATTGCAGATAAGATCAAACAGACATGATCACATTGTTGGAACCACGTTAAATGTGACCGTCATTGATCGTTTATCATTCGTGATATTATAACTAATGATATCTGAAATCCCTATGTCTAGTAACTATACGATGGGCGTATTTACTCTTAAAGACATACTATAGGGTTTCCCATTAAATGATTGAAACTACATGGACTTATATAACACATACTAAACACCAGGGACTAAGTTGTAAATGCTCTCATTATAAATAGAGAGCATGTACAACCATTTTCTAGTCTAATCTCTTCCACCTTATTTTGTGTGTGTGTGCTCTCCCCCTCTCTAATTTTCGGTTCTAATATCAACCGAATCTCAATCCCATCATTGATCAATTTTCTTGTTTTGGGAACCTGACACAACTGACAAATATGCTTTTTCATCTTACAGGTTTTTCAGGATCGACGGGTATGTAGTCTATCATGTTTTTATTATATTGTTTAATACGGATCATAATTATTCCAACATGTGGTATGAGAGCTATTGGTTCATTCGATCTATAGATTCGTATTGGTTTTTGTTCTATAAATTGTTTGGAACATAAATCGAAAATATGATTTTAAGGAGTTATAAAAAAAAACTATTGTTTTGTTCCATAATTTTTTCAGAAATAAATATTTGGAACAAATAACTTCTTGAACATGTTCTTCGTGTTCATATTAAAACTCATCTAATCTATTGAGTTTGATCCTAATCCATAATTTTCGAGCCAAAAACGTGTTTAGCTTGGTTGAGTTCGACCATAAAAGGTTGAATTCGACCATAATAGGTTGAATTCGACCAAAAATAGAAATGCATTCCTAATACTTTGGTTTATGTCCAAAACAATTTATCCTGGACGTACACTTTGTTAAAGAAAATAGAAAAAAGAAATGCATTCCTAATACTTGCCAAAAATTGCATATAATTGCATTGCAGATAAGATCAAACAGACATGATCACATGAGTCAGGAAAAACCAACAACTTAACAAGCCTTTTGGTGGCTTGCACCTAACCATAACATTTTTTTATCATTTTTTTACACAACATTGGGCCTTCTACCATTCATGCCTGGTATCAATCCATATTGTTGTTATGATGACATCTCTATGTTTTTTTTATCCCAAATATATTTTCTTTTAAAAATCATACAGAACAAAACAAACTGAGATAAGATGAATAACTTCACCTTCCATCTTGAGTCATAACAAAAAATTAAAAATAAAAAAATTAAGAAACTCCAATTGAAAATATATAATATAATATGTGACTAAGGCCCTTGCTTATAGCTCGTCTACCCTCCGTCTGATCCACTTCCGACGCAACCAACCTCCCAGACGCTAGTAGCACCAGTTGCGCCTGGGCCGTGTTTAGACGCAACCGAGTGAATTGATGTAGGTCCCATTTCATTTGAATTTGAGCAAAAATAAAAAAAAACTTTATTTTTTTTTAATTTTGTTGACCGTTGGCTGGATACCCCCTCCTCTAAATTTGTTGACCCGGATGTGGCGACAGACCGGTTATTTGGAGACGACCCAATTCGGAGACCACCAGATCGTAATGTTAGTCGGAAAATGTCAAGTGGTTCAGATGCCACTTCTAGCCGTGGTGGTTCGAGTGGTCAGAACAGGCCTTGAGCAAGCTGAATCAAATGTTCTTGCAGCAACAAGAGTAGATGAGAAAAATTGACGAGGATAGGAAGAAAATAGAGGAGGAGCGGAAGATGAGACAGGATGATCGCTTCCAAAAGTAGGTCAGGGCGACGTTTAAGTTTCTGCAGCAACCAATTCCCACCGGCATAGATGAAGACGAGTTGGAACGGATCAGGACTATGCGTAAAAACCTCGTGGATAAGTACAGGCCGTATTTTAAGGACATCTATGTTTAGTTTGTATTTTTAGTTTAATGTGTTTTAATTCTTAGGTTTAATTTGTAGGTTAATGTAAAAAAGTAAAGTAAAGTAACTCTCAATGCCGTCTTCCACGGGTTTTGGGTCCCAATACCGTCTTCGACGGTGTATGGGGGAGGTTGATATGTAGACAGCCTTACCCCTACCAAAGGTAGAGAGGCTACTTCCAGGTTCTACCATAAGTAGAAAAGGACCTCCAGCCTTGCTGGGCATGAGGATCGAACCCATGACCTCTGTTTCTAGAGGCATGAGCTCCAACTACTGATCCAGCCCAGTTGGTTTTTAATTTTTAATTTGTAGGTTAATGTGTTTAATGTTTTATTTTTAAGAATTTGTAATGTGTTTTATGTTTTTTAAGTGTTGTAATGTGTTTTTTAATAATAAAATGTGTTTTAATTATAATAAAATGTCTTTATTTAATTTTGTGAAAAATAAAAATCATATAATAAAATAATAGATGAATAGTGAAAGAAGTGGGGAAGAAATGAGGGTTATAACTTATAAGGAGGGGATGTTTTTGTTATGTCTAAAAGAGAGAGAAACTGATAAATAGTGTTACAAGTGAGTTAGAAGCAGGGGTATAAGCTGGGACCTAAGGGCAAGGGTGTAGTGCCAATCTTTTGGCAAATTGACAAGTTTTGACAAGTTTCGACGAATAAGAAATCAACATGTGGCGTTGCAAAAAACTAGCCAAAAGAGGTGGTATAGCAAACAAAACTAGCCAAAACTTGTCAATTTCATAACATAGCAAAGGTAACCGGAATTAAATCGAACTTGCCGGAAAACTAAAAAAATGACCCTTTTTTTGTATAAAATAAAACTTGGGCTCAGAATTTGGGGGTCGGGAATTTCAGAAGTCGGAGACGCCATGGCTGCTAACCCGAAGGTTTACCTCGCCAAGATACGCCTCGGATCAACCGAGTCTCCTTTTAACGAACATTTGTATCATCATCGCCCAATTAACCGGCAACCTAAAAAACTGTTCAACGATATTATCATCGGCTAAGAACTACTTTTTCCGGCTACCTATTGCTTTAATGGAACAAAATCCGACAACGCTATCAAGGAAAAATCCGGCAACGTTACCGCTAAGTTAACACTACCAAGCTAATCACAAACAAGCAATTAACGACAATGTAAAAAGATAAATATACATAAATATACGTATAAACAGCAGCTGTATAACATGAAACCCAAGAACAGGTTCGCCGGAAAACAAACCGCCGTAAGTAGCAGCAACAACAGTTAACCATAAACCCAAGAAAGGGCTCGCCGGATAACCACAACCGCCGTAGCAACAACAACAGTCTCACCGAAAAACCTAAGAAAGAGCTCGCCGGAAAACCGATGCAACATGCAGGAGCACCAGCAGTTCACCGGGAACCCAAGAAAGGGCTCGCCGAAAAACCGAACCAACCAAAGCAATAGGAACCATATCGATTAAACCGGAAACCCCAAAAAAGGGATCGCCGGAAACCGAACCAATAAGTAGTAAACATAGCCAACTAGACCCTTGCACAAGCCGAACAAAGTTTGGCCGTAAAAAGTGAACGTTATTGGCCGGCAATGACCGGAAGCCCCAAAAAGGGGTTTCGGATCTCACCGGAAAGGGTGATATATCACATTAGGAGCATCGACAAGTTTTATCGGCACGTATTCCGGCAATAGAAGCCAAGAAAAACGTAAATCAAGCCTCAAAATCGAAAACCCCCAAATTGATTTTTTAGGTTTCCGGCGAGTGGCACAAGAACAAAAAAAAACAGTCACAAAGTACACGCTCCCAAAGTTCACAAAGATCGGCCAAAACATGCCGATATATATAGCGAAAACTAACCGATTAAACTGTTGGGAAAAAGTGCATTTTTCCACCACTTTGGACATCAATAAATATATAGTCGTGTGACATATATTGCGAACCGTTTAGTGGGTTTTGTAGTCTCTGGCCAAGGCTACGTAACAAACTAAGATGCGTCCAAATTGGGTTAAAGGTGAATGAGATATCGAGTCTCAAAGTTGTGTGTTTGGTGCATAAGTTGGAGTTGGAAAAGCTTTGTCCCACATTGGTGTGGGATATAAACTTTTGCTAGTTTATAAGTGGAGGTTTCTAAGCTATGTCAAGATCTTGTGTTGTGTTTTACTTTGGCTCCTACCTGCGCAGGGGGGGGGGTGCAGAAAACGGGTTTCTGGGTCAAAATTCTCTGAACCAATGCGTGTACGCGCGACCTGCGGACACGAATGCAGCTCGAAAAATTGGGGCCCGCGCGGGGCTCCTTTTTGCTGCGATCCGAGATAAACCCAACCCGGGTTTTGACCCGTTTAAGAAAGATCTAGAATAAGCTTATGGCATGCTTCTAACTCTGAAACTGATATCATAATTATCAGTCTTGTAACTGATAAATTAACTCACCATTATAACTGCTTTAATGTCAGTTTTAATTAGCTTCTTTATGATATCAGTTACAGATTTTGTGTGTATATAAGGACCTATCGGGTTTTGAAAGATATACAGAACAATACACAATCTCCTATCACATACACATTGCTCATTCGTTCTTGTAGCAACATCCATCCCTGTGTTCCGTTCTTATTTCAGGCAAATGTTCAACGTCCGGCAGTACGCTGCTTTTAACCGGTGTACCCTGGGAACAGACGGCGAATCTGTTTAAGGGAATTGTGTCAAACACAAGCCCGGTTCTACTTTATTGTTATTACATTTTCTTGTTTTGCAGGAAGCTTTCAAATTGCCTCTTTTATTTAGTTCCTCCATTCTGTTCTTCTTTAATTTTTTTATCATTATTTTATCATTTTGTAATATATATATATATATATATATATATATATTTAAGGAATTACATATTATTATTATACTGTTATTTCCAACATAAACTTGCTAAAACTAGCCGATACACGTGCTATAGAGTAGCCGATTGTCGATGGTTTTTGCCGATAAAAGAAGCCGATTACACCCTTGCCCTTAAGGTATGTCTATCAAGAGTAATATGGTAACTTTGCATCTTCCAATTGAAATGATAATATGATATAAGCAAGCAGACATGATTATGAGTCATGCCAAACCAACAACTACACAGGCTTTTTGGTGAGACTTATACCAGAAAATTCAATCATTTATTACAAAGTATACATAGAAATAAGAAAACCAAGATTTTTTACATTATACAATGCTACACTCCATACTCGATCAAGCAGCAACATTACAAAAGGTGGGGTCCAAATTACCACTCACCATTTTCACTTTTGAAGTGTGCCTGTCTTTAAGAAATGTGATTAGGGAACAATCTTTAAGAATTTGGAAGACCAGTTTATATGCATTTTTCTAACCTTCAAATGGGGGAAAAAGAATACTTTTTCTAAAGAGGCATATGCTGCATCTTGAAGGTAAAGTAATACATGAAAAAGATTACAAAGAAACAACGCCCACCATCTCATTTCTGCAAAAAATCATGTTTCTTGCTTATTATGATATCTTCACAAAGAGTAGAAAGAAGACATTTTTCCACAAATACCTGTCTCGGGCCCGGACTCTCTTCAGCTAATTTTTCTATGCCGCATTTTGAAGTGACTGAATTTGACTATTTTATGGTTTATCAATGCATGCATTATCTGCAGATATCCTTCCGGAGCCACGGCTAACCATTTTCCCAAACGATGGTACACCCGTTAAACCCTTAAAGCTGCTGCTTCCCTCACTAAAGTTTCTAGCCTTTCGTAATTTTGGTAGTTTAGTAGAGGAATAGAGGTCAAGGTCTTGGTCAGCGGTGTTGGCATTGACTTTGACTTTTGCAACAACCAATTGGGCAATGTTGCTACGGCAAAATGGGCAGACGGGTGCAGTAAGGGACGCTGTGGTTGGGTTGGGCTTGTTGTGGCAGCATAAGGCTAGGGTGCATTGTGCGCACATTTGGTGACCACAATCTTGGACTTCAATTGTGCATACTTGGTCAAAACATATACAACATAATTCCGTTTCACTTACCTGCAGATAGAGTATGCATACTTTGTTGCATAAGCAAAATTTCATAATTAAAGTGGACAACAAGACCAAAAAAAAGCAAGAATGTTTCTCAGACAAGAATTCCACGTTACATTAAGTCAACAAAGATAATCTAGTCAACAGTCAAAAGTCATCAGCTTTGACCATTTCAAAACCATCCTTTTTGCAAAGAAAATTTGTAAAACTAAATTGAATTGAATTACTACCTCGGAGATATTATCATCATCGGCAGTTCCACTATCTGAATGTGATGGAGAAGGTACAGAGTAACCTGTGCCTTTTAATATTGTTTTCTCCCTCTCCCTGTTAGCTTCCATTAGAGCCCGTTCAAGCAAAGCTTTTGCCTCTTGATTAAGCTCACTAATGAATTTTAATGGTGATGGCCACACCAAAGGCTCTGCAGATGATGGATTCAATAAAGCGGCACAAGCATCGTTCTTATGCTTTAAAGCAACCAAATATGGAATTCTCCTGCAGTATTTGTAAAAAATAGTTACAAAAAATAAAAAAATAAAAAGAAAAAAAGAAAACAGAACATGGAATCATCAAGTGCTATTTCCACAATGGATTCAAGATTTCGGATATAGTAAACGCTATCATAAAAAACCTTTTTCAGAGGAAGGATTTCAATAACTATTTTTGTGCCCTATAAGAACTTTTGATATGCACATGCATAACTTGGCTTCTATAGAAAAGGTCCATCCTCAATAACAAAGATAAATCTTGATATATTTCACTAAACGACAAAATGATGTTACATTACACTAACACGTCAAGATTGATATGATATAGTAGCTAAATGTACCCAGATGCATCTCTCTGAAGTCGATCTGCACCCCATGCCAGTAATTCACGAATGCAATCCATCGAACCCCCTCTTGCAGCCAAATGAAGTGGTGTGCTGCCAGCAAAACTGAAAACAAATAGAAACCACATATGAATACATAGACCAAACACTCGAGGTGCCACAATGTTAAGGTGTGGGGGTTGATAACGTATCAAGGGTTATTCTTTATATGGGCCAGGTTTGATTGATCCAATACACTTTTTGTCCAATGTTCTATAAAGAATTAAAGTGTCACATATAATATCAAAGACTTTAGTATTAATATTCTGCACTCAACAACTTAGAAGGTTTGAATACCTTAAAATTACATTTTGCAGACTCCTAATCTGTTCAACCAATTTGACCTGATTTTTATAATTACTTTTATTAACTTGGCCTATCTGACCCATAAAAGAAAAAACACAGCCTGAATCAACCCATTTATCAATCCAAGGGTCAATGTTACTACTTATACTAACTACATATATAGAAGATGAGTTTTTGCCATGAATTTATACCCATAGCCACCTGTTGAGGCACAAACAAGAGCCCCACTGTCTAGAAGTAAATGAACACACTGTGAACGTCTTTGACGGGCCGCTAAATGCAAAGGGGTAGCCCCTTTACCATCTCTAATATTCACAAATCTTGAAAATCCCCTGAACTCCAATTTGATCAACATAATATTAGTCTCTTCTTATAAAAAAATTATTAAATGCTCATGATTATATTTGATAAAGATAAAAGAGACCCACCAAGAAGCAGCAACATGGGAGGTCCGAGCAGCCGAAAGAATGGTTTCAAGACAATCAAAATGACCATAATAAGCAGCATAGTGCAAACAAGTTCTTCCATTTAGTGAATCAAACATCAAAATCTACAGATTTTACAATGTAATCAGCATTCAACTTTAAACAATATATTTGTAAGTGTAAAAGGGAAAGAAATCGACATACATTAGCCCCGGCTTCAATGAGCTTTTCAACACAATTAAGCTTTCCATGCATTGCAGCCAACATCAATGGAGTCTAATATACAACACCAAACATTCCCATTAAGCATAATTATTAAGTAATCAAACAATTTAAGCTCAAATATAAAATCAAGACAAAATCACACCTGTTTATGACGATTTAAAGAATCAGGATTCACTGATCTATCTTCCAACAGCATAGTTACAATCTAACAAACAAACAAAAAAACACAAAGAAAATGTCAACATATAAGCCAAATTTACTTAAAGATTGAAGCTTTACCTAATTATGTATTAAAATTTCAACTAGTATAATCATCAAATTTACATGGAGATTGGAGCTTTACACAAATGTGAATCAACATTTTATAAACTTTGACTAAAAAAAGCCCATATACAATGTCAAGAAAACCGTCAAAGTGACAAAAAGAATGAAGCTTTAGCAAACTACGAATCAAGTTTTCAAGAAATCTAACCAAAAAGAAGAAAAAGAAGCCCACGTAATCAAATGTGAAAGAAAGGTTGTAGCTTTACCAAATTATGGATCAACATTTAAAGAAATCTAACCATAATGAAAAAAGCCCACATAGAAATATCTCAAGAAGACATCAAATATACAACAAAGTATGAAGCTTTACCAACCTATTAATTAAGATTTCAAGAAATCTAAGAAGAATACAATACCCACATAGAATTTGTCAAAGAATTAGTCATATTGTACATAAAGATTAAAACAATTTACCAACTTATGAATCAAGATTTCAAGAAAACCATCAAATTGTACATAAAGATTGAAGCTTTTTACCAACTTAAGAACAAAGATTCCAAGAATCTACCAAGAAAGCATAAGCCCACATAGAAAATGAGAAGAAAATCATCAAATTGCACATAAAAATTTGGAACTTTACAATCTTATGAATCAATGTTTCAAGAAATCTTGAAAAACCAACCTCGATCTGACCATTGGCAGCAGCAATATGAAGAAGAGAATGACGATCATAAACAGTAGTTTGTTGAATCAAAGATGGATCTTTTTCAACAACACATTTCACTAGTTCTATATCACCATATTGTACGGCTGTAAATAGCCCATGTTCATCTTGCACTCTGCAGCTAAGTCCCTGCCCCATATTCACGGCGGAGGCTGACCGGAAACAGCCACTACTACCACCGGATAAATGGGTAGTGGTGGTGGTGAAGGAAGAAATGTAGTAAAAGTTTCATATTTAAGCTAAGAAATGGTGGGGAAACGGGCAGGTATTGGAGGGTGGGAAACGGGCAGATGGTATGGAAATTTGAGTACGGGTAGTAGTCAGATATTTTACGGGCAGGTTTGTGGATTCACAAGATAATATTAAGTTAATAAAGTTGAGTTGTTTTTGACTGTTTTTATTACCTTCAAGTCTTTCAACTGGACTTTGATTTTATTAATTTGGAAGAAAAAATATACTACGATATGTAAAAATAAAGAGTGATGTGATAAACGTAAGGGGAAAAAATAGCGAGTTTTTTTGGTTTTTAGAATGGAGTAGTAATGGACTATATGACAATGTTTAGTATTTACGAGCATGGTACCCGTGCGTTGCGGCGAATACCATTGACATGACGTCTAGATTGAGGGGTGATGTGGGTCTCATGGAGACATTCCACGGCGGTGGTGGTGTTCAACGAAGGTGGAGGCGATGGACGTTGGAGGTGATGCTTAGGTTTTGAGGACAATAGTGGAGGTGTGTATTTTTGTGGCAAAAAGAAAACAATAGGGAGAATAAGGAAAATGATAAATCCTCCTAACCAATCCTTCTAAAAATCCTCCTAATATATCCACTTGTTAACACATGTAATCTACTAATTCTCTTTCCAAATCTCACCCCCTGATTTTTCACATGTCACAATCTTATAAATTAGGAGGATTTTTAGGCTAACCAATTAGGATGATTGATCATTACCCGGAGAATAAATGTAGGGAATAAGAAGGGGTAAAATAGTAAAATTACATTTTCCAAATCTTGTAAACTTTCAACATGAGTTGATAATTTTTAATAAGGAGTATAAATATAAATGTTGGTATATACTAGTTGTGTACTTGTGTAATGTTAATGAAACTATTTTTTATTTGTTGGATATCGACTATGTAGTTATTTAAACTTCATAACTTCATTGCTATTCCAATATCCAACCGGGTTTCAATTAATACATGCCATGCCTCAAGTTGGAATTTTTATTGAGTATATTGATTTTTATAGAATGAGAGAGATAATTGATTATGACAAGGAAATTTAACCCTTGTTTTGTAACGGCATAAAAAATTATTCAGATAGATCAAACACTACTATAAAGCCTTTGACCTTATATGTCATTGGAAGATATACAAATTTGTGTATGATTAACCTTATATACATTTAAATTATGGTTTTCTATAACTATATAGCTAACAATATGATTGATCTTAATATTGACTCTGTATATATAACGTTTTATCATATATGATGCATCAATACAGCATAAAACAATATTAATAATCGTAATAATAATAATGATAAAATATAAATAACTTAAAATAGAAAGATATATTATACAAAAAAAATACTATAAAAATCTTCACAATAAAATGATAAATATAGAAAGAAAATCATAATTCAGTGTTGGCTATAAAAAATTTTACAATACAAAGATAACGTATATATATCAAGGTTGAGGAATTCGAGAATCGGGATCGGATCGGCGAGGGGGAGACATGATTTTTTAAAAATCGGATCGGAATCGGATCGGTGAATAGTGGGTTTTTATGTATAAAATAATAGTTTTTGAAATTATATATAACAAAAAATTGAAAATATATATAAAACTTCAAACTTAAACATAACATATTTTTTCAATTTAAACATAACTGTCTAGAAACAATAAGATAGTTAATAAAAGCTTTAAAAAAATAAATAAAATAAAAAAAGGGTTTGACTTTGGTTGACTGATCCGATCCAACCGAGTCTTGACCGATCCAGCCGAGTCTTGACTGATCCGGACGAGTCTTGACCAAGTTGACCCGAGTCTTACACCTTGGCCGATTTTCAGACCAAGTGTCACAAACTCGTATCGCCAAAGGGCCGATACACGAGCCGAGCCGATTCTCAAGACTCAGTTGTATCGGTCGAGTTTTACAACCATGATATATATAATCATATGATCGTTAGCTTATAACTAGTATTGTCCTTCAGTTTTAACTCAATTGTTGAAAGATCATTTTTTTCATTTATAAGGTTTTGTGTTCAAGTATGAAGGACACAAAAAGTCTCTTTATGAAGGTTTGGCTTGGATATACCCAGTTTCAAGTCTGATGAGACATGATTTACCATATTAATCATCGTGTCTTCGGGCTGATTAATAGGGGGTTTTCCCTATCGGGTATTTGAAATAAACATTTCTACTTCGATGGAGCTCTCTAGCGTGGACCCGGTTAAAACAACGTATGTTTGACCTTTTACTGTCAAATCACAACACGAAGTTTTCAACGAAATTCACCTTTCAAAAAAAAATCTTATGACTAGTATTGTAGTGTAAGGTAATAACTGTTCATCTACTCATAATACTTACGTGTAAAACGTGTTCGCGATTAATAGTTTCGAAGGTCACAATATTTTTGTTAATTTTATGGTTTATTTATGAGAATTTGTTGTTCATTTTGTTGTTCATTTGTAATCCTTGATAGTGGTATGTAAAAGAGAACGTAATGGTGTAAACAAGTGGGATACATGAGATAAAGTTGTGCATTTTTTATGGGATGGAAAAGTAATGTGACATTTAGATAGAATGATTTGACGAAGATGCAAGGCTATAGAATTCATAAATCGGAATCCAATCAATGGGTGGGGAGATAAGATTTTTTGACATAATAATTAATTAGAAAAATAAAAATTAATGAAATTATATGTAGTAGCAAATTCAAAATATATAGGAAACTTCAAACTTATTCATAATTTTCTAGAAAAATTGATATAATAATTCAAATATAAATGTCTAAAAACAATATAAAATATTGAGTAAATTACACTTTTCGTCCTTAAATTTGGCACGTTTTTTACTTTTGATCCCTAAACTTTAAAAATTACAATTTTGACCCTAAAGTTGGCCGATTTTTTCAATAATCGTCCTTTGGCCTTACGGCGTTAAAAAATGGCCGTTAATGTACGCACGTGCTAGACACGTGAGGTCACTAATGTCATTTCACCTTACACCGAGGGACGAAAAGTGAAAAATTAGCTACTTGAGGGACGCAAAATGAAAAAATAGCTACTTGAGGGACGAAAAATGAAAATCATACAAATAAATTTATTCTTTCATTTTTTCTTTTCCGAGCATCTTCTTTGATCATTTTTACCGATGAATTTTCCGACTAGACATTTATTTTCTGATGATACCTAATAAAAACTCGACTTTGAATCCAAATCTAAACCACAAACAAAATCATTTACTCAAATTCATGACATTCAAAACACAACCAATCAAACAAATTATAGTTTAAACATGTCAGCCATCTTTTTTTTTATTTTCTAAATTTTGATTTTAATTGAAAGGGGAACGGTGGATGGTGGTGATTCTAGGTGGCGGCGGTTGGTTGGTGGTGATTCTAGTCGGCGGCGGTTGGTTAATGGTGAATGTAGACGGCGGTGGTTGGAGGTGACTGTAGACGGCGGTGCTTGGTGGTAATTGTAGGCAGCGGTGGCTGGTGTTGATTGTAGGCGGTGGTAGCTGGTGTTGATTATAGTGGCGGTGGCTGATGTTGATTATAATGGCGGTGGCTGGTGGTAAGTATAGGCGGCGGTGGGTGGCAATGGCTCGTGGTGGTTATAGATGGCGGTGGCTAGTGTTGGTTACAGACGGCGGTGGCTGCCAGCGGCGGCTGTTGTTAGTGGTTATTAGGTGGTGGTGATTGGAGCGGCTTGGGGGTAAAAGGGAAATAAATATCTAGTCGGAAAATTCTATCGGAAAAGAAAGAATAGAAGAATAAATTTATTTGTATGATTTTCATTTTTCGTCCCTCAAGTAGCTATTTTTCCACTTTTCGTCCCTCAGGTAGCTATTTTTTCACTTTTCGTCCCTCGGTGTAACATGAAATGATATTAGTGCCCTCACGTGTCTAGCATGTGCGTACGTTAACGACCATTTTTTAACGCCGTAAGGCCAAAGGACGATTATTGAAAAAATTGACCAACTTTACGGTCAAAATTGTAATTTTTAAAGTTTAGGGATCAAAAATGAAAAACGTGCCAACTTTAGGGACGAAAATTGTAATTTACTCTAAAATATTTTTAAAAAGTAATAAAAGTTTGACTTATGTTCTTGACCAATAGTTGATCGATCTCGCCGATATCTGACCGATCCCAACCGATTTTTTTATGGATGACCTGATTCCATAACATTGACTGATTTCTTGGCTGATTTTAGCCGAATTGTATCTGTTTGGAGTAGAAATTTTACTACTAGGATCTTGAATAGATTTTACAGTTCAGTCTTTTTATAATAAATACGAGGTATTGTATGAATTTAGAGGATCCTTGATCTAGTATTAATTGTTCAATTTATATTATCCTGATATATGAGGATCTTGATATCTTCAAGATCTATGATTGAACTAACGAATATATGTCTAGTATATTAGGTTTTACTTTCAGGAACCAGGTCAAAGACGTGTATTATAATAAAAACGTGTTACAACGGCTAGTCTACCTCTTCGTCCACAAGAATCGGGATTGACAACAAAATTACTTGAGGGAAATATTTCTCAACGGTCATTTAAGTCAATTCAACGGAGAAGAGTTATTCAAGGGAGATCTCAGATATTTCGGAAATACAGTTCAACGTCTAGCTCTATAAATAGAAGGAAGGATCAATCTGCAGAGGGGGACATAGACACACGTTCACACTCTCACTTCTACACCACTTATTCAGCAATCATCAACAACAATAACTTAGTTAATTAGCATCTTATATTCATTCAGTTCTTCATTCTTTTATTTTGTTGTAATCACCTGTTCATAGACAAATATCATAATAAAAGAACAAAGGAATGGTCGATTGTATCCTCCCGGGGTTTTTTTACCTAAGATCACTTAATTGGAATGATAAATGATATTAGAAGTTGGATTTATACGTAAAACATAAGTTACATGTTTAGTTACTATTATTATATTCAAATTCAAAGAGTATTAACATTCTGACTATCAAATCAAAGAAAGCATCAAACCTTAAAAGTTTATATAGGGCCTAAAAAAGTAAATGGCTTGTTAGGCAGCAAGTGCTACTAGTAAATGCGACATTTAAAAAAAAGAAGACTTATATTAGCGTACAAAATAGAGCCGACCAAAATTCTAATTTAATAACTCTTCAATGTACTAGCAAAGTTGCAATAAGGAGACAAAATCGTAAGTAATAAAGCTTTGTTCGACTTAGATTCTATTGCTCATTGTGGAAAATTATGCCAAAAGAGATCTAGATCTTACAGTCCTATTTTGATAGATGATTTTAAGTTTTTGTCAAATAAACAAGTATTGTATGTTAGTAATTTGCACGAAAAATGGAAAGTATGTTATTTATAAAAATTAAAAACATTTATTTGGGCTCGAGTCTTACTTCTCACAATTATGAGGTGAATTAATATAAATATTTTCGATAGTTTTGATTTCATTCCGGATATTCATGTAATTTAAAAGTATGATAGAATGCAATTAAAAAGAATGTTGTCATTTACTAGGTTTTGATTACCTACACCGTAAAACAATGAGTATATACATAATCCATTAAAACACGAAAAACTAAATGATGCATGTTGATTAATCATTGAAAATTAAGCTATTTTGCACAACTCTTATCAAATTATTCAGTAATTCTTCTAACGAAAACAGGACAGAAGACATTTCAATGTGAATGTATTCATAAAAGGTAGAATATATTTGATAAAGATGTTTATCGGCCACTATTATATATGAGCATGCATGCCGGTCATCATAACCACTCTTTTACTTTAGGTTTAATTATTTTCACAATGGAAGTGAATTAGAAGACCCAAATATTTACTCATCACTTCCTTAATTTATGCCCCATAATGAATCCTTACAAATAATTACGAGCATAGTACTCGCGCGTTGCAGCGGCTAGAAGATGAGGACGATATAAAATGAAGGCGGTGGTAGTGATCGAAGAATGCGAAGGAGAAGGATGTTGTGTGTTTTGTGGGTTTAAATTTTTGATAAGGATACTTTCGATAGATACTTGAGGAGGTGTAAAAAACAATTGAAGTAAGAAAGGTATTATGGGAATGAAAAAGTTGCTTAATTTCTTAAAATCAATACCCTTTATAGGGGTTTATAGATGAACGTAGAAAAAGAACATCAAATTAATTTTGGAATAATTGTTTACCCCTTCTCACGAAAGTTGCAAACTTGCAATAATATACACTTGTATGTCTTTCTATATATAATTGTGTGTTCTAGCCATTTTTATGGATTTCTAACCGGCGTAAGAATTAAGAAACATGCTTTTATATACTTATAGAGTATATAGTTAAGGTAGTACTCCTATACACTTGATGTAAACTTTTCACTTCGGCATCTTGCTGAAGATCATATATGTCGAATACAATGCTGAAAAATCCCTACCATTCATTCATTCATTCAATACGACATCAGATTGTAGTTGGAATGTGTCTCAATTTCAAAGTTAGCTTAATTTTGGGTGAGTGCGTTGGCTCTTCATGATGACTACTAGTACTTGCAACCTAACTTAACAAAATACATTAATCATATCATGGAAATCAAGAATTTAGTATGTTACCTATATATAATATATATGTCAATTATTGTATGACTCTTATTGACATTTACATAAAAATGACTTGTTTATTTTTCATATAAACATGTCACCTATAATCATGGAAACATGTTTTATTTATCATATAAACGGAATTGCTTTATTGCTAGTTAGCGTCTGCATCCAAGGAAAGCAAGGACCATCGACACTTCGACAGTGTATGACGACTTTTTTTTTTTTCTTCTTCCGCCTTGACTTTTTTGACTATTTGAGGCAACTTCTGGTATTGACGGGGATGACCAATTGTGGTGAACAATTGGACATGGTTATAACTCATAAGGGTGTCAATCAAATGAGAACCAAATTAAGATGAGAACAAATGAGAATATTTAAAAACTATATTTTGATGCATTAAAAGTCCATAAAACTGACATAGTGCATAACTAATTATCATTATTTAAGTGTTGAACAATACATTAATCCGTCAAAATCGAAAAATCACGTTTTTTGTTGGATGCATCATTTTGATGAATATGATGCACAAAACAAAAAACGTGATTTTTTCTATTTTGACGGATCAATGTGTTGTTAAACACTTAGATAATGATAATTAGTTAAGCACTATGTTAGTTTTATGGATTTTTAATGCATCAAAATGGTGTTTTTAAGTGTTCTCACCGTTCTTATTTTAAAAGTGTTCTCACCGGAGTGTTACCCTAACTCATAAAAACATATATACTAGTATTTTTTTAGTAAATTTGTTTATTATTTTAATCTATAGTCAAACATATATTACAATAAATTACTACGAGTATTAGTTTATGATTTTGACTTGTGGGTATTTTGTAAATGAACCGTACAAATCTAAAATCCCAAACAATGTCTTACAAAAATAAGTAAACTTTTTCTTATTTATTTTTTCTTTCCAGACATGCCAACGTAAAAAGTTACTTAAGTTTTTTTTACCTACTCCTATTAAATTACTAGCAATAATAACCATAAAAAATTTGTTGATCACTGCACAACCAATTAACAGTCTATATAAACAGCAGGTTGAGCTAAATTATATTCACCCTTTTAGGTACTTAGTTTTTGCATTCCTATTATCAAAACAGGATGGATATATAGCAGCATTTGTATTAAATATTAATTATATTATAACGTGGATGAACACTTTATTGGTACCCTTTGGTTCCTTGTCGCTTCAATGAATAACTTGAGCTTGCATACATTTTTTCGGTGCGATGTTACTAATAAATCAGTGAGCTAAATGTGTAAGAACTAAATAAGCTACTATTTTTGACATTAATTCATACCGTATATCTTTGGTATAATCATTACTTTAAAATTCTAGCTATAATTACATTAATAACAGCTATAAATCTTGGCAATGATTTCAAAAGGTTAGAGAGGACAATCATTTGGAGAGGGGAGGTATGGGAGACAAAAGGAAACACATGGTGAAATATATAAGGGTCATAGTAGTAGTATAGGTGTGTGAAGGTCATGTGGTCATTGACTCATTGGTCTCACTTATCCTGTTATGTGTTGTGGACCTAACCTAGCTAGTACATAGTACAATTAACACCTTCCCCGTGGTGTCATTTGGCTGATAACTTAGTGATTAATGAGTTTTTCACTTTATGATTTCTTTTTAAAAGATCAAGAATTCGAATATTGGCTACATACAAATATAGTAAAGGGCCCTAGCAACGCTATACTCATCTACACATAAGAAAACAAACCCTTTAGGGGTTTCCATAATTCGAACCCCGTGTCATCACATCAAAGCTAGGGATGTTAGCTATTTATCCAATATGCCTTAAAAAAAACACCTTCCCAGTCAAAATTATATATATTAATCTATATCTGTGCTATTATATAAAGATTATACATCACTGTTGACAAGTTATAAAAAAAGAGATGTGAAATAACGATCTTACCATTAATGAATTAATTAATCTACATCATCAATCTCGTATCTTTGAAAATATAGCCCCTAACTCTTTAGATCAATTACCATCATCACTCGTCGCCACCACCATGACCACTCGCCATCATCACCACCGGTTGTTTCCACCACCACATCACTGCCACATTACGCAAATATACCATGCTAGTTAAAGTTAATATATTTTTGAACCTTGGTGTTTTTTAACTCCTGCATATATGTTTTTTTCAAAGGTCATTAATTATCGACGAGACCATCCTTATGTTTTGTAGTTTAGCATAATTAGATTTTCATATCGATCTTTTCTAGTCTTTGCAGTTAAAAAGTTCTAACTTGTGTTTTTGTTATTTTTGCCTGTATTTTATGTACTTTTGTTTCTTTTACAGCTTGTTAGAGTTTCTTAATTTTATTATAATTCCCTCTCGTAGTTTAAAAAGAAGATCATCCTTAGGTCCGCCACTAATACGTTTTTAATAAGATTGTAAGTTATGATCGATAAGACCAACCGTACTTTTTTCATTATATTTTACGATATTGAATGATTTTCTATAAATACTACCAGGGTTAACGTTGGTCTAAAAGAAATGGACTAATTGTAATGTATCTTATTTTTCCCTTATTTTGATAAGCTAGATATTACTCGTAATTTTTAGGGATAAGTACCCAGAAATGCAGTCAACAAATGCTCAAAAGTTATTGTGTGCACGAACTTTAGGTCAGCTTTATTGTATTCAGGTACTTGTTCAATAGTCCTATAGCATGCAAAAGTGACCGGGTCAAAAGTTAGTCGGTCACCACTTTCACGTTGACCCGTTGACTGCTTACGTGACATGCACACAATAACTTTTTGGGATTAGTTTATGCACACAATAATTTTTTGGATTAGTTTATACACACAATAAAAACAAACAGATTATTTTTTTTCAAACTCGCCGGAAACTGCAAATACTCGTTGGAAAACTTAAAAATCTGATTAAACCTTCGTTTCTTCGAATTAGACCACGAAAATTGGCACCAAAATACTCAAAAATCAGCCGCGAACAAACCCTCGGCAAAAGTTAAACCAATTGAGACTCGCCGGATAATTCATCAACTCGCCGTAAAATTTAAAATTACCATAACTTTGTTGTTTCTTCGAGTTTCGGACAACAATTTTGAGCAGTTTGGTGTTGGTTTCAAGTCGAAACTCGAATAAACAACAAAATTATGGTGATTTTAATTTTTCCGGCGAGTTGATGAATTTTCCGGCGAGTCTCAATCGGTTTAACTTTTGTTGAGGGTTTGTTTGCGGCTGATTTTTGAGTATTTTTGTGCGAATTCCGTGGTCTAATTCGAAGAAACGAATGTTTAATCGGATTTTTAAGTTTTTCGGCGAGTATTTGCAGTTTTCGGCAAGTTTGAAAAAAAATAATCTGTTTTTTTTAATTGTATGCGTAAACTAATCCCAAAAAGTTATTGTGTGCATGCCACGTAAGCAGTCAACAGGTCAATGTGAAAGTAACCGGTCCCACATAGCCATAATCCCGTTTCGTGAACACAATAACCAAAACTTCAAGTTTCGTGAACACAATAAAGCTGATCTAGAGTTCGTGCACACAATAACTTTTGAGCATTAATTGACTGCATTTCTGGACACTTATCCCTAATTTTTAGTATTCCATTTTTTAACAAAAGTCCACTTTCAACATAATAAGGTTAAAAAATATCGTAGTCCATTTATAGCGTGTATTTCAATAATAGAAGAGTCTAATTTTAAGTTTGATTATCTTATCTGATACTCAGTGTATCTTTGTTAATGCAATTAGTTCTTTGTAAAACCATAACTAAAGGTTTCTTTTAATTTTTAGAGTGATATTTTCAAAGATTTCTCTTAAAGGTGATAACAAAGGATAATAGATCGAGATATATATGTCAATGCCGTTCTAAAAAAAAATCGAGATATGTCTAATGCCCTTTCAAATAGCTCTATTATTAAATATCTGGTCATTAACAACTAACTTGTAACGTACATTCCTAAAAAGGCGATCGTCATGTACCACAGTACCAGCTATCTTGTGATTTTCTGTAAAGTCAAACTAGGCGATTGACCTTTAAACATGAAAACCACATGAACTCATCTAACAAAGATGAAATACCTCTTTCTCGTGTCCCCCTAGTGCTCATATTTGATACTCGCATTTATTGTTTTTGATTTGTTAAATTTTACTTCGCATGGATATAGTAATACGAAAAAGTTTTATGGTCCAAAATCTACGGGAAAAACATATTACTCGTCATATTTTAAGTTTTTATCTTTGGCCATCTCAATATAAGTAAGACTTATAGATTTAAAATACAAAAATTTCCAATATAAATATAAGAATTAAATATTAATATAAGTCATCTTGAGTGACATATATATATATATATATATATATATATATATATATATATATATAAAATGTGTATTGTTTTTAACAAGTTCACATATGACATTTGAACTACTTGTGTTAATGTTTTTCAAGCTTGACTTAAAAATAAAATAAAATTTGTTTGTCGTTTATTTTTAACTTCAAGTTATGTCACAAACGCAACTCTATATTCATATTACTTGTACTAATACATTGCTTAAAAGATTGGTTAAATATATAATTTTTTGAGGGGAATTTTAATTCATCAATTTGTTATGAATTCTTTATTATGGCTATCCACATTCCATAACTCATAACCTTTCATATTGTATTTATTTATGTATGTATTAAGTGTATTAATGTTATGAAGGTTATATATAGTGGCTAATGCATGTTGAATAAGGGATCAATGGAAATCAACTTCTCTATTCTTCCTATTTTGTTTTCTTCATTGTTATCTTTCTTTAGTTTATAACACGTTATCAGCACGAGTCTTTACAAAATCTGAGTTTGTACGGCTAATTAAGTTTCATGTATGGGATGTTAGTTTCAAGCACCATTAAGCTATACGGATAAGTAGCATGTTGATTTTGAGATAATCTTCCCATCAATGGTCAAATTTATATAGTAACATTCTAGTAGAAAGAAGAAAGTATACTGATTGGTATGTGTTGACTCTTACACGTTGGTTCAGATTGATTTTCGGTTGTTAATATTGAGGTACTTTTCGACCTTTAAATCTTGCATCTACACATGGTACAATTTAATCGACTATTAACAAATTCTTCCTAGTTTACTGCAAATATGTGATGATTTATAAATCACCAATAATGTTTATCTCTTATATGCCTCTATAAAACATAATACTCAAAGATTGAAGCTATATCTATTCTTAGGTTATTATATGAATGAATCTATAATTATTTGTGATGCCTGTTATATTAGTAGCATCATACGAAACCTTAATATATAAATAAATAGATGGTATCAATATGGACACCCAAAGGTCGCTTGTAGTCTTGTATCATTTACTAAATTTGTGAGTTTATTATTGATATATTTTAATATATATAGATTAAAATATATTTAATATGCAAATATTATGTGCCATTTGTTTTGCTGTGAAATTTTTGGTTTAATCCATTTCTTAAACACCTTTTGTATATAAGTTCATCAATACATGGTAACATAGAATTTCGATATCAACAAGTATTATGGTTAATTTGATTATATATTTACTTTTAGTTACATAACGTTTTAAACTTTAATATAAATCAATTTATGATGGAGAAAAATATTAAACTAATTAGTGTAGCTCGTTACTACTAGTAACGTAATAAACATATATGATGAAATGAATGAGGTCGATCGGTAAAGCTTTGTATAACGTACTATTTACTGCTCCTGTATTATCCTATACTTTATTAGTTCATTAATTAATTATTTCATTTCAAAATAAACAAAATAAATAATAACTATGACTACATGCTTGCATATTTGTATGATTTTGATTATCTTAAAAGGTAGTGCATCTGCTTGATTATTAATTATGGAACATCTGTTTGTTCTCTTTTGATATTATCAACATGAAGGTACGTTTTGAATATATTATGCGAAGATGGTATATTTTATTTGTTTGATATGTCTCCTGTTTCTGTTATTCAAAACTTCGAGTGGTGAGATATATATTATGAGTTTGTCAATGAAATGAAATTAAATTGTCGGTGTAATGATTTATTTGTTTTTATTATGGAAATGAAAACTAGTGAAAAAATAAAATATGTTGAGGATGTATGGAATATTGATTCAAGTATAGATTTTATTTTGTATGCAAATATGGTGTCAAGTTAATTTACTTAAATAATGGTTTGAACCGAAGTATATATTGTGCCGATTCCAATATTATTGATCCAATAAATAATGGTAGTTTATCAATTCTTATTTGGACTAATATTTTGCTAGCTTGCTATGTTTGATCACGCGCACAATGTTCGATAAAGAATTAACTATAGTTTTAATAATTCTTTGACTTGTCTCCTATATCGTTATGGATACTATGAGTGATTGCATTACGAAAATTGTTGGAATAATACTCTATAATTAGCAGCCTATGATTGTATTAACTGGATTTTAATATATGGTGTTTATATTTTCATGGGCGATTTTAACCTAATAAATACCAAAAGATCGACCATGATGGATTAATTTTATATTATTAACTTTTAAGTCATGGTTGATAAAAGTTTTGAGTTTTATGTGAATTAATAAATCTTAATGTCAATTATTATCTGATCCCATTATATATATATAGTTGGCTTATTTGATATGCTATAGTGTTGGATCGTATATTAATCTAAAGCATTGATGATTTATTAATATTTTAGATATTTAAATGGAAAAGTGTATTTGATGGAGTTCAAATTATATCCATATGGATGTCATTTATTAAAGTGAAATTAACTTTATGTTTATATGATCGTAGTGAGCTCTAAAGTTTTATTTATAGAAGATTTGACTATATAAATTTATAAGGTTTATCAAATGCTTATTACTTGATAATCAGTGATGAGATCGATAGATAATGTAATGATATGATATGAATTAGTTTGTAATATTTGAGTATATAATATATAGATTATTGTTTGATTGATTGAGTATGATATGTTTTTGTTTGCTTGTTAGTGATGTATGATCATAATAGTTTTCTATATGCTTGTGAAATTGAAAAATTTTATTAATGGAATGCACATTAGTAAAAGTGTCGATTAGATTTGTTTTCAATGTGCATCTGATATTTGCATGGAAAATATGTATTCTGATTTGTTGATTGATCTATAGTGGACATGATTTATATGTATCATGACTAAGATGTTGATCTGATTAATTTATCAATGAAATATATATATAAGATGAGTTATATGCATCTGGTTGAGATATTGTGAAGATGTTTTATACCGACTCTTTTGGATAAAAATGTTTTGAGATTTGATAATACATGTGTGGCTTGTATTAAAGCACATGTGAGTCTAAACGAAAGTTTATAGACATTGATTGGTTGATTAATTGGCATGACCGGTTGGACCATCCCGGGTCAATGATGATGTGAAATATGTAAAAGAACAACATGGTTCTTCAATTGATTATTTGGATTGTACATATTTGCTTTATAAAAAGTATATGCCAAGTACAATAAGGCTTGAATTCCTTAAATTAATGGAACACATGCAAAGGAGATATAAGTAGGCCTATACATCGTCCAAAAGACCATTTAGTGTTTTAAATCGATGCATCGTCTAAATGGGTCACTAAAGTCGCTACATGATGTTTGCATAATTAATTGCTCATCTTGTAAGATTGGGAGCATGTTCCATATTGTATTGGCAATAATGATTAATTAGGATGATTATCTAGATCAAAATGAATATGATTTGGGGCCATGTTATTTAACATGCAACAATATGAACTCACATCATGCCAATAGTGTTCCTCCCCATTGAAATTGGTTTATGGTCAGAAACCATATATGTCTCATAAGACTTTTGAATGTGCAATATATGATTAAGTTGCTCCACCACAATGCACAAAGGTGAGACTTCAAAGAATGTTGAAAATAATGTTGGGAAAAATAGACGTGCCTTGGAACTGTGTATGCTTATGCTTTGATTCAGTTCGAAACTGTCTGATTAGACTAGACACTAGTATGGCTGTTTTGGGTATAAGTTAAAACATGAAAGAGGTGTACGTATTAAATAAAGTCATCATTGGAATATTTGTTTATGGCTTAAGTTTCTCATTGACATGTAGTTTTCCCAACATTTGGGGGAGATGTTCCCAACATTAGGGAAAAATGAAAAGCAGCTGTTGAAATGAGTAAATGAATTATTAAAGATCCTCAAATCAATGAATATAAACTTAAAGTATGTGAGATAATTCATTCACATGATTTAGTAATTGTCAGCAATGTAAACTAACCAAAAAGCTTCTAATGCTCCAATTTGTAAATAGTCTACACACATTTGAAGGTGGTAGAAAAGTCAATTCCAAATAAAAAGCCTCGAAAGAAAAGGAGTATTAAATTAAGATGGTCAGATTCGAAGTATGAAAGACCCCATTGAATATTATTGTCAAGTAACTAGACATTAATATTTTTTTGAGAAACTCCGGGTACCTGAAAATAATAAGATCTCAATGAGTTGTAACATGTCTAAAGAATTATGGAATCGATAAGGTGAAATTGACGTCGATAATGATTTTTTGATATAGCGCTAAATACTATGTATAAATATGAGGATCTTGAAATCATGCATGAAAATAAGTGCTAACATACATAGATGATTGGCCAAATGGAAATGACGCAAAGTTGGGACCTTGAGTCCATACACTTGAAAGTGTGCGAATTTTTTTTTGCAAGTATGATAAGTTAATTATAAAATAAGGATTTTCCGCAAAGATATGGAATTGATTACGATAAGACATATTCTCATGTGGTGGATGCAACCATTACGTTCTTATAAGTCTGGCAATATAAGATAATATTAAACAGCGTCTTATAGATGGTTTTGAGCTCGATATTGACATATCTTTAAGCCTCTAAGGATATATAATGAATAAAGCATGTCTTATTTTTTTTTTAATTTGCAAGATTACTTGAAATATAAAGGATGTCTAATGACCCAGATTATTGTTAGAAGCATGCTTGAAATATTCTCGAGATCGAACAACATGTAGGAAAATGTTGAATATCTTGTATGTGTTTTAATATAATAATATGCATATGATAAAGTATGTTTAAATATTTAGCTTGGAGCTATAAATTTATTTCATTTCTCAAATGATATTAAAGAGATGTGAACTTGTATATGTTATGAATTCAAAAGATCTCTATGAAAATTATACTTGAAAATGTGATATGGGAATCGAACATTAATTCTAACTATGAATAGTCACTCACAAGAAATTTATATGATGTACACAACATTTTGTGGAAGATATCTATTTATCGAGTATACTAAGATGGTTTGTATATATGATTACTTGATATTGATAAAAATCATTATCATTCATGAAAAGTGGAGATACATATTCAAGTAGCATTGGGTCATTGTTAATGTATACTCTATAAAATATTGTTGTTCATTCATTTAGTAAATATAGAGATTTTATCACATAAAAATGTATTAGAATGAATACACTGGCGGCTCAATCAAATCGGAGGCCTAAAGCAAACTTTTATTATCGGGGCCTTTTTGAATAACATAGCTATTGATATTCTAAATTGATTTAAATTTATTTTTTTTTCAATATGATTAAATGCAAAAATTTTAAAAAATTTTCAAACACTAATTTGAAATGATAAATCACTCCTAATCGAGAAATGTATTATTTCATTTAATCTTTTATGTGATGTTTAACCATATAAAACTTTTCGCATAAGTTAAGCTTTGAAAAATTTATATCCGTTGAAACAACTATTACCTAATTGATAAAGCTTAAAGTTCCCTAATTCTCGTTTTTACATAATCATATGTATAATTAGAAAAATATGAGTCCTTCGGATACTTGGGACCTAAAGTCCTTGCTTCACTTGCTTTACCCTTGAACCACTACTGAATGAATATATTGTTATATAACTCTGAAGGTAACAAATGTATAAGTTTACATTATGCTAACCCATCAAAGCAGTTTTAGTTTGTTTTGATAAAGCAGGATGATTGATTAGAAACAAGTATGCATTTATAAGTGCCCACATCAAGTTTATGATATTTTATTTTATTTTATAAGAGAATGAAATCAATAGATCAACATGAAGACAATGCATCATTGATTTTCAAATACTAAGTTGTATATCAAATTAAGAAAGCTTGTTCGTGATATTGATGAAGGAGCTAGTGATGTGATCATCAGGGGGAGAATATACGCGTTGCACTCTTTTTCCCTTGACCATGGTTTTGTCCTATTGGGTTTTACTGGCAAGGTTTTTAATGAGGCAACATCCTCAAGCGTATCAAAAGAAGTATGTACTCTTTTTCCTTCACTAGGTTTTTTTCCCATTGGGTTTTACCTAGTAAGGTTTTAACGAGACATATTCTTTGATAAATGGATAGCCAAGGGGGAGTGTTATGAATTCTTTATTATGGCTATCCACATTCCATAACTCATAACCTTTCATATTGTATTTATTTTTGTATGTATTAAGTGTATTAATGTTATGAAGATTATATATAGTGGCTAATGCATGTTGAATAAGGGATCAATGGAAGTCAACTTCTCTATTCTTCCTATTTTGTTTTCTTCATTGTTATCTTTCTTTAGTTTATAACACAATTTATATTCTCTTTAATTTTTCCACCAAATATTGCGACACCGTACCAACCATTTAGCTTTATGGCCCTCAATAAGGCCCAATAAGATACATATACTATCTAGGGCTGTTCATATCGCGGTCCAAACCGAAAAAACCGAGAAACCGAACCGGATTTGGACCGAAACCGAATAGAACTGAGGTCATCGGTCCGGTCCACGGTTCTTTATTTTCAAGCTATTCGGTTCTCGGTCTGGTCCATGTTTAACCCGAGAAAACATTCGGTTTGAACCAAACCGAGATGATTTCCCATTCCTTAATCATTTTGTTGCAGTTAAGTTTGCATGCTCAAGTAATGTATCTGACATTAATCGGTATATGCAGCATGGTACGGTAAATATAAATTTGATACGGAGCAAGTTATATAATCCATTTCATTTCATTTAGCCTGCGCGCGTTTATTTAAATGCTAGCACAATCATTATTACATTATTAGTAACTAGTAAATATACTATTGCAAATATGTAATTTGTGTTTCGGTAGTATCTTTTTGCTACAAATATACTCAATTTAAGTTATATTTGTTTTTATTACAGTTTTTTTTTTTTTTTTTGTTTCCTAAGTTTCTTACCGAGTTCTTATAGGTAGTAATGTAGTATATACATGTGCATTACATATTATTTGCACCAACAGTAAGTATTGACAATACTATTTCCATAAATCGACGTCAAAATCAAAGCCTAACACATTACGCATGGACACAGTTATGAATGATGGATGTCTATGTGGTTTACTATCCTATTGTCTCATTCAAATATCAATTTTCATGTTGAATTGACATGTTCTCGGTCCAAACCTTCAAACCGAAAAACCGACTATAAACCGAGCATGAAGCAAACCGGAGATATCGGTCTGGTCCTCGGTTCCAAATTTTTCCAAAAACGGTTCCCGGTTTGGTCCATGTACATGTCCGGTTCGGTCCGGTTCTTGGACCATGAACACCCCTAATACTATCAATACTTGTGACAAATTAAAGCATGACTTTTAGCGTCGTTTAAAAAATTAAATAAATTTAAGATAACAAAGAAAAGAACATTTTTTTTCCCTTTTTTTTACAAATTACTGACAAGTTACTATCTGACCTTATAGGAATTACTATTGTATAAGAATAAATATTGAGATTTAACGGTTTTCAAGTCTTTTTTATATGTCAGTGAAGGTTATGTTGTTTTGATCATTTTCTACAAAGTTTCTTCGTCACTAATGTTACCGATCGGACTCCGGTTATCGATAATTTTTCATCAGTAGATTTGCCATTAAATTCTTTGGTAATTCGGTTTTCAAGTCTTTTTTATATGTCAGTGAAGGTTATGTTGTTTTGATCATTTTCTACAAAGTTTCTTCGTCACTAATGTTACCAATCGGACTCCGGTTATCGATAATTTTTCATCAGTAGATTTGCCATTAAATTCTTTGGTAATTTGGGTTAGGTAAATCTGTTGGTAAAGTATAATTTTTAGTAGTGATTATTATTTCTATAGAAATCATTCCATTAGTGCTATTGTTTGTATTGAGAGATTGTTGTAAGTTTTTTTTAGCATTGTTACCATGGTTTTAGGTAAAATAAAATAAGTATTAAAGTAAAACATATAGAACAATAGAATTCTTTTGAGTGAAAGTGATCGTGCATCATGAAAATCATTGTGCATCAATTGTTTCGTGAATCATTGTGCATCATTTTAACCATCATTTAAAGGTCAAAATCTTGTCTTTAATACTTGTTTTACAATACCTACCCTTGTTACCATATCTAGATATTCTGATTCGATTATTGTCAAGATTAATATATACAACTTGTGATTGAATCATTAAATTTATATTAATAAAAGTATTTGATTGTTATTTCTTAAAAGTATTATATAGGTCCAGCGAATAAGCCAACCAAGCTAATACAAAATCAAATCTAGCAGCACCACTTGCATGCATTAGTATAGTAATTTATATTATAACTTATATAATCATTTATTTAACTATATGGATAATGATAAATCAACCTAATTGGTATGTCTAAAGATATGCCTAATTGTAAGATGATGACATGTGGAAAAATCAGGGGCAAGATTAGAAAAGAGAATTAGTGGAATCCACGTGTCAAATTCTTAAGGTTTTAGGCATATCTTTAAGTACACCAATTAAGTTGATTAATCATTTTCCTAAATATATATATATATATATATATATATATATAAAATAGAGTAACTATGAGGCATAAATAATGCTATTGAGTTACCTACCTGTGCACGAATGGTTTAGGACGTACTATAGGACTATATATATATGATGGTGTACCCACCGTCACCTAGAATAAAGCCTCACCCTAGGTAAGCTTAAAGGTCACCCAGGATATCACATAGCCTGGGGAAAAGAAGATAAACACAAAAAGATACGATCATATCACTTCCTTAAATAAAGGAGATCATTACCAAAGATAAAAGACGCGTGAGAGACTTATTCTCCACGAAAAAGCAGCTATAAAAGGGGGAAAACCCTAATCATTATCATTATGCCTACTACGGGAAAAACCCTAAAACACATACACGATCCACGGGCAAAACCCTAAGAGATCTAAACATAACTAAACCGGCTTACAAGGGAGGAAGACTCCTACCAACAGGGAATCGCCGTCCAACCCATCAAACACCTCCAAATCTTTTAACCTAATCCATTGTACAAACAATATAGGAGTATATTCTAAGAGAATGATATTTTTTTTTAAAGATTAACTAGAATCCATATGTTAATTTACTGATTGACGTAGGTATGAAAAACTTCATTTTTTATATGAGAAAATTTCATTACATCACACTGTGATTGTCATTTTATTAATTTTCGCCCATCTACTGTGGTGAAAAACACCCCTCTCCCAATCGTCCGTTTGCAACTCGTCGTTAACCCCCTCACGTGCATACCACGTGAGAGTATATTGATCATTTTACCTTCAAACAATTTCTTCTTCTTTTGATTCTCTTTCCAAGATCTAAATACCATCCATTTATTCTTCAACTTCTTTTTAGATTAAACTCATCTGTTTTCTTTACATCTAAACAATTTAACAATATCAATTAAATCCAAAAAAACTTCATAAACAACAAAAACCAAAAACCAAATTAACAACCTAAAACACCAATAAAAAAGATATGGAATTAGTTTGAGTGATGTTAGATTTAGAAATGAAAAGCAAGAAGAATAAAAAGATGTTTTAGAGGTAAAAGTTATAATTTATTGATTCCTATGCTTTGTTTTTGTTTTATGGATACAGATTTCACACATATATATCATATAAATATATTGGTTGTTAGATCTTGGAAAGAGAATCAAAAGAGAAAGAAAATGTTTGAAGGTAAAATGATCAATATACCTCACGTGGTATGCATGTGATGGGTTTAACAGTAAGTTGCAAACGGGTGTTTGGGAAAGGGGTGTTTAATGATATAAAAAGTCATCACCTTAGTAATAATAAAAAAAAATAGAGGTATAAAAATTGATAAAATGACAAACCACACGGTGATTTAATGAAATTTTCTCTTTTTATATCACGAGTTGGAGAACCACGTGTCTTTTGTTCAACTGCAAGTTGCAAGTTGAAAATATTAATGAGCATTAATGTTTTTGTCACCATATATATGTAAACTAAGTCTTCATTAAAAGCCTAATTAAGAAAACTAGCAGATAGTTTAGTCTTAGTTGTATGTGAATGGGTCACTTTCATACTGTCAATATCTATATCTATATTTTTATACTAAAATGAATAAAATACCTTTAATAAATATATAACATTGTCAGCCTTTCTTCTCTTTAAAATATCAACATTAACCCTTTAAATCAATTATTTTTACATCAATTATCTAACATCACTCGACGCCATCACTACCACCAACAACCGTCCCCCCCCACCACACCGTTGCCGCCACAAAATCCGCCGCAATGCACCGGTAACGTGGTAGTGAATGTATTAAAAAAAATATATACTTGAACGGTTCTAATTAACGACTAGACAATATAATTAAGAACAAAAACATTTGTCTAAACTTTACATGGTTACATTTAATCTGGATAAATATTCAAATGTATTTCAAAATAACTTGAATTGTTTAACACTTTTGATTTACCGTTTTAGTAGGAAGGGTGAATAAATGTCTTAAGTATTTAATACGAGTAATTCGCATATGCTACCCAAACTATAATAAGAAACTAGATTTTAGACCCGTGTCCAACATCGGATACGAGATTTACGATATTATCAATATTAAATTTTCATACATTTAAGTCATAAATTATAATTTTGTAGAAATACGGTTTTAAGTGTTATATTTTGCAAGTTGTAGTACAATAATTATATGTTCGTCACTGTTATTATTAGCCTAGACATATTGATTGATATGTTTGTCGTAGTCATTCCACAAGGCACATGTTATTTATAATAATTTCTCTATTATAAAATATTTTGAAATCATGTGTACTCATAATGTGATATTATTACGAAAAATATTTAATAATTAAAATATAAACATACTTGTGATTATGTACTTGACATTCAAGTATATGTATATGATCATGATGCGGACCCATAACACGCATAGGTTTATTTTCAATCACATGTCCTATAATAATTTGATAACAGTTAGAATTGTTTTTATATTATTTGATAACAATTATGACTCTTGATTTGAGTGACAATTGTACTTAAAACATTAATACGCAAAACTAATATATAAAAAAGGAGAAAATTATGTACCTTCTTGATTGAGAGATAAAATAAATCTTAAATGGAGTTCATATTGATTTAGATTTAGTATTCAAGTAACGCTCTGTTCTAAATCGTGTTTTGTTCTGTGATCGTCACATGATTTGTAATTCCTATTGTGTTTAAAATGATGATGTTATATATCGTCATCTGTTATTATGTTTGAGATATGTATCTAGAGTTTAATTTATGTTTATACTAAATATTAAACTAAATATTAATATTTATAAAAATCAAATCTAATATTTGTTAGTAAGTCATTAGTTTTTGTAGACAATATTTCACATGTTGAACTTTTTTAATTAATTAAATGATTGTAAATTCTCTTAAGTTGATGGCTAGATATATATATATAATATAATATATATATATATATATTAAGTATTCAGAGCTAAAAAGTGTAAATTATTGATGAAAAACAAAAAAGTGTAAATTAATGAAACTTTTTTCTACAAATTAATATAAATATCAATATAATAATATATTTGGATAATGATTATGGATTTTTAATTTGTAGTTTATCTAAATGATGACATCATCAAAAGTCAATTTGATGAAATTGACACTTTTTGAGTGATGTGATTGATTAATACTCGTATATCATTAGTTTAACTGTCTTATAGTATATATTAAGATTAAGATTATAAAATTTAATATGAATGCTATAAAATTTCTTTATAAATTTTACGAGTTTAATATTTTGTTTACTGATGTGTTGGATACCAAACACATTGGAATATTCTTTGAATTTCAAATTGGTTAAAAAGAAAAGACCCCCATGAAAACTGACCTACTTTACAATTAACCAAAAAGAAAAGAAAAGAATAACAATAAACACAAACATATGGTTATCTCCTCAAGTTGTAAGTAACTTGAGGGGTCAAGTTATTATAATCTCAATCCTTAGATGTAAATCAAAGGTCAAGATTTAAAGTTAATCTTTTAATATTGATCATTGATTTTAATTCAAGGCTTAGGATTCCATCAACTTGACTAGTCAAGTTGAGGAACTTGAAAGAATCCCCACCCGTTAGAGTTAGATTATAAACCTAAAATAAAAATATTCTTTTACTATTATAGCAGGTATGTCTGTATGAGGTAACACTTTTCAAAACTTGTACTGTGATTGGATTATTTTGCATGCTGACTTGAGAGTTTTTCTTTATCAAATTCTTTGCATTTCATATGTTGGAGAGGCGATAAAGTATAATGTTTTGTTCTTATCAAAATTTAAAATCGGAAAAGTTATTGTGGAAAAATCTTTGTGTTCAGTTCTGAGAATATTTTGTTCATATCAGGACTTTTAAAATTTGAAATCTTATAAAAATTAATCCATTTATTAATGATCGTTGAAATAAAGATGATGAACTATTAAGAGTATGTAGTATGTACAATGTAGTATGTGTCATATCCACATGACCAAAAGTGTGGTAACGTTCAGTGTTGGACCAAACATTTGGAATCTCTTTCGTAGAAAACTGGGCCAAAAAAACTGTGTAGGAAGTAGCAACTGACGGCCCATTTATAATTACATGTTGCTTAATAAAAAAGTTGATAAACACTTGAAGTGAACTAACGCAAAACAATTTGCGATTTAAACTGTTCGTCCAATTTTTTAAACAAATAAGAAAGATGATAATCTTGTGAAACTAAACATTAAAAGAACAAGAACAATTAACAGATTGAAGAATTATATTAGTCATCTCATACATCGATTTATATATATTAATTTATAATTAAAAATGATGAATTATTCTACAAGTAATTAATCTCTTAATATGACCAAAGATATATATAAACATTCATTTATTTCATTGCATAATTACCCATAACAGATAAAACATTTATACGTAGCAAATGAAGCTAGCTCAACATGCATCTCTGGTTTTTCTTACAGGTCTTCGGTTGTTCGACTCTTAGGAGTGATAAGTCCGTGAGGTTTTCCCTGAATAATTTGTAATGGCTTATGATATACATCTCGTAGTATGTGTTAGGCTTCACCATTATACGGTAAGGTGTTCCCTGATATCGAATACCAACTAACTGTTTAAAAAAAAACATTTATACGTATATTTTCTTTTTATCGCAAGATTCACTTAAAGCGAGTGGCACAAAATTCTAACAATTTTAAGAAATTGTTAAATCTATGGTGTTTAATAAGATGCGCTTGGCCCATATGTAAAAGTGTCCTCAGCCCGTTATCCCATTAGCCCAACTCTAATAGTCCAGATTGTGTGTCCAGTACCAAAGTTAAATTTGTTAAAACATGAGGGAAAATATAAAAAAATATCAAGGTCACTCTTCTCCTTCCATTGCTCCATTCAGTCATCCAGATTTCAAAACTTTATGATAAACATTAAATTAAAAAAATAAAAAAGATACTCCGTATTTCATAAAATTACCTTAGTTAAAACTTATATATAAATACATAAATTAGTAGAGTTAGATGAGGTAAATAGCAAAAAAGAAAAATAAAATAAAATGCTATCTGGTTGAATGAATTTAGTTAAAAAGAAGGGAAAGTGTAAAAGGCTGATTCGAATCTTTATCCCTCATAAACAAAAGCAGTCTACATGGTTCCATAGTACACTTTGAATCACCACACAGAAAACAAGATACAACAGTTCTGAGAGTATCTTTTATCTTTTTAACAATTTCGAGAAATTCTTACATGATCCAAATGTGTGTACAATGTGTATATATGGAAATAAAATAGAACATGCATTGGTAAACTCTTGTGCGAACAGATTTTAGAAAATATGCTACATAAAAATTTTCATTGTCGGTCTAGAAATTGAGGCTCCTTGATCTAGCTTTGATTTAATGACATCGAACGGGAAAAGTAAATTGGATTTGGTCGGTTCGGATCACAGTTATAATCATAAACATAAATTTGTCGCATTGCGTCAATACTACGTTAGTATGACACAGATTGTTAGACAATTAAGTTGACATAAGAAAAATTTTGGGGTTATATTATGTCTTAGAAAAATAAATTCAAGTTTATAGAGAACTTCAGGTAAGTCACTTAATTATTCTTATAACTATTGTCATCATTTGAGTTTACAAAGTTTCCCTAAACCATTACTACTATATATTAAGTGCGTTTGTCATATATAATCAAGTTACTTAAGCTTTGTACCTAATAAAAACACTTAAAGTGACGGAGCTATGTGGTGACCAAAGGTGACCGTAACAACCCTACAATTTCTATAAAACTCTATATATCTAGTACTGTTTTTATGTATTTGGCAACCCCGCAAGCACAATTCACCTATTTCACATAATAAAAGTATCTAGGTCATAATCTAACGTGACTATTTGATCAATCAGTACGTACTATGTATGTATGCTATTTGAGAATTGAGAATATCGTTTCAAAAGATCAAAACGGCCATATTTTGTATTCGTTTCGAAACAAATAACACCAGTCACCACAATCGTTTATTAATTTTGTGTACTACGGTTTTTTGAGCCATCCCATGAATGCTTTATTTTTCCTAGGAATGTTTTAAGGGATGGAAAGAGCTTAGGGTTCCATGAATATAAAGGACTAATTAATGGAAGTTGTTGGTCCATTCAATAAAGCAATATCATATCTAGCTTTCTTTTCTTTTTAGACTACCATAAAATTATACTCGTATATATACACTAGCTACTTGTCTTCTTTCTTTAATTTCTAGCTTCCATATATATAATTTCAATCAATCACCCTGCCTTCATTTCACTTTTGTTTTTCCTAGTAATTATCAGTCCAAGAGATTTGCTCTCAAACTACGTACTCCTTTACCTTTTCTCTACACAAAGTCCCAAAAAATATATATAAAGAACACATATATTCTTTTGACCTCATAAAATCCTCTCTTATACTATTTATCACCAAAATTTATCTTCTTTCTGAGCTAGAGGCCAAACATACATGAAGCGCAGTAGTTGCATTGTTTTGAGTGAATTTTTGACGTTTCATCTAAAGATCGATTTACATTATTTCAGTCTCTTTCTAGCTTATTATTACACAATCATTACCAACTTAATTTTGATGCATGACCAATATATATAATTGACAAGTGTTTCACAGCAGCTTTATTTTTTATTTCTCTTTTATGAATTTATATGAAGCACAGATAAAGCTAGGGTTTAAAATATGAGGTTGTGTAAGGATGAGATATAGGTTCCTAGCTATAGTATATGCATTATTCTTTCACTAACTAAATTAACTAAATGTACGTAGTAACTGATTAATTAACAGACTGGAAATGCTTCATGCCGCGACGCATATATGGTACCAAACAAGCTAGTATTGAGTAATATAACACGAATTACGTACACCTTCCACAAGTGTACGTTTACCTCCAGTACGTCCTCCAAAATAACCATTTAAACCTACAGCCTTTGCTTCGATTTGGCAGGTAATCCAATTGAAAAAGCAGAGAAGTAAAAGTTCTTCAAATAGTGAAAAACTTTAATTAGGTACCTTAATTACATATTTAGTAAGAATCCTATGATGGATCGAGATAGTGAAAAACCTTTAATTCGGTGACCATCTAGCTATCATGACATACATACGTACATCTGATAACTTAATAGAATTGAAGATGAAATGGGCATTTGTGTAGTAATGCATGTGCTAGCTAGTAATTAAAACGTTGAATGTATATATGGTACGTGCTCTCAGATCATCACTTGAGTCAACATTACAATGATCTCTTGCATTACAATATTATCACTACAAGAAAAATGGTCTACAAATGCTTGGATAATTAATTTTTTGTTCTTAATACATATATATATATATATATATATAAAATTAAAATCTATTTATATTGTGAACTGTCAAATTAACAAGAGGAAAATCTTGCATAAACATGCAATTAAACGGATAGAAATAACGCCGTTACGACCAATTATAAATACAGTAATTCAATAGCTAGGAAATTCATAAGAGACGTCGAATGTGCAGATGAATATGATTAATTCATTAGAATTTGACACAAATTGGGAATGAACATAACACGGTTGTCATTCTTTAAGCTTATGAAGAGCATAAATTAATTACACAAAAATATTTTCTAAAACTTATCATTTTCAAACGTTGTTGAACACATGAAGCAGTACAGTAGACTCTATACATATAATCTCATATATTCATAAAATATAATTAGTTAAACAAAGAGAGAGATTAGTTTTTTAGCAAATAATTAATACATGATTAGAAAAAGTAGCACACACTTACACAAGAAATTATAGGAACATTCCACATCAAAGTAGTAGTACATATAAACTCTCAAACACATAAATAAAAATCTGGAAAAAAAAAACATCATATATAATACTATAAAAGTAAAAGACTTAACATACAAGATAAACCTACCATATTAGATAGTTCTTCGATCAGCACGCGACGAAACGTTCAGGCATTGAGTCAATAACTTTCTTGACCTGGAAACCATTTCACATTCTTTCTAGCTAGCTACCTAGGGTTTGCATTATTATTCAAGTTCAGTTAACCACTAGCTTCCCTTATATATATAAGACTGCTGCATGAAATTTTCAGCTAAATTGTCCTTGAAATGCACCGTTAGATCGACTCCCTCCCCACACCGAAAAGAAACTTGAAAAGACCTAAGATCGATATGATTATATGAAATGTGTAGTAGGAGTAGTAGAAGAAGTACTATTATTATTATTATTATTATTATTATTATTGACACCTGAAAATTCAGCCCAATTACCCACCCATGGTTGTTGATGGTTAGTAGTTTCCGAAACACCAAGATATTGCCTTGATAAACTCGAGTCTCGATTGTCTTCCATCTTCACTGGTGGATCTATAGGAGTATTATCAATTTCTGAGTTTGGCATTCGCATGTGATCTCCTCCCACCATTGCTGACGATGGTGTTTGTGCATCGACTACACCTTCACTTTGATAGTGAAATAGATTATTGTTATTTGGTACCTCAAATCCAGCCAAGAAAGGCAATCTCCAATTTTCTGCCCCTCCAATTGATAAAATATTATTGTTGAAGTTATTTCCAGTTGATGAACTCCCACTTCCTAATTGAAAATTACCCATTTGATCATTTTGAGGGTGAAAACCTCCAAGATTTGAGCCCATATTGCCACCAAGCCCTCCATATTGACTCATAGAGCTCATGAATGGCAATTGAAGAGAGGGAGGATGAGGGAGTACTACTTGAGTACTTGCCATCGTCTCCGTGCTACACCTTGATGGACTTTGATCACTAGATTTAAGGCCGGTTTGGCTTGGAGATTTTGAGCTTCTATTTTTGTTATTCCTTTTGTTCCTACGACATCCTCCCCCAACCGGAACGGTTCTTAAAGCACCACCTCGAGTCCAATAACGCCTACATGTCTTGCAAAAGTGTCGAGGTTGTTGGAGGCTATAGTTGTTGAAGTAGCAAAACTTCGTATTGGTTGAATTACAACGTGGGCAGTTTAATCCTGGCTCTGGCATAGGTAGTTTTGCCATCCTTGCTCGATCAACCATAGATCCCGATCTGATTGAACCTTGATCTCCACTTGCACCACCACCTCCGACCCCTGGTTGTGGGGGAGGAGGTGGTGGTGGTAGATTTTGGTTTTCGACACCACCAACGTTTGCTTGTTGATGATTCGATTGTTGTAACTACCAAGAAAATACAAAGAATCCAAAGAAAAAAAATGAATAAGAGATGACCACATATATAATAGGTATGTACTATATGTATATATGGTATATTCAAGAAGAAATTTGAAAAGAATATGTATGGATGAGCATATATATCATCTTTCTTAGACGTATATATGCTTTTTCTTTTTCATTTAAAACGAAAATCCGGGAAAAAAGGATTATGCATCAAATTAAGGGAGGAGCTTAAAGATCATACCTGAAGATGCCAATTGTGGTGATCAAGATAGGGTGGAATAGATGAGTAAACCATGTTTTAATTAAAATTGATCTCTCTTTTTCTCTTTTAGAAAGTGTTAATTTTTGATAATATATGAGAGAAGGGAATCAAACCAAGAGAATAATATACAGAAAATAGTAGAGAGGATAAAAAGAAAAAGAAGATGATGATGATGGGAAGGCAAAAAAGAGAAGGGAGAGGAGGCTTTTGTTTTGCTTATTTCAATTCTCTTGTGATTTTTTTCTTTTGTAATATTACATGAGTATATATCTAGCTCTTTTTGTATTCATTATATAATTAGGGTTCTTGAAGTGAGTGGACAAAGTTACTTAGCCTTTAAGCTTTCTTATAGTAGTGACGCTGTGACACAGTACTTCATATGTTAGTGCTTGGGTAAAAAAGAGAACACTGACCACACTCCATTGATCAATATATATATAGGCACACATAAGCTAGCTATATCTATTGATATATGGATTGATCCAGAAGATGTATGCATTTTCATCAATGCTAAGTAAAAGAATCTTCTTAATTTGGAGTGTTAATTGTACAGATAAAAGATTATTTGGAACATTTATATAAGTATATATCAATATATATATGCAAAAGTGGAATATTATTATCAAACATTCAAACTAACTTTAAGCAGTTTAACAGTCTAAAGCATGATTCACTTTTACGAAATGAGTAAAACATTGAGGTTTGTGATTTTATGCAATTATAAATAAGCAACTAATGTTTTTCAGAAACTCAAAATCTCTTTGTCATCTTATATATATATATATATATATATATACTTTAAAAAAACTCATGAAATAATTTAGGATTGATCAATAAACAGTGGCGGAGCTATGTAGTGGTCACGGGTAGCCATGTCAACTCCACAATATCTATAAAACTCTATATTTTTAGTACTATATGTATGTATTTTTATAGTTTAAGAGTAATTGGCAACCCAGACTATATAGTTCAAATTTATAGTATAATTTTTACGTTTGTTAGTATAATGAAAACTATTCGACTAGAAATCTTGGCTCCGCCACTGTCAATAAAGTTATTGCGTAACAAATACTGTATATAGTTTTGATTTGAACAATGCACGCATAAAATTACATGAAATTATAGACAAAATCTTTAGAATTCAAAATGAAAAGACAGAATGTTTAGTGTAATTCTTTTAAGAAAAAAAAAAAGTGGCCGGAATTTTTAGCATATATGAATATTATAATCTGGACAAGAACCCTTTAACCATCTCTTTAAATTCTACCCTTTATATGAACTTCCACAAATTTCAGCAACATTCTCTCTTTTCCTTTTGCTTTCTTTTCTTGATTACAACACACAAATCCCTTTTTCTCTCATTGATTGCAGGGTCAAAGACAAACATATACGGTGTAATTAATGATATCAATCATTTAATTTTTTTTTTTTGGAATATATGGCTAGTTAATTATGATATCATAGTCTAGCTAGCTTTATCTTAATCCCTAATTCATTATAATCTGCTCAAAATCGACTTGGTGATTGGCTTCTTAAATGCAATTGCGCGCTAGCTAGTCTACCAATTAATGTCACGTTTCAAAATTGATGTATGAATCATCACCTTTACATATAATTAACTTAGTATAAGAATTAATTTGTCCATTAATGGGATTATATTCCTTGGAATAACTAGCTTCTTTGTGAAGATGGATGTGAGAAGGAGGCTTCTTAAAAGTCCTCAAATATTCACTATATAGCCATGAATTCAACAAGAATATATATATAAAAAGCTATACATAGTTTTATTCGTTTCCCATATACCTTTAATTTCTAGCTAGCATAATCATAAAGATCTTTCTTTGTTTAGAGAAAATTTACAATAAGGTCAAATTTACGTACAACAGAAATCTAGAAATTAAACCGACGACGAATATGCGCTATGTACTATTATTCGATAAGATCCTGTTTGCCAGCCGCCTACCTTCATCTGGAGTTATACTTTTGTCTTCAATTAATTCTTCTTTCGAGATAATAAAATTAAGGTATATATATATATATCGAAGATTCAATATTTTGGAAAGTAGTCGTGCTTTTACGAAAGTGGGCTGTTTCATGATCAATTGAAGCTTATTACGGAATAATCTCAGTGAGTACTACGTACTTCTAAATTTGAAAGACTTTAATTAATTCTTAAAGGTTATTATACAATTGATGACATCATCTGATTATTTGTGTTACATGTCCAGAAGAAAAGTTTATCAATAATTATCATCCTATCATATTAATCAAGGACTCGTAATTACGTAAATACGTACATTCTATTTTAACTTATTAATCAAATATGTTCTGATTTATTATGCTGCAGGGTCCAAGGGCAACATTTCTTGCATGTGTCGACAAACGGGTTCACGAAATATGATAAAGGAAGAAATTATATTCTGGATGTGGAAGAAATTTGGAATGCGTCAGGCTGCGCGCATACCAAGAGTTTAAGAAGGTTTAATTATATTACATATGCTATTACCATAGCAATGTACGGTGTTCCCTAATCAGTGTTGTAAATTACGGCCTTAACAGCCGTTATAACGATAACGGAGGTCCAATGTTACGTTAAGGGGTTGGTGGGTAAATTTGAAGAGAAATGAAATTTGTACTACACAATTTGATTAATTTACCACATGACAAATATTACAACACAATGTGCAAATAGTTAATGCATAATTTTGATAAATTAATCAAATTATGTGTTACTAATGTCACTTCCCAACTTTAAAGGTCTGAGTCAATAAAGGTCAAATAACGGATTTAACTGCATTAACGGTCGTTATAACAGGAATTAATGGTAAAATTACGGTTTTAACGGAGCTTAACGGTCAAAAGACGTCCTTTTTGACTGATTTGTTAGGATATTGCTATTATATATATTTTTTTTTATATATAAATTCCTTTATAATTTACAAGTCTCCGTTATAACGCCACGAAATGAGATTTAACTTTAAAGGTGGTCGACCGCCGTATGACCGTCGAGCGTTATTTACAATCTTGTGGTATAACGCGTTATAATTCCGTGAAATGAGATTTAATCTTAAAGATGATCGACAGCCGAGTGACCACTGAGCGTTATTTACAAGCATGTCTGTAACATATCTGTATCAATATTACACTATCAATTTCAACAATTAACTTGATGGAAGATATAGCTTCACTATAACTAAGTCTATTGTTAGTCCAAGGATTGAACATATATGTATGTCATGAGCGAATTGAATGAGAAATAGTCCTCAGGGAACACATTCAAGAGATATATTGACTTGCTGACATGGCGTGCGTAGCGACCAACATTCTTTAACATGTGAGAATAAACAAATTCAACAATCAATATAGGTCCTTATTTTTCATATGCACCAAATAAACATTTCTAATTTAGTAAACCATAAGAAGCGATATTCATATAAAAGAGTCACATGTTAATTATTACTAGAAACAATATTGTACGTAAAGCCAATTTAATTAAAAAATGGACAATTTTGTAGTGCACCCATTTTTCCTTTCAAACAAAAATATGAACATCTAGTGTAGTTCACCAATGTATAAGTTAAACAACATTAATATCCATTGTACTTCACCAATGTGATGGAAACCCGCAAAATAACATCAACATCAAAGATTTTTGCAATAATAACTCTTCAGATACATTGCATTACAATTAACAAAGTTGTGTCCAACAATCTTTATATACGTAACTCTAATTCCATAAAAAAAAACCCGGGTATTTTAGAGTAATTAACTTCTGTCTATGGCGTGATGAGCATTGCCTCAACCATGAAGCTAGTAATAGCAAATATCTCCAAAATGAGTCTCCACTTTTTCCTTTAATTACCTACCAAGTTAGACATAATAAACAAGCCAATTAAGATTCAAACAATTGATGGAACCGGCCGATTTGAGTTCAAGATGAACTTTGCCAAGTTTTATAAAGATTGAAAATCTCTCCATCAATTAATGGGTTGTTATTTAGAAGATTATAAAGTGGTGATTCTTTAAGGCAGATAAAAGGGTATATGGTCCTTATTAAAGAAAGCTACAACCACAAAACAAGAGAGTAGACAGCTTTCTAAATCCTCACTCACGTAACCTTCCATTAATTATCATACTTCCTTTTCATCATCTCACTATCTTAGTGCATGCAATATCTAGTGTATTTTGAGAAGAAGACAAATTGATTGAAGCACCATACAATTTTTTATTTGATTTTTCTTTTACAAAAAAGATGGGTCAATCGTGCATGCATGTTGTTTAATATTTGATTGATTGCATAAATAGACTACGTCCGATTGAGGTAGTGGCAGACTGCCGGGCGGTATTACTTTTGTATAGAAAATTATCTTTCGATAAATAGTACTCTATTATATATATATATATATATATATATTATTTTTTTATATTTCTTCTTTCAAGCAAGTTTTAGAAAATGGTAACAATGTGTTTGACCCATGTAATATTTTTGGAATGAATGAAATTTTTAAAAAAAAACGAAAAAATAATTTTTTTTTGTAAGAATGAAATTTAAAAGATTATTTTTCAATTTTTAACGGATACAATAAATAAAACTTTCTAATACCTCCAAGAATTTGACAGTATATCAAATGAAAAATTGTTTACATTCTAACGAAATGAAATTCTCTATTTTTAAACAATCAAACGCATTAAAAAAAATGAAATTTAATTTCAATTAGATCAGTTAACCAAACGCTTACTCTACCCATATATGTAATTAATTCTTATTTAATAAATAAATAAAATTAAAATGTGGTGAAAGTGCTAACGGTAATTAAACATCTTTATATTCTGTATATATATATAACTAAAACTATATTTCTAGCTAGCTACACTTTTAAATGTCCGTGGATCGATAACACATTTATAGACCAAGTAACACCAAGTTATACAAAACATGAAGATGTAAGTAGCATCGAACACATTATACAAATAGTAATACTTTAACTTAGAAAAGACAAGTGAACGCGGTAATTGCCTCATAATCTTAGACGTGCAAAGCACGTGCGTGCCTGAGTTTTGATATCGAATTTAACGGTATAGTGGCTGGTGGAGCCACACTGGTCCAACATGGTTCAACCAGCTAACCAATCAACGTTACGTAATGAGACTGGAGAATCATTTTTGAAATGTGGGCCATGAAAAGTGTGTAATTTTATTTTTTTGTGGGGGTTTCGAGATTTGCATTATAAATATATATTTTAGATATAAAGTGAGAGACAAGTGAAGGAATAAGAGTAGCCTAGCTTTAACAATGTGACCATTCTTCCCCAATTCATCAAGATTCTCTTGGTCGGTCATAATTTCATATGATACTTAATCTTCTTCTATCTTAAATATACTAGATATTTGATATTATTATGAAGATAAATAGTGGAATTAAGTTTATACACGTCTGAAATGTGTGTTAATCTCTTAGAGCGTCCAAGGTGGGGAGAACTTGGTCGTGCCCTATCATGGCATGATTCAACTAGTATTGGTGTGGTAATGGCATGATAAAGGCCCTTGTGCCTAAAAAAAGGATAATGGGAACTCCAACCCCAACATCATAATTAGAAATCCATTGATTCTCTCTGAATAAGTCATATGATCTGGGCACCTCGAAAGATCGAACCATATCTTTAGAATTTCACATGTAAGCCTAGACTTCATAGGGAATAGATACCTTAAAAAAATTAAGTTTTGTGCCAAGCAGGAATCGAATTTGGGACTTTAAAGTCACAAAGTAATTCCCTTACCAGTAGACCAATTCTTTCTTGGTAAAGGCCCTTGTGTCTATGTGTATAATTAGAACTATATAAACTTTTACCTGCCTTAAAGAATCAATGGTGTATTATATATATAAAAAGGTTGGGCGTCATAATAATGTAATTTCATTATAAAAATAACTTAATGACCATAGTATACGTCATCAATTAATCTTCTTCAGCATGATCAAAACTAAAGGTGAACGTTAGGTTACTCCTGGTCATACCTCAAAAATAGATTAGTGCTAGAATTGTAATATAGAAGGCGGAGTTAGTTATTATACAATAACTTTTATCATCGTTACGTCTTACGTGCATGTTACACTTAAAACATAAATATATATATATTTATTGTTTATGTTTTTATACATTTTAATATTCTTTTACATTATTTTTATTATATTGCTACATGTTTAGTTTTTTTTAATGAAAGTTTTCATCTTTTAACTTGTATCCCACATCAAAATTTTCGTTTTCATTTTTAATGACACTAAAATTTTGGGTTTTCATGTTTTCACTATACACGTTGCACACAATAATGGTTTTACTTTTAAAGATTTGGTTTTTGATTATTTTCTTCCGTTTTTATACATATATATAACATTTTTAATATATAATAATTCTTATCATGTTTACGTCTTACATTCATGAAACAAAATATCAATATAGTTATTGTTTGTGTATTTGTACGACTTATTTTTCCTTTACAATATTTTTAATGTTATGGTTGTCATTTTTAAAATTTAGGTTCGAATATTTGACATAAATATGCCAAAACTTTACTGTATAAAAAACGTATTCCACAGCGACGCGCGGGGTTAATAACTAGTTCTTACTGAAAATATAAACATCGAAGCCCAGTATCATTAAGGAAAGCCCAAAGTTAAAAAGATGGCTACTGGGCTGTGCCACACTGGCACAGTGGCTCCAAATTTTACTTTTTGGTGGGCCTATAACCCGTTAAGTGAAATCTAGCCTTTAGTAAGTTCTTTTATGATACATAGCATATTGAATTTAAAAAAAAAATTCATCTCCGATACATCGATAATTAAGTTGAATAAGTTGTCGAAACTTGGGAGAAAAGATATTCTCCCGGCTTACTTCTTTGTTTTATGCTTTATGTTCTTTCTGTTTGTAAACTCCATATGTAACTTCTACCTCCTCGTTAGGATTTATCATATTAATAAAATCTCGTTTCAATGTTAAAAAAAAAAGTGTTTAAGATTGGCGGATGTCTATAAAATAGCTCGGGTTTGTAAATGAGCTGAAAAAGTTTCAACTTGCTTGAGATTGACTCGAGCTCATTTATATTCACATAGCTTGAGTATGGCTCATTTCAAGTCTTATTAGTAAAGCACACACCTGGCTCGTAAGTAATTTCAATGGTTCGAGTTCGAGTATTTCTTTATTTTATTATATTAACGATTATCGATCTAAATAAGTCAACCATTATTATGAATAGAAATATTTATTTTTGAATATATATCTACCCATAAACTAAAACAAAATGGTAACATATCTTATCCAATCGATAAACTAATTCTCCTTGTATAGAATTAAATATAAATATATAGAATTAATATGTAATCGGATCACCAACACAATTTGTGTTCCACTTTGCATGTTTTCATGTTATCACCTAAAAATTTCTGAATGTATAATGAGAGTCTAAAATTATATAAACCATTTATTAGAAATACATGGCAAACTTATAAAGTAAAGTAATGCTAATGTTTACATAAGATATCATTGTGTTTTTTAGTATCTAACGGATTTTTGATTCCTTACACATACATCATATAATCATGATCTATTTAGTACAAGATTGATTCACTTTCATATATATGTATTAGTTTATAACTAGAGAAACCAAACACATGAGATGGTAATGCTAAAAATTATTTTAAATCGATTTTATAGTCAATCCGTATATCATACGTGTATTAATACTAGTTAGTTATAAATATAGATTTTATGACATTATCAATTAAGTAAATTGATGTCTTTTGAAGCTCGTTTAGGCTAGCTCTTAAGCCTAATCAAGTCTAGTGTTCAAAGCTCACGCTCGAGCTTGATTATTACCCAATCTCCATATCGTGCTTGAACTCGATTCGAGCTTGATCAGGCTCGGATTCGTCGAGCTTTTAGCAAATCGAATTTGGAAGACGCCTAATTTGGAACTCACGAATAGCTCGCCTTATTTATACGCCTAATTTGGAAGACGGATGAAAAATGTATTAAATATGTCCTCACGATAAGTCGAACATGCAACCAGGAGCTAGCTAGAAGACTAGAACGTAAGATTTGGATTGAGTTCTTGCTTTATGTGACCATTTTAACATTTTCCAAACCAAATTTTAATATGTTTATTAAAATTGTAGGGGAACACATTACCCCACAAGTTTTATATTACAAGAAGCAAAAGAACATGCTTCATGCTTATCACCATTATATCAGCTAAGTGTTATCAAAATCATTGCCATTACTTGCCAACCACAAACATATATACCATATACATACAATCATATATAAATAATTTATATCTAGATTAATATACCACACAAATAATAATATATACATGTAAATTTGTAATAGCTTGTTATACAGCTAGGAGCTAGCTAGTATTATTATACTACGTATAACTTAACGAGGGAATGAATATTTTGTTTAACTTATAATAAAATATATTATTATTTACTTTGATAAGTAAAAATTAAAAGATATATGAATTAAATATCATAAAGTAAATAGGTTGTGGTCCATTGGTAAGGTCTTTGACTTTGGGAAATCCAACAGGGTTCGAATCTCACTTCCTACATTGCCCTTGGTAAGGTCTTTGACCTTGGAGAAATCCACCAGGAGTTTTCGAGAGTCCTAGGTTTCATCTCAGACATGCATGGTTCGAGACACAAAAGTAAGGATCAATTGTTAAATATTAAAAGGCAAACAAATTTTTAAAAGGAAAAACATGAAAAAACAATAAAAGCAGAATGCAAAATAAAAAAAAAATAAAAAAAAAGTGTTGTGGAAGAGTTTTGAACCCATGACCCTTTATTCATCTAACATCTAACATTGTTTAATTCTTGTATTAGTAAGTTTATATAAAAATTTAATTCAACATTTTTGGTATTAAAGAAAAAAGAGAGCAACAACGGAGGGGTAGAATTTTGAAAGTGCGACCTTTCACTATAACAATCCTTTTGTTTTGCTTCTACTAATAAGCAAATTTTTTTCACTTTTACAGTTCACATATCATTCACTTGATAAACAAGTTAATTGACATATACATCAAAAGATCGATTTACAAATTTAATGTTGTTGGAGATAGCTTAGGACTAACAATACGTACACAGAATTGCTAATTATATATACTACATGTACACTTAGTGTACTACACTATCAATTAAGAACAAATAAATACAAAAAGAAAATAAATAGTGGGGAAAAAAAAAAGTAACAGAAATTGCCTATTTCATATCAGTTACACTAATTGTTTGGTGGTGAAGAAGCCAATGGAAGTACCTTTGAAGCAGCTGATGAAATTTGTTGATTATTTTGAATCATCCCATTTTTGCCTTTACTTGCACTTATTTTTACAAAACAACCACTATTCTCATCCACCTTTGAAGCAACTAAAATTTGTTGATTATTATTATTTACCTCTTTTTCAGCAGCTTCAAATTCCATCATCTTCTTCAAAAGCTTCTCCTCGGCATCTCTCAAAAACTTGAATGTGGGAGGTGGTGAAGATCTCATCTTATATGTATCAATATCAAACAGAGGATTATTCAAATTCAATCCATTATTATTTTGATGAAACTTGAAACTTTCAAGATTTAACAATTGTGAAGCACTACTACTCTTAATTGGTGATGAAGCTTGTGGGGTCTCGAAATGCACAAGTAAATCACTTAAACTTTTTGTTCTTGAACATTTTCTACTCCTTTGTGATTCTATATCTTCTTTGGTTTCTTCATTAATAGTGGTTAGAAACCTTGGTGGCCCTTGAAGATTATGTAGCCTCATTAGTTCAAGATCCAAACTTTCTTCTTCAGAATCATCTAAAACAAGATCTTGCACCAAACCCATGTCTGGATTTTGGTTATTTTCTTGGGTTTTTGTTGGTTTTGTAGAACTATTATTTTTCCAACAGGAAATGTATGACATGTGAGTGGGTTTATAGGTTGAAGAAAATGAAGGAACAGATGGTTTTTGGTTTTCTTGATCAATTTCATATTTTCTTTTCTTCCACCATAAAAGATAGTAGACCTCAATAGCACATCCCAAAAGTACTAATCCACATATGAAACTTAAACCAATTTCTAAACTACTAAAAGTTGCCATTTTTACCCCTTAAAGATATTCAACATCAAAGCTCCTAATTTTTTTATTTTTGAAAAAAAAAAATTTTTAAGATTCTTTTAATGTTTGTAAAGCTATATTTTGTAATCAAGCTCCATGGGCTAGAGCTAAATGAAAGAAAGAAGAAATATGTATATTGAAACTTCTGGCAAAAAAACAAATTGTTCTTGAATTAATATATTAAATAAAATTGGAATGAAAGATTTGATTTTAAATAAATTGATAATGACACATTATTTAAATCAAGAATTTTATATTTTGAAGCTAGAAAAGATCACAAGAGCCAAAGAAAATGATAACTTCTCACATGCTTGAGTGATTGCATAAAAGTGACACACAACAAATTATGTCCAAGCCATTTTTTCCGAACCAAAATTACCAAATTCAGATTTCAGAGTAGTGAACTAGTGATTATATATTGCAATTGAATTATGCACAAGATGTTGTAATGTTTGTATTTGTTTATTTGGGAGAAAGAGTTACCAACATTCTAAAGAAAAATAGAAAACATAACTTATGTGCTACAAAGAAACCTGTCTTTGTGGGTTTGACAATTTTGAAACCAAGGTGAAGACTTCAATCTAAAATTAGAATGTTTTATTTTTTAAGTTATTATAGTTTCGTTATCTGCAGAGTTATTTATATTTCGTGAACCATAAAGTGTGACAATGTTATAAATCGCATTTATTTCTAGTTATTTAGTACACATAGCAAGTTGTTTGTACTCTGTTCACAGACGCCTATGGGCATTTTTTTTTATTAAATTTAAAAACTTAAGTGCAAATTAATTACTCTACCGATAACAATAGATTTATACCTGTTTGTTAAATAATGCTCGTAAAAAACCAGTGATCAGCGAAGCTGGCCGCAGTCATCCTTGTACACGTATTTCATATTGAAATTTACCAATTTTATTTGTAGGTTTTTTAATTTGATATAAGTTTGCACTCGGAATATTGGAGAAATCAGTAATTCGGGTGCCCCAGTTCTAGTTTTTAAGTTGGTATGATAGATGAATAGATGGTGTGTAACGTGTGTTAAACCCCTCTATAACAGATCAATGTGCTCGTCTTATATTTGTTTATAAAAGTATTTGTGACATTATCTTGATTGCCCAGTTTAATACTCGATTTTTTTTTTTTTATAAAAGATATCGATATGCTATATAATTGTGTTTTAAGGGTCAACAAGGTGAGATACAAGTTTTAGTAATGTCATAACGCCGTGCACGAATTTAGTTTTTAAACGTCTTAGTTTTGCTATACAAAAATGAGTGGCGGCTGCCGCCGCTTGCCTTATATTTCTACATAAATTACTTTATCTATCAATGAAAACTTTGAAAAAAAAAAAAAAAAAAAAGAAAAAGTTTTAAACAGATGAATATCATAAATATTTGTGTATACACAAGACTAAATTTTTAGTGGCAATTTAAACAAAAGTGTTGTGGAACTTTAAACAAAAAACGAAATTTAAAAAGCATTTTGAAAAATTGGCAATTGACTTTAGAAGAAACAACAAATGAATATCACATGAATAGAAAAATGGACAAGCGAGTTTAAACTTATATACCCTCTTGATAGTTACACTTCCATAGTCGCTATCTTACATTAATTTGGGAAACAAATATAAACAATTCATTATTGGAAGAATTTGTGATTTTTGAGAGTTGATATCGCCATTAAATTATGGTCGTCGAGCATCCAAGCAACACTTTTGTCTCCTTCTATCGAGATGATTTTTGGTGAATTGATCATTTAATCGTATCAACATCAATTAGTGTTGTATATAATTTGAAATTCTATTGATATTCTATCTTGAAAGCTTCATAAGTTAACGGATTAAACTTAACAAAAAAGTATGGATTTATAATAATTGATTCATTAAAAACATTGATTGTAACTTTCCCCTAATGTCAAGCCTAAATTTCAAGAGTCGAATGATGACTTGGCATCATCTAGAGGAAGTTAATCACAAGCTAACACTTAAAAAAAACTGAGTTGTCGAGCTGATATGATAGTTGCATCATTCGGCTATCCTCTCTTATCTAACTACTATATAAAAACTATACTCTTACGTTGAAAAGTTAAGATTTTTGAGACATACGAAATTACCATTTTATCTTTAATTAATTAACTTACACAATTATTTCATTATATTCTAAAAGATATCCACTATTCTAAAAGATAACCACTTGACGCATATGCCACTAACAACGGTCGCCGCCGCCGTCATCATCCGTCGATGCCACCACATCACCGAACTATCATCGTTGCCGCATTGCAGGATACAATATCAATTATCAAGTTATCAACCAACTACCAAGTTAACTTAAAAGGCTTTCTTAAAGAAACAATTTCAAACCCATTAAGACAGCCCAAACACTATAAGTTATAGAAATTGGGCTTTAAAGTTACTTTAGATCTTTAGCCTTCTCAAAATGGCTCAACTAGTAACCCGGCCCAAAAACTTTAAGTTAAAGTTGTAACAAGTTTATTCAAATTTCAAGATGTAACAACTACAAAATTTAAACGGAAGAGATAGAATGCAAGTTATGCACCGTCTTGTTGTAAAAAATATGTATAATCATGTATTCAATATGACATTTACTAACAATACATACGATGTTTGGTTTTGGTTAAGGTAAAACTGATATAACTGAAAAATTTTCCAAAAGAATAATGAATCAAAATATTTTTCTTTGTTTGGTTAAGGTAAAATTGTTTATTTTACATGATGTTTGCTAAAAAAAATCAAAATTGAATGACTAAACGTCGATTAAATGATGTCGGGTCATCGACCTGGGTTCAACCCCGTCTTGTAACGAATGGTCCTACAACACCGAGGTCGTGCCATCAACGCCGTCTCAATCCCCCACTACAATGTTTAAAGTTTGATCGGATTCATAAATTTTAAGATGATTACGTATGCAGTTATGCACCAATTTTGAGGGTTAAATGTGACGCCTGTGATTAGGTGATCACATTTTACTAGAACCAATGAAACTTAAAAGGGTAAAAAGTCAATGAATAAAATGGAATATCTTGTGAATACATGCAGTACTATGGATGAGGCCAACCCAATGATGAAAAAAAAAAACATTATCAAAAGCAAAACAGTTAATAGGTCACCTAAAAACATTCACATTATCCAAGTAAATCAATTTACCAAAAGAAATAAATTTTCCATGATCGAGTGTCCCTTTTAAAACCATAATACAGTAATAAATTTTTCATTTTTATCTAAAACTCCGTTGCAAATGAAGAGAATAGTTTGGCTGATAAAGGTGTTTATTATTCATATGCTATCTCATACAATCATGGGCAGAGATGATACTAAAAAAGAAATTTCAAATTGGACAAAATTAAAAAATTGATGAAAAATAAAAGTAAAAGAAAGCAAATTGTTAATATCTATAGAAAAAATTTAAAAATTGATAAAAAAATTTAAAAATACATGACAAAATCTAAATTTTGGATTTAATATTGGCCCCTCTTGCCTCTATGTAGTACCAAGGTCGGTTTAGGGGTAGGACAAAGTATACGACGGACCGAGGCCTGTTTTTTAGGGGGCTGGTTTTTTTGTGTGTATATATATAAAAAATGTTTATGTAATCAACTTAATTCATTACAAATTCTAACAATTAACCAAACTAAACCATATAATACTTACACATCTTTTTAAAAGTAAAAAAAGTTATATTTTTCAATCTTGGATGTAGCCGTAAGCTACCCTAATGTCCTTGTAAACTTATACTACTTTTCAATAAATAACTATATAAAATACTATTACATATTTTAATTTGATGTGTACAGTGTATAAGTGTATCGAACTTATATGTATAGATGTATTCAACATGTAATATTTTTTTGTTCCGTTAAATATAATTTGTAAAATGATATATATTTTTGAAGATTATCTTAATAATCCCCATAAAATGCCAAAAGGATGACATATGGATTCGACTAAATCTCTTTTTCTTAATTTTATTTCTTGATTTTTTCACATGTTATTGAAAAATAACTTTTGTTATGTTTATTATTTCCTCCGTCCCATTTTAATTGTCCTATTTTAATTTTAATTGTCCTATTTTAACTGATCAAGTCTTTTTCTTTCGACTTTGACCGTAAATATCTTTGTTTATATGATATATTATTTGATAAAAGTTATATCAATGAAAAGTACACTTAAAACTCAATCAATTTATGTATGTTATATCAAGTGTTATATAATACAAAAAAAATATGGTCAAAGTTGAAAGACAAAGACTTAAAAAGTCAAATTTAGACACTTAATATGGGACGGAGGAGTAGTATACTATGACTTTCGTCATTTAATATAAAATACTTTATGTACAATAGAACTATAAATTTATACTCGATAATTTAATAATCTCAATAAAATTAATAATATGAATCGTTGCATCTAACTAAGGGTCATTTTTCTGACTCGTCCTAGGTCTATAAACTCTTAAAGACGACACTTAGGGATGGAGCACCCGTAGGTAACGGATGCGGATATCCTTTTTCCATTACCATCCACGCGGTTTTTTTTAATCCACCAATTCACGGATATCCGCAAAGGGATTCAATATTTAATCCATGTCCATCATCCACGGATATACAAGCTCGCGGATAGATCCACGGTTTTCATTATAAATCTAATAGTAACTAACCATCACAATAAAAGAAATGCATACCAAATAAAAAAACATTGCAAAATTGTTCACATGCCATTAATAAAAAACAGAAGAAAAAAAACAATAATTTTTCAAGAAAAGAAGTTAGTCGATCACTGGATCTTTATTTAAAAAGAAATGAACTCAATAAAACTACTAAAGTTCAAACTTCCAAGTAGCTTGAAGAGAGGTAATGGACTAATGGTAGAATGTTAAAGCCACAGACTAACTGTGATAATGTGATGTAAATTGGAATTAGAATTTGGAAATATATCCCTTACATAGTAACCGAAATTTGGAACAAACTCTCAAAATGGAACAGATTGATTTTTAAAAATTTTATATTTATCAATATTTATCATATATAAATAATAGTATGCGGGTTTGACGGGTTATATTATGAATATATTTGCGGGTTATACTTATGGTATGACGGGTTCGCTAAACGAATATATCTATGATGGATATGATATATCCATTATTCATCCGCGATCCGCAAACGGGTACATATTTATATCCGTTATGTATTCACGGTAATTTTTTTTTGAAATTACCCATCCATGACAGATGGATATCCACAGGTTACGAGTTTTTTCTCGTCCGTTGCCATCCCTAACGACACTGTGTAGTACCACCCTTGATCACAGGGGCATGACTATACACAAAATACTTACAAGTGAACTAATACCAATCTTTTTAGCTAACGTTTCCAAACACTGTGATGATATACCATCGCTAAACTCTACGAACCCTACGGATCGACTATGCTAATAATAAGTCAAACCCCTTGAAGGCAAGTATCGGAGCCTAATACTCGGAAGGACTGACAGGCTCCGACGGCTACGCCCGCGTAAGAGACAAATAGTACAACAGAGAACGTGCACCAGTACGTACGAACTGTGCTTGTACCTCCAAGCCAGAGTCTGTTACGCGTCTGTCCAACGATAACGACTACTTTTAGGCGTTACTGTCACCGTTAAACGCTCCAACCTCTGGATTCTTCTTTTGAGGTCTATAAATACCCCTCAAATAATACAACTAAACCCCAATGAAAGACACACACAAACACCCTCATATTCATCACTTGGTGACGTGAAGCTACATGTTCTCTACATTAGTAGGGAACCGCCAACAAATATAAAATCATCTATTTTCACCCTATTAATCACCTATTATCGTTTTCTTATACAAGATGAAACCCTTTTAATTTAAAAATAACTTTATCCTTAAACACACTGTACTATATCAAATTATACCAAAAGAATGCAGGTGTCTTAATGTCTTGTATAATCCTTTCCGAGTGCACATAGACATTTGTTCTCATTTTGTGCTTTACATAGGCACTAACATGCTACAAACACAATCCCTTTCAATGTCTCTTTAGCGTTTCTCAGAATTCAAAATGCTTATAGATATTAGTTATTTACCAAAGAAAAAAAACAATGTTGAAATAAAATCTATATATCTTCTGATATAAAAATCGTTGAAAAAGTTACTAAATAGTAAATTATGAATTACTCAAATAACTTACACCACTTATTTTATTTAACACAAAGTAATTATTAACCCAATTTAATTTTTTCACAGCTAATTGCTAGAGATCCAAGTACACTATACAAACTACAGTAAACACACAAATTCTAGAAATACATTTCATATAAAATATATAGACGAATTGAGTTTTAGATATATATTTTTCATTCATATAATTTTCATCAACCATTATTTAACACAAATAAAGATATATATTTTTATACAAAGTTAAAAAGAAAAAAAAAAAACTCAACAAATCAAAATTAATAATTTAATATGGGACAAATGAAGTATTATTTATTGGACGTACACAAAATAAAGTCATTACGTATTCTTTTACTTGGACACGATATCTATTTACATTCGTTTGAAGCGACAAACTTTTAGCTATAATATATAATATCATTGTTAGATATACAACAGACTTGCAAGTTGTTAGCTTTTAGCATAAGTTTTGGGGTGAAATGATACTAGCTAGTAGTACGATAGTCATGTGAATATGTGATCGAGTTAAAGTTGTGCAAAGACATGACAAATGGAGTGTGATGATTTAAACTCACCTCCAAAGAGTACGTCACCTCGATCGGTGTTTTTGTTAATCTTCAGCCACATTCATCATCATGTCATCTCATCAAACCTTGATCAATTCCCAACAACCTACTAACTATCACTATCACTTTCCATTTTTACCCCTACTCCCTTTTACTTGGCTTCATTCTTCTTTCCTTTCTCTCTTCTTTCATTCCCAAGATGCACACCTTGTTGCCTTTTGTAGGGGTAAACTTGCACTTTCACTTCCTGCACCTCCTAGCTCCGTTTTCTCCCAATTTGGCCGCGCTACCCTCAATGTTTTCAGAGATAACTTCTGCACCAAAAAACAATACTATATACTTCATGTATCGCTCTTTCCTCTCTCTTTCTCTCAAGACACATAAACTTAATTACCATTGTTATTGTGAAATGCTGTATCATGTATCACAAATAACACTAAAAATGCTATCCTAGCTAAAACTCTTATGATATTACCTTTTTAAACAATTATTGTAGAGCTACGACTATATATATGTATATTTAAAATTGTTATCATTATTAATTTTTTTTTAAAGACAGAGCGGATAAATGGCTAACACTCCCAACTTTGATGCGCCAACGACGGGTTCGAATCTTGGTAATGACCTAAAGGGTTTGCTCTCCCATGTGTAAATTTAGTTTTTTTTATTTATTTAGAAAGGTACTTAAGTTAGTTATGATGATAACATTCAATAATTATTATACTAGCCTTGTACCCGCACGATGCAGCGGGACATAGGAAAAAAACGCTGGTTAAGTAGCTGTACCGTGTTATTACATGAATGTATGATTTAACTCAAGTGTTTCTTACCACCGTTATTATTTTAGAGTGAACGTTTTTTATGTTGATTGATTATTCAATTCGGTAACGCATGTGTGTTTTTTTGGTATACTATGTGAGCAGCTTAAGGGAAGGGAAGAGACACGCGTAAGGTTTTTTTTAAGGGTATTTTTGGAATTCCAGGAATAAAGTGTTTTATGTTAATATAGATTAAAAGGGTAAATTGGAGATTTTAAAAGTAGAGTGTTAAATTTTAGGGAGGGTAGTTTGTTTATATAGATAGTATAGATATAGATATCAAAAACCTTGGGGTATATCAGTTAAAGATTAAACTAAATGAACCTAAAGGCTTATGGCAATTACCATATAACATTTCAACGTAATGTTGTCTTGAAATCCACAAGAGTGAGTAAACTACAAGTCTACAACAATCCCCCTGAATTTATTATCGGACATTTTATACCCCTCAAACACTTTAAGCTTAACAATAGTATATATATAGTGTGCAATAAATGTATCTTGGTGGAAAACCTTTTTGAAATCTTACATCTTCATACGAATAGATTGTAATCAAATTTACCTCTTTTTTTATTTTTACGAATGGCAAATCAAATTTACGTAGATGTATGTATAAAATAATTAAGTAGAAAATCAATGATACATTTTAATTTCCAAAAAATGTGTTTTTATAAATGCATCATGGGACATGCTAGCTTCTTCAATAATTCACTTTTCTTATTTATATGTTTCGCATATGTTTTTTTTATTTAAAGTTAACTTCAAAAAATGTGATAATATTACGCATTAATTAATAACTTCATATTTAGTTATCCTCATGTCATTTTCAATGACGTATTAATGCAAAAGACAATAAAATTTACAATTCACGAGTAGGATCTCTTGGATTTCTTAAAAACAGATCCACAAATTTCAAAAAAAAAAAATTTCAATTCACGGGTAGGATTTTTTGAAAACCACATTAATCATACATATACTCCATCTATACCTAAAAACACAATGGGGTGATATGCTACAACGTATACGTTCAAGGAGCATATATAATAAATGATAAACATAATTCTCATTCGTCCTTTATAAAAGCTAAGAGTGATATTTTTTCGTAAAGCCCATGCAAATTAAAATCAAAAGCTAAAGAAACCAAACAGTCTCAAACTTTTTTTTTTGTGTGTGTGTGTGATCATGGAAGCCAATAATGGCAATGTAACAGCAACCACGGTGGCCGGAAAAGAAAGCGTCGGCGGAGCAGGAGTACCGTTCCGGTGGAACCCAACAAAAGAGCAAATAAACATGTTGGAAAATTTGTATAAACAAGGAGTAAGAACACCAAGTGCTGAACAGATTCAAGAAATTACAACAAGGTTACAAACTTTTGGACACATTGAAGGCAAAAATGTGTTTTATTGGTTTCAAAATCATAAGGCAAGGCAAAGACAAAAGCAAAAACAAGACCATCATTTGTCGACTAATTACTTTCATCAATATTTGCATCAACGACAACCCCCAACAACTATCTTTCCCATACCTCATCATCATCATCATCCAAATGGTTAGTATATTTTTTTGTATATATGTTAATATATGTACAATATTTTCCTGCGCTTTATTCATGACTTGTTGCCAATTAAGGGCATTCGATCTATATGTGAAAAGAGAAATGCTGCTATATAAATTAATTTGTATGCATTTTACTTAATAAAAGTTTTGAAGCATGATTCATATAGACAAACAAAGCATTATTTCTCATACTGTATATATTAATTTTATATACTTCAGCCCTTCCGGATATGCACGTTTGTTTCGATTTTTACTGTACATTATTGGTTTTGGAATTTAACTAACTATATGATACGATGGTATGATGAATTGGTGATTTTTTATTACTGTTTACCTTTTCAAGGTCTATGCTAGCTGCAAATTTGTCATAGTATAGTACATGCATGGTCTACCATCAAAGTACGTACAGTTAATTTCCAAATCTTGAATTTAATCTGATTAGTTGTTATATAATATCTTTCTAGGTAATACTAAAAGCATATATATAACGTTTACTTATTAAATTATCTAAATCTTATTTTCTGCTTATTGAATTTTAATTTGCTGATACTGGATCGATCGGATATATTTGGGTATTTATATATAAAAAAGATGTTCATTTGAGAACGATTTGAATGCTAAGAATCATTAGAACTTTTAATTTACGAAGTAATTAACCTGATATGTACGTTCGTATGTGAATGGTATATGACTATATATATAGTCTATATATATGTAATTAACCAAGTTAATTAAAATACATTTCATAAATATTTTAAAGTATATTCTCTAGCTATGCTTTATACTTTTTAATACAGAATTTGGGTATGAAATCACCAAATTTGGGTGTTGCTGATTGAGTACACGTTTATTAATTATGTAATCTACACAACAATTTTTCTTCATACACAACAAATACGAGTAGCATGCTAATCATATATATTGTTGTATAATATGCAAAGCATACCGGCCGTTGTTGTGTATGACAAAACATATGTAGAAATATTTCGCGACACCAATGTTATCCCTATGAACTTTATGTTTATAGTACTGCTTTAGGTGCTCTGTAATACAGTAATCAACATAGAACTACCATAAATTAATATTTTACCAACAAAATCAAAATAATAAGTTTAATTAAGTAATACTAGGATAATATTTCTAGTTGCTGAACTGTAATTCTTTCTATGAAAGTGAGTTATTTTGTTTCATTTTTTTATTTTTAAAAACAACTTTTTTTTTTTGAACAACTAGGATGTTCACTTACAATCCAAATGAAAACCTGGCATCTGAACTGTTTTTCTTTTTTTAAAGGATTGGAAGTCAAAAGGAACAGTAGCCTTGTTGCCAGAATTCATGCATGAAGGCTAATTAAACAAAGAGTAGTACTTATAAATTATTTGAGTGTCTGTCTGACTGTCTCTATCCATCTGTTATTTTGTACTATAAATGTAATCCAAAGGTTTCTGATTTTTGTTTGTTTATGGGCTTTTACTCATAAACTTTGACAATCTTTGTCAAGTTATTTCCACCCTGGATAGATGCCAACAAATTTTACACATTTTTTCCTGCATTATTTTGTTTATCTTAATTTCCCAATATATTTTTTGTACCATGTATCTTCTTTCAATCACATTGACAGTCAATTCTATAAAATTTCACAATTATTGATTTGGGTGTACTATCTACACTACACCTATTCTGCAAAAAAGAAAATTTTGGTAACAAATGTATAGTACGTACCTTTCTGTTGCGTGACTGAAAATATGATAATGTGTAATCTTGGTGTACATTGTCATTAAGTTTTATGACATAATGAAATACGATTTTAACTATCAAAGGTGTATTACATCTATATTATTGTAATTCATTCTTCTTCTTTTTTTTAATCTTAATTTATATATCTTGGCAATGTTTTTTTCAGTTTTATATGGTCCATATTGCTACATGCCACAAAATGACTTAGGGTTCTACACACACTACCCAAAGGTGCTACTACCAAATACCACCACCATCAAGAGATCAAGATCACACCGGAATTCCAAACCTAAGCAGTCTGGCGGTGCTGGAGCCTTTATCGGAGGTAATAATAATCCGGTTAAGTCAAAGGTGGTCAACGAGAGAAATTACACTACTCATCAAGAAACTTTGGATCTTTTTCCACTCCATCCAACCGGTATTTTGGAACAAAAAGAGGTGACTTCAATTGATATCGATGTTAGTCCTTGCTCTTTGACTTCATCGAGCTCTATCGGTCATTCTCGAGACCAACTCTATTTTAATTTTTTCTCTAGCTAGTAATTAAGTGTAATGATTGTACGAATTGAGGGTCAATTGTTACGCATAATTCAGTATTTATCACTAATATACTATTGTTTATGATTAACTTTTGTTGTTTTAATTTTTTAAGAAAAATTTTCTAGTTAAGTGTACATGCAAATGTTGTTGATCAACTTGGCTGGCTGTTTTTACATATTTTAACTATGTTATAACTGGGTAATTTAAATTATCTTTTCTTACGTAAAATGCTTCTTATAAGATTCTGAACTGTTTTTCAATTTTTTATTCTTTTCAACTTACAAATGTTGATGGTTAACAACGTCATGGGTTGTTTATAAAAAGAGAAAAATAGCTAATTTTCCTTGCTATCGTATCAAAATAACTAAGGTTTTTTGGATTATCACAAAATAGCCAACAAAAAATGAAAATCGCAACAAAAAACGCAAAATCGTAACAAAAAACGCGAAATCGCAACAAAAAATGCCTAAATCGCAACAAAAAATGAAAATCATAACAAAAAACGTTAAATCGCAACTCGCAGTTCATAACAGTTTGACTTTGATTTATTTTTTTTAAAGCTTATTATATTAGACATGAATACAAAATTTCAAATAAACCCTAAACTTTTATTAATTTTAAAAATTTTCATTAATTTAGCTGTATAGTGTTTTTAAAATTAATGAAAATTTAAGGCTTATTTAAGTTTCTAATGTCTAATATCATAAACTAGTATCTTTAAAAAATAAATAAAAAGTCAAAGTCAAACTGTTGTGAACTGCGAGTTGCGATCTCGCGTTTTTTTGTTGCGATTACCATTTTTTGTTGCAATTTTGACATTTGTTTTTTGCGCTTTCGCATTTTTTGTTGCAATTTTGTTGGCTAATTTGTGATAATCCGAAAAACCTTAGCTATTTTGGTCGATCGTAACGAAAATTGACTATTGTTACGATTTTTCTCTTATAAAAATTGTTTTTAAACGTTTAGGGGGTGGGAGTGGTTTCCCCGACCCCAAAGTTCCCCAAATATCCACATCACCATCTTCCAATAAAAACTCTCCACCTCAAACTTCCCCAATTCACCCCAAATCATCCCAAAATGGTGGCGCCACTCACCCCAACCCCAATTTTCACATCATTTTTTTTATTTCCATTTATTTTTACTTAACAAAATCACAAATTATATTAAAATTAAAAAACATACCCTTTTATTATATTAAAACAAGAAACATTACATAATACTTAAAAAAATAACATTACATAATACTTAAAACAATAAACATTAAATAATACTTAAAAAAAAAAAACATTACATAATACTAAAAAAAAACTAATCATCGAGATACGCCAAATCTTGAGCCCATACGTGCTTCGTAAGATCATATCGAAGGCGATGGTGAACTTCTTCGTCAATCAACTCCGCATACACACTTTCATCGAACACCGGTTGCATTGGCGGGTCCATTATATGGACCGATGAGATTGCCCTCCCGTCCCTCTTAATGATCATGTTGTGTAAGATAATACATGTATGAACATACTTTCCAATTTTGTCTTTCGTTAGAGGTCAAAGAGGTCGTTGAAGAATTTTCCATTTACCTTTGAGGACACCAAAAGCTCGCTCGACATCTTTTCTGACCGCCTCTTGCAATTTCTTGAATCTTTTTTCCTTAGGGTCGGTTGGATACGGGTATGCTTTAACAAGTGTTGACCACTTGTTGTGGCTTCCATCACTAAGATAGTAGCCACGTTTATAATGTCGGCCATTCACGTGGAATGAAGAATCCGGAGCCGTTCCGTTACGCACTGTGACATACAAATCGGATTGGTTCAACACGTTGATGTCGTTGTTCGACCCCGGGACACCGAAAAAAGCATGCCAAATCCACAAATCTTGTGACGCGGTGATTTCAAGCATAATAGTTGGACCGTTGTGGTCACCCCTCGTGTATTGCCCTCTCAAACGTCTAGGACATGCCGACCACTCAACATGTGTGCAATCGATGCTACCAAGCATCCCAGGCATATGATGTCGAAGCTCGTGGGCCTCGAAGATGCGTGCAACGTCGTGTGACGTCGGCCTGCGTAGGTACTCTCGGCTATACAACCGAATGATGGCGTCACAAAAATAATCAAGGGTCTCTCGTGCTGTTCTGGCTGCCATGCACAAGTATTCGTCATACTCGTCTGGTGCGTTACCCGTCGCGAGTTGCCTAACGGCGGATGTGCATTTCTGTATCGCCATAAAACTTTTTCTTCCTCTTGCATCGTAACGTTCTTGGAAATACGAGAAGTTTGCTTCAATGTCGCGCACGATATCTAAAAACATGGTCTTGTCCATTCGAAACTTCTTTCGAAAGTAATCGTCTTCGTATTTTGGTTGTTGAACGAACCAATCGTTCAAAAGAGTATCAAGACCAATTTCCCGACGCCGGTCCGTATACCGTCGAGTTTGAGGAGCACTAGAAGTTGTCGTATCTTCAAGAAAGTGTAACGCGTTAACAAAGAATTCCATAGAGCATCGTTTGACTCGTCGGGAGAGTCGCTCGAATTATCCAAAATACCGGAAGCCATATTTTTTGGTGTTGGATGTAAGAAATTAGTAATGAAAAGGTTGGGGTGTTTGAATTTTATAAAAATGTAGTGAAAATGAAAGTAGTTGTGTGTTGTTTTGGGAAGAAAATAGTGTATATATATAGAGAAAGAGGTAAAAGAAAGAAAAAAAAAAAGGCAACGGCTAGCTTCCTCCCGCTCCCCTCGCCACGTGTCCAGCCACCATTGGCTCCTTTCCTGCGCGCGGGCCCCACTTCCCTTTCTCTCTCCTCGGTGAAGCTTCCCCGTTTTCGGCCTTCTTTTCCCCACCCTGACCCACCGGCGGCGGTGTTCCCACGCGGGGCCGGGGTTCACCGCGCCTCACCCCAAGTCGACTCCCACCCCCCTTATATTTGGGCCCATTGGAAAGCCCGTTTCCTTCAAATACATGGGTTGCAGCCTTTTGCAGCCTACTGCAGGTTTGATGATCTGTTTGGCTTTTGGTATTTCGTAACTTTCATTTTCTTTTCCTTCTTTTTTTTGCTTCTTTTTGTAATATTAGTCTTGTAATTTCTTTCTGTTTGGTTGGTTAATGACTTAATATATGGGCTTATATATAGAGATAAATAAGTCGAGTTATCAAGAACTCAAGAAGTAAATAGTATTCATTATGTTATGTTTCGTTTTACTCGTATAACAAACTTAGCATTTTTTAAAAAGTAAAACTTTCTTACACTCTCAAAATTTATTGAATTTTTCTTCTTGTGTTATAATTTAGATTAAAATATGCTGGTTGAAACCAAACCAAATAAATCAACGTAAGAAAATCAAAATCCAATCCAACAAAAACATCTTTATAAGTTAGCTAGCTGTCACATGGAATTTTATCTTCGCTATAAAACTTTTTATTTTTTTTTGTTTTCATAACCTCATAAATCATAAGGTATTTAAAGTAGCTTTAGAAAATTTGAGCTTTTTAAAAAGAATTTTACTAGACACAATCATAACTAATCTCAATTTCACCTGTAAAATTCAATATGTTTGGTTTTTACATACTTAGTAATTAAACCTCGACTTCAGCTATATATGTAACCCCAAACGTATCATATTATTAAAAGTTCAAGATACAAGTTCAAACTACTAAATATGAAAATGATATATCCTTCTACTTAACTAATCTAAAAATCTTTATAATAACAAGATAAGTGGAATCTACACATCATAATTTTGTGCTTTTAGAGTGATTTTTAAATTAATTTTTATAAGAATTTACTGCACGTTACCCGCACAAGGCGATAGTTGTGGCGACAACGATGTGGTGACAGATGAGACATCGAGTGACGTAAATAATTAATGTAAATGTAGATACTTTAAAAGATAAAGAATTAATAGTGTAATTTAATGACTAATATTAAAGAGATAATGTAAGTAAAAATATTTTAAGAGGTGATAAAGTTAAAATATTAAATATTTTTTTAACACTTTCAAAAAATAAAATACTCGGTATCATTTTTTTATAATATATCATAGATAATTTTCAATTTACCGGTTGCTATTACACAAACTTTAACCAACACATGCTAAATCTCACCACTTGTTTATTTAATTGGTTTAATTTTGAAACTTAGCTACACGTAACATGTGCAAAATATCTAAATCAGTTTTTATAAACTCTAACGTGGCAGAAATGAATTGGCTGTTCGTGGAACATCCCTCTTCAGAGACACAACAAAATATAATTATAATTTTTCTTTTTTCTTTTTTCTTCTCATCATCATCACACAAAAAAAACCGGATAACACAAGACGCATTTCCTCACCCTCATCTCTTCTCTTCTCTCACTACACACTCACATGAGAAGAAGAAGGTGAGCAAAACACACACCTATACATACACACCTATACATATAACTACTTTAAATCCATAAAAAAATATATATATAAATAATTTCAAAAAAATGGCGAAATCTCTGATTTCATCACGGTCATCGTTCATCGGAACGACACCGTTTCCATCACTATCAAGTTTTTCACCAAGAGTTAATAGTAATAAGGTTATATCTACTAGAGTTAAGTTCAGTTTTAACGGATTACCTCCGATATCGTCGTACGACGTGGTTTCGGTTGATTTCGCTGCAATTGCTAGCCGTGCGGAGAGGCTTATGTATACTTTAGCTGATGCGGCGGTTGTTGCTGCTGATTCCGGTGACTCGGCGGTTTCCACGACGGTTCAGAAGTCCGGCGGTTGGTTTGGATTTATCTCTGATGCTATGGAAGTTGTTCTCAAGGTAGTTTAGTTCAGTTGTGTATTGATTATACATATATTATTTTGCTTATAATTAGGTGTTTGGATGTGTGTATTGGAAGTGATTAGATTTTTAGATTATAATAAGATGAAGCTTTAGGACTTGCTTCTGCTTTGTGCTGTAACAATTTGATGTGATTGTATATACGATAACGAATCGAATAGATATATAATTCTAGGATCATGTGACCTCTTGTGATTGAAAATAGAAACCTGTTTTATTATTTGGTTCAATTTGACTACAGATGTTCTATTTTCCGCGCTGTAAAATTTGGTCATTCATAAGTGTTGCTATATGTTGGTGTTAACTTTGCTTGCACTATCTTAAATTTTAACCAGGTGCTTAAGGATGGACTGACGGCCGTTCATGTGCCATATGCATACGGATTTGCAATTATATTGCTTACTGTTCTTGTTAAAGTTGCAACCTTGCCGTTGACAAAGCAACAGGTAAAGCTCCTCTCTAATATGCTTTATCGTGTTAAGATATATGTCATATGGATGATCCAAATATGCCATTAATACATATACTCTCAACTCTGACTGCTGTATGATATATTTGAATATAAACAAGTTATTACAGCTCCGATAGAGTTCCAATCTGCATCATTCCTTTTCATCTATCATATATGTATGTTGATATATATGGTCTTCCGCTCCCATTGTTAATGTATTCACTTATTTTAAAAAGGTTGAGTCTACTTTGGCGATGCAAAACCTGCAACCGAAGCTTAAAGCAATTCAACAAAGATATGCCGGAAATCAGGTGTGACTTTATAACTACAGTCTTGTATTTTTAACTTAAGACAATATATTGTTGTGTGCCAAAGTGAATATATCATGTAATAGAACTCTTGTTCAGTCATCCCTTTAAGTCAGAGACTTGATACGGTCCTGATTCATCTGAAGTTAGTATATCCAGCAAAGAGGCAGCAAAATGTCATTGCACCTCTAAGAAGAAACTCAAAACTTTCAATATAACAATATTGTCATAAGTCTAGAAATCCGCTATAAGTATTTAGAAACAGGCAAACAGCTGTCTATATTCTTGATCCCTATCTAATAATTTATGAGCAAACATGAAAAAAAACTACTTGCATGTTTAGTCTAACAAAATTAAAATTAGTACGCAGTATGCTAAGATGTTATAGGTTTACTTGCAAAGATGACAAAGAAAATTAAGCTTGGCTGTTAACATGAGAACTACTAGTCACGATGCAAGTACGGTGATTCTCCTTCAAAATCAATTATTAATCATGAAAACATTTCTTGCATACAAGTGAGCAAATTGTTTAAGATAATGACCAAGCGATGACTAAGAAGCTGCCTTACGTTCTCGTCCAAGACTAGTCCTTGGACTCGTCCTTCCCCACTGGTCCCCCCATGGACGAATGATTTAAGCATTTTTTTTTTTTAAATTTTTTGTGAGCGTATATTTAAATAAAAGGTGGGTCCAAGACTAGTCCTTGGTATAAGGTTGGATTTAGGGGGATTAGTCCTTGGATGGTTTTTTGCTGATGTGGTGTTGATTAGGACTAGTCCTCCTAAGGACGAGTCCTGGCATAAGGCAACTTACCTACTCATATTGAATGAGCACATAATCTAATTAGGTTTGTGAATTGATTGACGCTATCTACTGTCTGGATTTCGGTCATATGGGGTGAGTAGGATTAGGACTCACCCTCGATCGCTTCCGGGATGACATTTTATCATGGCATGTTATTTTTTAACCTTCCATTCATCTATTTGTGTATTACAAATTTGATTATCGTTTCAGGAAAGAATACAACTTGAGACATCGCGTTTATATAAACAGGCAGGGGTCAATCCATTGGCAGGTTCGTATCTTTTTTCCCTATTCAGGTAACCCTGGGAAGGCTAGTCTTTTTTGACCGTTTCCAAACCTTTCCATTGCCACCTCCAAGATTGTACCTAGTGAGATTTGAACCTAATACCTCTTATAAAAAGGTTCAGGATGTTAACCACTAGGCCACCTTGAAGGTGGGCTATGTACCCAATTGATAGTACTGAGCAAATGGGTAACTTCAATTTAGAAATTTCCCAAAATAGCAAATTTTTCAGTTTCGTGAAATGTTTCTATAGGAACTGTTGTAATCTTCATCTTACAGCAGTAAAGAAAACTTTGTGTACATGTAGACTCCCATAATTTACTTGGCGTTCATCAGTTCCATCGTGATCATTATGATATTGACACAGATCTAATCCTTTCTTGTAATGGCAGGATGTTTACCCACTTTGGCCACAATACCAGTATGGATAGGCTTGTATCAAGCCCTTTCAAATGTTGCAAATGAGGTATTGACCGTTAAACTGTCAATTTCTTTGCGTTAGCATCGTTTCAGTGCACTATTTGTGTTATACTTCCTCTGTCCCATGATAAATGAAACAAGTTTTATTTTTGGGGCTTGCATCTTCTCTCTCAAGATTATAATCCAAAATTACCTTTCTGCTTAGTAATAGTCTTAGAATATAGTTATATACTTGATTTTGGTCCAAAAGATTCCTCCATTTTTATGCCATTAACTAATATAATAACACATTTTTCTCAAAACTGAGACAAGTCAATAAAGTTGTGTGTTTTTTTTGGGACGGAGGGACTAATCTGTTTAAGAACCTGAAAGTAATTGCTGATTCATGTAATTACTTATTCTTAAGGGACTGTTTACTGAGGGTTTTTTCTGGATTCCCTCATTGGGAGGCCCAACAACAATTGCTGCTCGGCAAAGTGGATCAGGAGTTTCTTGGCTCTTCCCATTTGTGGTAATAGAACTCTTTCAGCATCTTAAGTTGGATGTATTCTCTCTCTTTCTCACAGTATAATATCTATCTCTACCAATATCGACTAACTTGATTATGAACCTTTGATGATTTTTTTCATCAATTATGAAGTTAAGACAAGTTGCTTTTACACATTCATCTAGAAAGCCAACATGTGTCCCCTTTTTAGGAACTGTAGGAGTTCTTTCAAGTATCAACACTTCCATTTCTAGAAGCCTAGGCTCATGCCACATTGTGATTAACTAGTTGATAGTATCTAAAGCTAAAAAAGTTTGTAAAAGTTCGCTAAACAAATATAAATTATATGAATAACATTAATTCCATATGCATGCTTTACACATATCTTATAGTTAAATATCAGTTTTGATCATATAACTTAAAAGAGTGCTTATTGTATGTAATCTTCCGTTGGCAGGACGGCCATCCTCCTCTAGGTTGGCATGACACAGCGGCTTACCTTGTTTTACCCGTGCTTCTTGTTCTTTCTCAATATGTATCAATGGAGATCATGAAGCCACCCCAAGTGAGAACCTACTTTTCTATGTTATGTATTATATATATGTGAATGCTCATTTTTCTTATATTCTTTAAAACTGTCTTATTTTTTGGCAGACTGATGATCCAGCTCAGAAAAACACTCTTCTTGTCTTCAAGTTTCTTCCACTCATGATTGGCTACTTTTCGTTGTCCGTCCCATCGGGTTTATCAATTTACTGGTAAGTTCTCACTTGTTCAGACAAACAAAGTTTATAATTAATACTTGCCAAGTACATTTTATTTTGTTGTTTCCCAAACCCCACTGCTATTATTAAATAAGCAAAAATGTCATACCAAATGCACAGCTTTACCTTGTCTGAAAGTTCCATTGAAAGTCTAATCTTCCTCAGGACATAACTGATGGTGGAACCTAATGTGTAATCAGCTTAAGATTGAACTTTCTGTCATTTATTACTTAGAAGTGGAGATACTCTTCAATAAAAGTTTCATAATGTGGGTTGGGTAACCGGTTACAAAATGGGTAATACTCTAGTATGGCTCGTATTCGGTCGACCCGGAATACCTTTTTGTTCATTTTAAACCTGTAGTATGTATATAATGTGCTAAATATGATGATATGAAAGAATAGTGTTACTCTAAGATTCCAACTTTTTTAAGATAAAGTGATTTAGGAAGTTGTATGCGATGGGTCAAATTTGCCTCCTCTTTTCATCAGTGACAAAATATGTTGTTTTCCTTCCGAGTTTACTAGTGATTTTAGCTTCTCATTTATATACTATACATATTTTTGGTTTGAAGTTTAAACTGCATCCGTTCATATACTATAACCATATCACTGTACAAATATTAGCGGCCAGTGGTAATCATCCTAAAATCTGAGATCACTAAATGCCGTGCCTGAAAGTTAAGACACTAACGTAGTAACATAGTAAATATGATTTGATATGGTTCATTGATAACAGCTTTTTTCATTATGAGGAAGTTGATGACACATTTTATTTCCATGAACAATGAACTGAAAGTAGAGACTCAAATAGTGGCTAAAAGCCTAAAAGTAAAATACATAATGGGAAGATCTAATTGGTCTGTATATCTGGTGCGTTTATGTATCATTTTTTGTTTTACAAATTCGTAATAGCTTGGTATTACCAGGTTCACAAACAATGTGCTCAGCACTGCCCAGCAAGTATGGTTAAGGAAGTTGGGAGGTGCAAAGCCTGCCGTAGATGAGAATGCAGGTGGAATAATAAGTGCAGGCCGTGCAAAACGATCTTCTTCTCAACCATCAGAGTCTGGTTCTAGGTTAGTCTTTCTGTATATTATTTGTGGGGCTAAGTGGGCAGGATGGACGGGTTGTGTTAAATATGAGTAATAAAAGTTTTCTAGTTAAGTAATATCAAATTTATTTGAATAAACTGATTTAAGAAGCTGAGCATATGAATAACACTTTGGCAACTTTTAATCCATTTGACATGTTTCACTCATAGAGTCATAGATAAGTTATTAAGTTGATGATTCAACCCATTAGAGATAAAACCTACGAAGATCAACCCATTTCTAAGTAAATTGTTTGAAATTGCCACTGTTGTGAAGGAATCGGTAATTTTTGTAGTCAAAAGTATTTGCTTAGAAAAGAGGATTTGTATGTGAACAGATTTAAGCAGCTAAAAGAAGAAGAGAAGAGCAGATCAAGTAAGGCACTGCCAGACCAAAATCTTCAGGTTTTGGCATCTACATCAGATTCTGAAGAAGAGACAGATGAAGAAACAAAGTCCTCGGTAATTCCTGTTTTTTCACTGTCCTATTTTAATGGGTTCAAGGAAATGTTTGCTGCAGGATCAACATGCATTCCAGATGTATCATTGACTACTATTCATCATTTAAAATTAGAAGTGGCAAAATGGGTGGGTTTGTGGGTTGAGCAATGTGTCAAGTTGGGTTGGCATGAGACACATTTTGGCTAAAGTTATAGATTTATTTAAAAGTTAATAGTATATCAAGTATGCGTACAGAAGTTTTATCATCTCTTTGACGATCTAAAGTTGTAAATACAATGATATAGGAGGTTTAAGCTTTAAAAAAAAAACTTTGGAGACTTTCAACCGTTTCAGTACTTAGAAGTTTGTTTTATTCATTTCACCCAATGGGAGAAAATACTTGGATATACCCATTCATAAGTAGATGGGTCAAATTTTCACCTCTGTTATTATCATTATAGTGATCATCACCATCCTTGGCCTCTATATGTCCAAGAAAAGATAAACAGATAGGAAACTGTTACAGTATAATTTTCAATTGTTCTAAACGAGTTCAGTGTCAGGTGTTCAACTTTAAGAAGTAAGCTTCCTTTTATATTGTAATAAGATTAACAGCTGATACCAAATTTTACACATTCAGGATGTACTGGAAGAGGCGTATGCTTCTACCCCCACGAAACCAGTCCCAGTTCCAGGGAGGAGTAAGAGATCAAAGCGAAAGCGTTCGGTATGATAGAAAATAAGTGTGTAGCTGTATTTTTGAACACTATATCTTGTAAAATTCATATTGTAGTTAATATAGGCTTGCCATTTTCAGCTGGCTGATTTACCTTTTCTACGAGCAACAATTATATTTTTTGTTAGATTGGAAACGTCTGCATTCACTCTGTGATATAAACCCATTTAGCATGTAGAAGTTACGTTTTGTATATACCATAACCATCTGTCCCTGACTTTGCATCGATTAAAAGATCTCATTGGACCATCATTTTTCATCACTTGGTTCGTTTTAGTTAACAAAGATTGTTAGTCGGTCAAATTTGCTACACCAGGTAACCAAAGATGTTTTTGGTCAAATAACTGGTTATGTTTTAAACATTCCGTGTATCACATGTGTTACAGGAATCACATTATATTAGTGACAATCTAATTTTCTTTTATAACATGATTTTGGGAGGTTTTGTGCATAAAAAATACACTTTGGCTGACTTCTGATTTATTTGATCCATTTGACACATTTTAAGTTATTTTTTTTGTTATTCTTCAGAGGTAAAACATAACCTGAATCAACCCATTCATAACTTCATAAGTGAATGGATCTTAACCACTCAAGAGTAAATGCTTCTTTCTGAATTTACTTAAACCATGAAATACTGCTTAATGTTAATACAATAAACGGAATAACCCAACCCTGCCGATTCTGTTTAACCTTTATTTTACATGCTCGATAAGAATACTAAGCCCCATACTTTATATTACCTTTATACAATCAGAATGGACCCAATTTCCTGACTAGTAATACTAATAGACACAGCTTCGGAAAGCACTGAGCGTTATCTCAATTTCTCCAAATCTGCTTAGTTTCAGTGGAACTGCACCATATGCTCATGATTTTGAAGGCGGAAGGTGATTCCCCGCTGGGTTTGGTCCAGATGGTTGTTTGAATACCTTTTTCTCTTCCTGCTAGATAACAGATACAATGTATTCAAACAGGTTAAATGGTGGGAAAATGGGCATGGATAGTTTGGGCCGAACCAAACCATAAAGACATTTTTGTATGCTCTTTACTTTAGTTATCAATAGTTCATTTTTATAGTATGACAAAAAGGTGTAATCTTGAATTGTTGTTCAGTTTTTGAAATGCAACCAACCACCTCCAAGGTAGCCCAATGGTTATCATCCTAAACTTCTTTACAAGAGGTCTTAGGTTCAAATCTCACTTGGAAAAATGTTGGAGGTGGCTAAGGAAAACTTTGGAAACGGCCGCGAGATACCCTGGTAAGGCCACTTAAATCTGAGTCAAAAAGACTCGTCTTCCTCATAACATGAATAGGAAAAAACTTCATCCTAAAGCTTTTGAAATGCCAACCATATAGAAGGTTTTCTATGCATGGTGAAGACACTTCGGGTGACTCTCAACCCTTTGAACCTATTTTCAAGATAGCTTAAAAAAGTATCAAGTTCACCCATTTGACCTTCATTTAATGGCAAAGGTACAATCCAAGTTGACCCCTTATTCCATAACTGTGTCTACATGGCCATATTTAAGTTGAAAATCACATGTTTCTGAAAATGGTAATGACACATATAGATGGTAGTCTTGTTTTGATACTTACCTGAGGAGTAGTCCCATAGGTGCTGCCAGGCTTTGTGTTATGTCGTGCTGCCCGTAGCATGAAACCAACTGGGGATGGGTGTAGCAAATAGCAATTCAGATATAATATACCTCACTAAAAAGCATTCTAACATAATAATGTAGGTTTGAGGTCCAGAGTCATGTTGGGAATCAAATCTTCAAAATGTACAAAAATCTTGCAAATTTCTACAGAAAATAGCAGTGAAGTTGAAAGTAAAAGAAAAACATGCATATCAAAATTTGAATTAGTTTGACCTTAAAGGTCAAAATCAGACTCTGTACCTGATTCAGTTGCATAAACTTTATGTTCCAATGCATCGTGGAATGGTGGCATTAACAGTAGCCAAATGACAAGAGATAGAATGATCTGCAGTGTCTTCATGTTGAGAATGTAAATGTCTCAAGAATGCAAAAGTTGTAGATAGAAATGGGACCTTGAGCCCAGGTATATAATGATTGGACTAATTTATGACAAATACTTCCTCCCCATAATAATCATATCTATGTTTGACATATTGTAGTGCCTATTGTATATGTAGCACTCAGGATCCAATGTGATCATTTCAATCCAAAATTTGTTACCTATATATATACTTCTTTCAAATATAATTATAAGCTTGTCAATGATGTGTTGCACTATACATGTCGCGCCACCACCAAGTTTATCACTTTATCATCTGCTATTTCTTTTGGTTCATTGGAGTCGTCTACTTTGATGGCTTACTGTTTTCAGTAGTATAAACTATAAAGTCTGGTACGAACGGGCATAAACTTTTTTTTTTTTTTTACGTGAAATCAGTGTTCACATTTTGTTAAGTTAGTATGGGCAAATCTGTGAGCATGTCATCATATCAGATATAATCTACTCCGTACCAAAATAAGTAGTATCCATAAGCAATAAAGATACAGAGTTTTCATATATTAAACTATTTGGTACTTAAAAAAGAAAAGGATCTCAATTAACTTTTTCTGCTATTAATGGGGTTTCCCTTTTGTATGTGAGTTGACTTATTTTCAACAAATCATTATATGATGAACAATTTTCAAGTGTTGAATGATTTGGATCTGAAGTGCTGCTGGTACCCGTGCCGTCCGGCTTTGGGCCATCGCATGATGCTTGTTAATAATAATGTACTTGTACGGATTTTGGCTTCTTTTGGTATATGTTAGCCTGCTTGTAATAATAATGTACTTTTATGCTAAATTTGTTACCTCTAACATTTTTTATGATATATTCAAAACATCTAAAGATAAACTTTGGAAGTTGGAACGACGAATTCTCAACAAAAATTTGGGGGCTTAGGGGTCGTGACCAGTGCAGGGTCCTCGGAGCAACACTCTAGCTTAGCTTCATTCAAGATATCGAAACCTAAATGAAACATCCATTATGAGTGAATAGCTCGCGGGAGTTGTCTCAAGCCCGTAAGTGTTTTCTAAGGTCACCCATCTGACCATAACTCATCAATAACTTTTCTCTTTGAACTATCTTAATAACCTTTTAGATTCTTTTCTTTTCTATCACATGTGTTCTTTCCCATATATGCCATTGTATTATGCATCTTCATTTATAATATATTTAACTCATCAACACTCTCAAAGTTCAAATAATAAAATGCACTCTAGCTCAAAATAGTATGAACGACTAAGTAAAACACCCAAAACAAGTAGTTGTTTTAAAATTAGCATTGGATATGTATCTTTTTGTTGGAGCACCATTCAAGAAAACAACAATTTTATTGAAGATACATTCGAATTACAAGTAAATTAAGAACTACTAAATAATACAAGAAAGCAAAATAAATAACAAAACAGAATCAGAAAGAAAGGCAAAAACGGATTGAGGATATGGTTAAACCAAGGTCCCTTAAAACTGATTTCGGGCCACCCAAGTGAACCCGACAGTTTTCCAGGGTACAACAGCCAAAGCATATTGTACTGCCAGAGTTAACCACAACCCGGAATTATACCTTCAAGAACAATATGAAATGAAGAAAGTGAAAGAAAATCTGGTTGATGATCTAGATTGAGAGAGTGTTTGTATTGTTGTTGAACTACCAAAAAACACCACTAAGTATAGTTTATATACATATAATCTGGTTAGTGGATGTTTTAGTGGGACACATGTTGATTTGCATGGTTAAAGTGCGCCACTAAAACGCCACATTATGCCTCATCGCCCCCGGTCTCGGGCTTGGGCACGGGCGCGGGCACGTCGGGTGCGTCGCACCCTCCTAGCCCACTTGGGGTGTAGCCCCTTATAAGGAATTATAATTCCTCCAACACTCCTCCTTATAAACACACTTAATGTTTATTCTTCTACCAATGTGGGACAAACTCACATTAGTTGATTACTCTTTCAACTCCTTTTAACATATCTATTAACTTGGATATTCTATGTTATTACATAAAATTTCCAACAATCCCCCACATTAATAGATATGGTTATTAAAGATAAATTCCGACAGTCAAGTATTGCAGGATAAGTATGTGTTACCCTTTGAAATTTCCTTTGTGAGTGTACTTAGTCTCCTAGCAGTTAGTAGAACTTGATGTCTTTGAACTAACTCCTTTTTACGCAGACGTTATTGCACATCACACAATACTTTCCCTATTCTGGTTAACCCCTCACTTTCGTGTCCGTTATGGTCATGGAACACTATCCTGGTTCTCCGAGAGCTCTAGGAATTGCGCCCCCACAATGCCATTCGAAGTGACCACACTTCTCTCTAACATAGGTGATTGCTCACAATCATTAAAAGCTATAAGCTTAACCTCTATGATATCACTGATTTGATATAGGAATGGGCTAGGAAAATTTGCAACTCACTTCATTGTGGTGGGTTCTCCCCCCACAGTGACTGTAAACTCCCTTTGATGTTTGGGGTGCTCCCCCACAATGACCTCCTTTATTCGTACAATTAGATTGTCCTATTGAACCTAGATCATAGGATCTCCATTTACATCTAGGTTGGGTTTTCCTTCGTACAAATTTACTCAATAGGCTTTAGCCCCATTCCTCTCGATGACTTATAAATTGCCTCACTACTTAAACCTTTAGTTAGCGGATCCACAATGTTATCCATTGACCTCACATAGTCAACAGTGATAACTCCTGTTGTGAGCAGTTGTCGTATACTATTATGCCTACGACGAATATGTCTTGACTTGCCATTATACATTGTATTTTGAGCTTTACCAATAGCCGATTGGCAATCACAATGTGTACAAACATCCGTTAACGGCTTTGGCCATCTTGGAACATATTCCAAGAAATGTCGTAGCCATTCTGCTTCTTCTCCAGCTTTATCCAATGCTATAAATTTAGATTCCATCGTGGATCTAGCAATTAGCGTTTGCTTGGACGATTTCCAAGTTATAGCTGCTCCTCCAAGAGTAAATACATATCCACTTGTGGATTTGGAATCTTTTATATCGGATATCCAATTAGCATCACTATATCCTTCCAATACAGCTGGATCTCGACCAAAATGCAGCCCATAATTCTTTGTATATCTCAAGTATCTTAGTAACCTATGCTCCGAACTAGGATTACTAGTATATCTACTTAGCCTACTAACAGCATAGGCTAAGTCAGGCCTAGTACTTGTCATGAGATACATTAAGCTGCCAATTACCCTTGAGTGCTCCAATTGAGCAACACCTTCACCTCTATTTTTCGATAGGTGTTGCGTGGTATCTATTGGAGTTCGAGCGACTCTTGAGTCCTCGGGACTGAATTTCTCAAGGATCTTGTCCACATAGTGAGATTGACTTAACACTAGACCATCTTGGGTTCGAGTAATTTTCATTCCAAGAATGACATTTGCTAAACCCATATCCTTCATGTCAAATCTCGCCTTTAACATGTCTTTGGTAGATTTGATCATACTATCATCACTACCCACAATGAGTATGTCATCAACATATAGACAAAGTATAACATATCCCTTAGATATGTCTTTGACATAAACACATTTATCACACTCATTAATCCTGAAACCATTGTCGAGCATGACTTGATCAAACTTTTGGTGCCATTGCTTTGGAGCTTGTTTCAATCCGTACAAAGACTTGACAAGTTTACAAACTTTGTCCTCCTGGCCAGGAGCGGAAAAACCCTCAGGTTGTTCCATATATATTTCTTCATCAAGCTCACCATTGAGAAAGGCGGTTTTTACATCCATTTGATGTATTTCCAAATTTCTCAATGCTGCAATCGCAAGCACCAATCTGATCGAAGTTACTCGAGTTACAGGCGCATATGTGTCAAAGTAATCAAGATCTTTCTTTTGTCTATATCCTTTGACCACAAGTCTTGCCTTGTACTTATCAATAGAGCCATCAACTTTCATCTTTTTCTTGAATATCCAACGATGTTCAAGTGGTTTACAACCAGGTGGAAGACGAACTAATTCCCAAGTATGATTCTGCAAAATAGAATCAATTTCACTCTTGATGGCTTCTTTCCATTGAGGCGCTTCTTGTGAAGTAACCGCTTCATGATATGTTTGAGGTTCACTCATAACCATATAAGAAACAAAATCAGACCCGAAAGATTTTTCAATCTTTTGCCTTTTGCTTCTTCGCGGTTCTACTTCTTCTTCCTCTGATTGTTCTTGATGATCATCTGGAACAATCTTATCAACCGGAGTTGATGTAGAAGCTTTTCCTAGATCCAAACGAGGAAACACATTTTCAAAAAACGAAGCATTTCTTGACTCAAGTATATTGTTTTTGTGTATTTCCGGGTTCTTAGACTCATGTACTAGAAACCGATATGCACTACTATGTTCAACAAGCTTTGAGGATTCACAATCGCTGCCATGCTTAGCATATCTTATGAATACACAATCAACAGTTTTTGGTCCTATCTTTTGAAGTTTAGGTGGTGGAACCACCACCTTTACTAAACACCCCCACACTTTCAAGAACTTATAGGATGGTTTTCTATTAAACCATAACTCATAAGGTGTAACATCCTTTTTCTTGAAAGGTATTTTGTTCAAAAGATAGTTTGCTGATAAAACTGCATCTACCCACATATCTTGTCCTAAGCCCGAGCTTATTAACATGGCATTCATCATCTCTTTAAGAGTTTGATTTTTCCTTTCAGCAATGCCATTTTGTTGTGGGGTATAAAGAGCTGTTTGCTCATGGATAATACCATTTTGAGCACAAATTTCAGCAAAAGGAGAAACATATTCACCTTCTCTATCGCTCCTTAATCTTTTAATCTTTTTGTTGAGTTGATTCTCAACTTCATTTTTGTACAAGATAAACTTATCTATTGCTTCATTCTTGCTCTTTAGCAAGTATACATAGCAATATCTTGTACAATCATCAATAAAGGTAATGAAATATTTGTTACCACCTCGAGTGGGAATCGATCTAAAATCACATACATCGGTATGGATTACATCAAGTGGCTCGGTGTTTCGTTCAATGGATTTGAAAGATTTCGTGGTTTGTTTAGCTTCAACACAAGTTGGACATTTAGAATTAGAATCAATGTTAAAAGATGGTATACAATTTAACTTAATTAAACGACGTATTGAATTAAAATTCACATGTCCAAGACGATTATGCCAAATATTAGAAGACTCAATCAAATAAGCGGAAGTAGATTCATTTTCATTCACTTGCTTAATAGGTACAACATTGAGCTTAAACATCCCATTAAGGGTATAACCTTGACCAACATACAAACCACGTTTAGTTAACACAAACTTATCACTTTCAAACACTAAACGAAACCCATTCTTGTTAAGCAACCAACCCGACACAAGACTCTTGCGCAATTCAGGAACATACAACACATTGGTTAACTTGAGCTCTCTCCCCGAAGTCCACTTGAGGATCACATCGCCTTCACCCTTGATATCGGCGGTGGCGGCATTTCCCATATACAACTTGTCTTCACCGGATACTTCTTTCAAGTTATGGAACATAGTCTTATCCGGACACACATGACGGGTTGCACTCGTATCAACCCACCATCCTTTGATTCCATCGGTGGTAAGATTGACCTCTTCCAACTTAGCCGTGAGGTCAGAAATCATAGCAACAAAAGGCATGTCATCTTCGACCATATTTGCCCTTTCCTTCCTTGGATTCTTACATTGATCAGCTCGGTGACCAAATTCACCACAATTGTAGCACATCCCTTTGAACAAACTAACCTTCTTCTTCACACCACCATTCTTTGGACTCAAATCCATCTTTTTTCCTTTGTTCTTTTTAATAGGACCTTTCCCTTTACCCTTGAAATTACCTTTTCCTTTGGAACTTTGGCCATGCTCAACAAAGTTGACCTTAGCAAGACCTTCAATATGACCACCATTTTGAGCAACTCTATTGTCTTCCTCAATTCGAAGACGAACAACAAGCTCTTCAACGGTCATAGGTTTTCGCTTATGCTTAAGGTAAATTTAAAATCCAACCAACTTGGGGGCAACTTTTCAATCATGGAAGCAACTTGAAATGTTTCACCAAGAACCATTCCTTCTGATAAGATTTCACTGATTATGATTTGCAATTCTTCAACCTGTGCCATAACAGTTTTAGAGTCAACCATTTTAACCTCTAAAAACCTTGCAACTATGAACTTTTTAGTTCCGGCATCTTCGGTTTTGTATTTCTTTTGCTAAGACTCCCATAATTCTTTGGCAGTTGTTATTTTGCAAAATACATTATACAGTGAATCAACAAGGTCATTTAACACATAGTTTCGGCATAGATATTCAGAATGCTTCCAAGCATCAACAGGACTTACTGATTGAGCATCAGTAGAACCTTCAGGAATTTGAGGTGCTGTTTCAGTTAGGAATCTTGCAAGATTCAAAGTGGTCAGATAGAACAACATCTTTGGTTGCCACATCTTGAAGTTGGTACCAGAAAACTTTTCTGGTTTTTCACAGTGGTTGGCCATAGTTTGGGCAGCTTGGGTACCTACTAAAGGTCCCATGCTTGTAGAGACAGTATGTCCTACAAATTGAGAAACATTTGCACCAACGTTGTTGGTGGTGGTAAAAGAAGTAGTTCCATTAGTAGAGGAGTTCATTTCAGTAGCCATTTCTGAAATAGAACAATCAAAGTTTTACTAAAACGCTTGCAGAAATTAAAGACTAATTAAATGAATAACTTTACAGAAAAGTATATAACGAAGTTTTGGAAAAACATATTTCTGTAATTCGAATTAACAGAATGGTGAAGAAAGAAAATTCAGTTTTAAGATTGTTGGAGCACCATTCAAGAAAACAACAGTTTTATTGAAGATACATTCGAATTATAAGTAAATTAAGTACTAATAAATAATACAAGAAAGCAAAATAAATAACAAAACAGAATCAGAAAGAAAGGCAAAAATGGGCTGAGGATATGGTTAAACCAAGGTCCCTTAAAACTGATTTCGGGTCACCCAAGTGAACCCGACAGTTTCCCAGGGTACAACAGCCAAAGCAGATTGTACTGCCGGAGTTAAGCACAACCCGGAATTATACCTTCAAGAACAATATGAAATGAAGAAAGTGAAAGAAAATCTGGTTGATGATCCAGATTGAGAGAGTATTTGCATTGTTGTTGAACTACCAAAAAACACCACTAAGTATAGTTTATATACATATAACCTGGTTAGTGGATGTTTTAGTGGGACACATGTTGGTTTGCATGGTTAAACAACATGTGTTACACTTAAGACTAAGTCAAGTGTCCTGCCAGGTGCAAGGCCTGGAATAGGACCACCCACTGAGCCATAATCGAGTCAGCGTGCTAAGTGCAAAGTGCGCCACTAAAACGCCACATTACGCCTCATCGCCCCCGGTCCCGGGCTCGGGTGCGTCGGGTGCGTCGCACCCTCCTAGCCCACTTGGGGTGTAGCCCCTTATAAGGAATTATAATTCCTCCAACACTCCTCCTTATAAACACACTTAATGTTTATTCTTCTACCAATGTGGGACAAACTCACATTAGTTAATTACTCTTTCAACTCCTTTTAACATATCTATTAACTTGGATATTCTATGTTATTACATAAAATTTCCAACATCTTTATGTGTGACCTTAAGACAAATATTAGAAAAACGGTTTTTCTAATATTGTGAATGGTGGCATAAGAATAGCAAGCTAAATACATCTAGGTATTAATGTAAATTGTTATCAATCTTTTAAAGTCAAATTTTATGTGTCTTGTGGTATGATTTTTAGCAACTCTAAAAAACCTGATGATAATTTACAGTCAGGTGATACTAATTATGCAAATAGCAACTATAAGTCACATAAGCAGCATGATTGGATCAGTGGTAAATACTCTGGCCTCTAAAAACAGAGGTCATGGGTTCGATCCTGATCCCATATAAAGGTTGGAGGGCATTTTCTACCATTTAGGTAAAAACTGAAAGCAGCTTCTCTAATGGGTTCGACCCTTATCCATCCAAAGGTTGGAGGGTCTTTTCTATCATTTAGGTAGAAACTGGAAGCAACCTCTCTATCTAAGTAAAGGTAAAGTCTGTCTACATCTTAACCTCCCCATACACCGTCGATGTATTGGGGCTCAAAACCCACGAAAGGAGGCACCGAGCATTTTTTTTTTTTCCAACTATAAGTCACATGTCGATGAAGTGGCACGGTATAAATATGTTTGGCAGTGTGGTTTAAAAAAGATGTTACGTTTGTTAAAAGAAACAAAAAACTGAATCATTGTCGAATATTGACTTTTGTAGATGGCATGATTATGTCCCACACCAAAAGTAAATAAGCGAGAATAATGGGAAAAAAAACTACTACTTTTGAGTCATGTTTTGTTGGAGAGAAATAAAGTTCAAATATAATTAATGATAGTTGCAATCATTTTTATACATCATTGTTTATTTATTTATCAAGTTCAAATAAATTATGAAACATCACTACTAATATATAGTAGAATGGATGTTTGCATCATGGGGAGGCGATGGTGATAGTGCCAGCGGTGTGGCGGTGACGACAACGACAAGTGTAATGGTAGCGGCGGCATAGAGTTCACACCATACGGAAGCAATGGTTGTAACGGCAGTCGTGTGGTGGTGTTAGTGACTAGTGGTAGTAATAGCGGCAGTGGGTAGTATAAATTATTGACTTAAAAGGGGTAGTGTAGTTTCAATTCTTATTTCAAATTCAACATGTCAAATGTTCTTTAATTTTCGTCCGGCACAAAAAGTTCATTGGTTAATATCACAATTCACAGGCACTTTAACTTTCAATCACTAAAATGTTTGTGATCTGTTAATTAGAAACCTAGCCGTATATATGTACTCTTTACCTGCCTTCTACAGGTTCAAAGTTCTTGACCTGTGTCCTGATTGTCATTGTTCAATACCTTGCAACTGGCTAGTTTGTACGACAAGTTGAATTTTATGAACTATTCACCATTCTTGCTACATGTTTTACACAGCAAGGAGTCAAAGACCATAGATGGAAAACAACTTAATTATGTGACCATGAACCCCACATGAAGCAACAACCTCCACGACTCGATCGACAAAACCAATCTAGCAACAAATGACCTAAACTATCAAACAAACCAGACAAAACTAATAAAACCAAAAGCCAACATCCAAGGTAATACACTAAATAAACATTTCTAATACAAACTCAACATGTAAGCCTGTATAGATATAAGTTGTCAGCCGCATCAGGTTTTAGCTCATCTGGATCCTTGGGTGAACCCCCCCCCCCCCCCCCCCCCCTTTTTGGCTTTTAGTACATCTGAATCCTTGGGTAAACAACCATATATGGATTTTTCCTTGTTTTCAAACAGAGCCGCTTTAGCTTCTAATTCATCCAATAGTGATAGTATGGTACGCAAAGCATACTTTGCATAATTCAAATAATGGTTTGAAAGACCCAAATTATATGATATTCTACCCCAGTTTTGGGGAATAGTTGGAGACGCTGCTGATATTATATCTGATGCAGCTCTTAGCATATGGCCGGTAACCACCAATGGCTTCAGTAATTTCCTGGGATTCCCTGCTTTTTTTAATAATAGGTTTAGTAGATGAAAACAGAGGCGCTAAAACTTTTAGCATGATAGATGGTGGTTTTTTGGTATTCAAAGCAAAGCTTGCATACTCCATATAACCGCGGCTTAAAGAATCCGACATTAATGATTTTGTTCCCAAGTTTTGGTGAATAGTTAATTAGAGCCGCTACTGATATTTTATCAGACGCAGTTTTTAGCGTATGGTAAATATCGGCTGGGGAATAGTTCAACCAATATTTGTTTTTATGGTAGAAAAAGCAAAGAGTCCATGCTCCAGCAGCTCATAAAGGATTGAGGAATCCAACGATGCCCAGTTTCGGGAAACATTTAGAGTTGCTGTTGATAATTTAACTGATGCAGTTCTTAACTTATGGTAAACAATGGCTCCTTCTGAATCCTCCTCGAGTTAAGTACAACCCCGCCGTTTAATGGATTCTTCTTCTTTTTCCTTCCTGTTTTCAAACGTAGCCGCTTTTTCTAGTTCATCCAATAGCGGTTGTGTGGTATGCAAAGCATCGGTCGCAAAATCCACATAAGTGCTTGAAAGACCCCACTATGATATTGTTCCCGAGCTACAATAATCAATGAACGAATTTGTTAAAAAAAAATTATAGAGGAATTTAACTAAATATACCTCGAACAAACAACCATGGGGAGTATTAGACTAAGGCCAGAGCCAACGCCCCGTTGATGGTCTCTTCGACCAACTCGTCGATGGGGACTAGGTTGGCACTCATGTCGTCGAAGGCCGAGTCTTCAAGCCCATCGATGCAACGAAGGTGGTGGACGGGAGGGGGAGCGAATGGTGGGTCCGGGGAATCCTAATAAAACTATAAAAAAAACCTTTTACAACTTATTTTAGGAGAGATCGAGAAAGGTTGGTAGTGAGTGAGGAAGAGATAAGGACGAGGAGGAAGAAGTAGGGTTTGTAGTGAGCGAGAAATAGGTGATTTAGGAGAGAGAAAAACTGATGTGACAGTATAGGAGAGGGAGGATGATGTCTTGGGTTGGCGGAGGCCTAAAGGGTATGAGGCGTCCTACGTCTTCGCCTTACAGTCTTATTATTATTATTATTTTACTTTTGGGCACAGTTGAAATTGAAATACAAAAAAATAAAAACAAAGAGAAAAAAATTATTACTTTTGGGGAATAGTTAGAGCCGCTGCTGATACTTTAGCCGATTCATCGCTTCATCGCTTAGCAAACGGAAAACCTCCTTTACAAAATCAAAATCAAGTTTTGCCACTCTGCAGCGGTTAATGCTTTTAGTTCACGTTCACCCCAATCCATGAGATCTTTATCCGACGACATCATTTATTATTAATTACCAAAAAATTAACTAACAAAGAGAAAAACAAAATCGACTAGGATAGGTTTTGTTATACATTATACGCTGGCGTTTGAGTGAGAGAGAGTAATAAATATTTAAATAATCATAAATTGTAAAGAAAGAAGGAAACACCGTTCATATAAAAACCCGCCCATCCAAACATTGCCAAACCCATCTTTATTGTGTCTTCCAATTCAATCCCAAAAAAATCACAAAAACCTCAATTTCAAAATCTAAAAAAAAAGGGCTATGGTACAAAAGTAAACAAACTGAACTGATCATGTTTATAAACAGTTTAATGTAAATGTAAATGTAAATCCAAAAATCTATTGATTTAATTAAATAAACGAACATAAACAAAATTTTTGTGCCTCTTTTTGTATTCAATGTTCAATTATTAATTCGTGAACGTTCGCTTATGTTTGTAAACAGATATCCTTATATGTTCATATATATAAATTTAATATGTGTTTTTATATGTTCGTTTATGTTCGTAAACGGATATCCTTGTAATGTAAAACATATGACAAGAATAGAATAGAAAGAAGATGATAAGTATAAGAATGATAGAAAAAGAAACATAATATGATGCAAAATTTGTAAAGTTTCAAAACATAATGTTCTTTAAGCAACTAAACTCACCAAGAGGCAGTTAAATCCAGAAAAAACAAATGCTCTAGCATCAAATATGACAAGAATATAGAGCAAACCGAAAGGTAATATCATCAATATCGCAGATCTGTTATAAGTTTTCACATAAAACACATAACAAAATATTTGCCCAAGATCACTGAATTTGCTACTTAAGTAGAGGAAACCAAAAAACAGTTATAGAGTACTGAAAATACCACTTCAACGACGAACCAGAAACATATCATAGGCAGCTCAAAGGAAACATATACCCCCCACAAGCTATTAACATCTCTCTTGAGCAAAAAGGCAATGATCTTTAATTGCAATGTCTTAATTAGCCCGACTTTTGAACACATCAAGATCCATCTCGGTCGGGTCAGTTGCTTGAAGCTCCACCTGAATTCCATCAAGCTCCCTCTTGAACCGATCCTTGGAGCTGGCGTAAATCATTTTGCTTCTCACCCTTGCAGTATCAGGGGACCTTTGCATGTCGATCCAATGATAAACCATAATAACACAACATTCAGGACATGATGTTTCTAAGTTAAAGAAAGAGATAGAGGTGGGGCAATTAAAACTTATTATTCATAAATGAGTTGGTTTTATCATTTGACTCAGAAAAATGGACCAAATTAATATACTTGGTAAATGGTAAGAGAGAAACAGGGCCAAATAAGTCAGAAAGTTGCCCAACCTGTACTTATAATACATACAACCTCCATACAAAGAATTTGAGTAATTGTGAAATACTAAAGATGTAATCATATTATGAAAAACTAGCAAGTGTTAGGAAATGGTTCGGTTCACCCAATCAGACCCAGCCTTTCATATAAAACCCAAGATGACCCAAATCCAAACCCAACCCACTAGACCCGCCCATTTTGCTACCTTTAGAAAGAGAATAAGGTTTGTTTTTATATCATGTACTACCAGGCAACGAAAAAGATCCTGCTCTTTTGGCAGTTCTCTGCGGTCACAAAGTCATAGTCAAAGACAGCATAACGGCACTCGTCAGCAGGTAGGCAGGCAGCAAAATCCTCGTGGCTTTGAGCTGGCTCACCAACCTTTTCTACAATGACTTCCTTTTGCTTTTCCTCGATCTTAAAGATTATATAACGAAATGTTCTTTTTGCTTTCAGCTCCAAAAACTTCAGTTTGCACTCATCATGAACAGCCATCCCAGATGCAGCATTAGCCTACAACAAGTGGCAGTTCACTGATCATTAGAATACAACACCAAACATCCAAAAGTTAAAATACTTTTAAACTGAATTAAGAGAGCAGATTGGAAGAAAAAAAAAAAAAAAAAAACATTGACCCATGTTAACTCAGTTGAAAATAACTGGAAGACAAACCTAACTTTCGAACTTGAAGCCACTTGCTACATTAATAGTAGCCTAATATTTCCCACTAAAAGCCGCTTATTATTAGAAGAATAACCTAAGTTTCCAACTCAGCCGTATGCAACTACAAGACTACGTAGGAATGATTATGTTAACAATTATCAACCACTTGTTACTATACTCCCTAGTGACCCTGAATCTCAACCTGTGAAGGCATAATGGTAGCAATCAGCATTGAGCTAAACTATTGACGCTAAACAAGGTTATTATATTAAAATGTATGTTCCCTGCCGCATATCAAATGAAGCATCTTTGTGGCCTTATCAGAAACTGAACACTTGCTAGTACCTAGAGTACCCAGTGATCAAATGTGCCAGTCACATTAATTGCAACTTTTCAATGTAGAATTTTAGCCTCAAGAAGCAACTAAGTGCCCAAAAGTTGATCCATTGGCTCCAAACCATAGAAAACTCCAAAAACTGGTATGCTTCAGCTCAGCGTATTGGCACTAATATTTTTGGAGCGAAAAGCTTTTGACAGATTAGTAACTACTGAGGTATGTATTTAAATGTGCCCAGAATAAAAATAAATCAGGCTAGGTCTTGCCAAGTTGCCATTGATGAAGTGTCACTCAGTATTAGACTATAAGTGAGAGATATGTTACCAACATTTACATCTTTGCTAGCTCACAGATATATTACTATTTCCCATGAGCATAAAAAAGCTATAATACAACCCAATCGAAGGCACTGCATAAGTGTTTCATTAATCATACAGAGAAGGTGGACCAACTACAAAGCTTCCACAACAATGTAGAGAAAAGGTTAGAAAAGTGATATATTCTGGCCTACAACACACTGAATTAACTTCTTTAAGATAACATTTACAGCCATTCATGCTCTTATAAGTTATAATGACTTTGATGTTGTAAATATATAATATTTTTTTGAAAGGTAGCCAAAAGTAACTCCTATTCAAAAACCTTTGAGGTGATTCACTGTTGTTGACTTCTGTACATAATAGGCAGACATTTGTCAAGGGCCCCAAAAAGTAATGTAGCAAGCTATTTTCAAACATCACCACTCTTAAGGTGTACTTTTTAGCACAGATTCTTAACTCTTCAGTGTAAAATGACCATTTAAGAGCAGAAAATGATGCTTCAAGAAAGTCATCAATATAACTAAAAAAAATCTAAGTGGAACAGCAAGTTGACCTCTCCATCACATATTCTTTCCATCCTAAAATAACCATCCATAAACTGTAAAGATAATTTATCTGTGATACTGACCACATAACTTTTATTTGCAAACCATGAACTATTATTCGCAAACAAGTTCATTTACAACATATCTATAGAGAATCTAGAACCCATGCTTATTAAGAGAGACTGATATTCTATTCATTTCAAAGCGCATCATTATTGACCAAAATTTTGCTAGCAAGCATGATGATGGAAATCTTCTTGACCAAATAAACTTAACTAGGAAATGATTTAGTAAATCAGATAAAGTAAAACTATCTAAATCTGCAAATGAGTAAAGCTATTCTATCAATATACCCCGAGCCGTGGGGTAGCTTAGGCTCATCCAAGTTGAGCTATTTCAGGTTCATGATGAGCCCAAGCTTTAAAATTGAGTTTATATCAAGCTGAGCTTGGGATTCTAACGGTTCTGCCGTGGCTCTTATCAAGCCTTAGGCACTTAGCAAAATTTAACTTTACATGTATTTGAGATAACTCCGTTTGTCAAAAACACTTTTAACACTAAAATAATCTAAAGCTAATTTCAACCCATCTTGAACCTTTCTCGAGCTGAGGTTAGGCCATCAAGCCCAAGATGGCTAGCCAAACTACAGAGCTGATCTCAAGCTGAGCAAGCCTCGTTTGCAGCCCTAATGATACATACCGTAAGTCACATTGTAAGATATCCTACTTAGAACATTACTATACAGATATACCTCCTAGATCAGTCAGATCTAACCGTCAACTAAACAAAAGATTAACAGCACGCAACAAGAACCAAATTTGGATCCATCCGAACTACATTTACCAAACTTTAACATTAAACATTTCTTCCTTACTATCAATACAAGTTTCCATTAAGCACGTACTAACGCTTTTTTCATACAAGAACTAGTAAAAATAAGCTGCCAAAGCAATTTTATTTAAAATTGAGCAAAAATCACAAAGTTTTTACAAAATTAGACATAATACAACCTGAACAAAATAAATAAATCAGATCCAGATAAAAAGGAACATCTTGAAAACAGCACTATATATATATATACATACAATTCTAGGGTTTCAAATTAAGCTATGGCCAAACAGATCAGAAACCTCCTAATACTAAAACCACAATTTCTAAACATATTCACATGTAAATTTCTCAAATTAAATAATCAAGTATAATAAATTACAGAGATACATATATAGATACATATAATATAGATACAGATATAGATATATAATCTAGCAAGTCAAATAGTCAACAGAAGTAAAAAAGAAATGAAAGTGTGAGATAAGAGATGAACCATGGCGGCAGGCAGGCGGTTGATCGGAGAAGATCGAGGAACGGAATTTTCTAGAGAGAGAAAGTAGAGATGAATATTTTAGAGAGAGAAAGAAGGTTGTGAGGTGATGATGGAAAAAGACTTTTGGGGAGTGCGAATGAAGATATATAGATATAGATATAGAAATATATAGTAATATTATTATTATTATATTATATTATTAGAGATAGAAATACGAGTATAATGTATTTATAAATAAATACTCATAAAGTGTGTGAGATAGAGATGGAAGATATTTTGGTGGCTTAGTGGTTACCCACTCCCTACCCCTGTTTTCTAATCTAACCAAAACATCATTTGTTATGTTTTAATCAACACAAATATATCGTGTTTAAATAAGACAAGTCTTCAGAGCTAATTAAGATCAAGCTCAGCTGGTTTATTTGCAAAAAGTTTGAGTTTAACTTTGGTTTGTTTAGACTTGGTTCGAATTGAATATTTAACGAATTAGCTTACAAATGGTTTTCTCACTTATATCACATTGTAATGAGATATTCATATAATCATACGGTAATGGCAATTTTCATGGTTTTTAACGATTCATATGAGTTTTAATAGAGATGACAATCAATAAAAAAAAGTCAATTTGTAGATGAGCTTTTAAATTTAAGAAAGAAAAGAAAGAAACTTGCTCAGTGCCGTCTTTCGTGGGTTTTGAGCCCTAATACCTTGATTGTGTATGGGGGAGGTTAAGATGTAGACATACATTACCTCTACCTAAGTAGATAGGATGTTTCTATTTTCTACCTAAATGATAGAAAAAGCCCTCCAACCTTTGGCATGAGATGGATCGAACCCATGACCTCTATCTCTAGGATCAGGGTGTTTACTACTGGTCCAAACTATGCTGCTTGATGAGCTTTTAATTTTAAGAAAGTGTCTAAAATTTCATTTTCAAAACAACTTTTGCATTTTTAAAACGTCATTGTTTGAAAAAAAAATGCACCAACGTGCTTCATTAAAACTGCATTTTATCTCTATAAATATATAAAAAAATCAATTACACAACCAAATATTTTTTTTTCTATGTCACAAATGCAAAAACAATATGATAATTTCAAATTGCAATTTCAAAAACCATCCTAAGCTCGAAATACAAACATTTAAGTTGGAAAAAGAAATGACAACCAAAGTTGCCTGATAGGCAAATTTACAAATATGTTACCTATCTATATTGGTTATGAACTTAAAATCACATCATTAACCACAAGTAACAGGCGTTGTGGAAAGTGATAACTCTGCATCCCCTGTACTGGTTGTACCCTTCTCGCGTGTGGCAGGGAGAAATCATTTCAGGGGATGTTGGGCAGCACTTTCTTTGGCGTTAGCACTCATAGTGAGCTTTGCTATGGTAGGAAAGTCAGCTTTCGCCATGGAGCCGATAAGACCAAGATGAGGCATAGGCCTTAACGTTAGTCTTAACCGGTATGGGGAACCAGTGGTCTGCATATGGAGTGAATCAACGCGCTAAGAAAGTAAGAACTTTTTGCTTGGAAATGAAGTCTCCATAGCCGTGATTACTACAACCTTCCTCCGCTGTATAATCTGGGGAGTATGAGGGGCAGGTTTGCGAGATATTTGAGGTCCGCGCGTTAGAAATAAAATGTCAATTGCAACATAAGCTCCTTTTTTCTGATACGAAACAATCAGAATCTCTCTGAAATATTGCTTTTTCCCCATATTATATATATTTATTAATTCTTTCCTTAAATAACTTAAAAATATGATATTGAGAATTAATATTCATGATGATGGTCACTAATAAGAACATGATGACTGTAATAAAGGTTGCTACACTACAAAAGATAATTTACTTTTAAATTCAAAGTGTTTTTATTTTTCTAAAAAGAATATGTACGAAATACCACCATTAGATCACGATTAAGGTTGGCGCTTGAGATAGGCATGCTATGCCCAAGCTTAGCACCCATTGTTCATGAAGAAAAAAATAAATTAAATGAGTCTCATGTTTTCTTTGAATATGCAAATTATATTCATTTGCTATAATACTTTAAATTATTGTTATCGCATTTATGCTTTATTATTGACTTTCATTTAGTTAATCGACCATAATTTTAGTTGTTTTTTTTTTGTGTGTGTCTCGGGCCTCATTTTTTAAAGGCATTCTCGAAGACGACCTGATCATGATAACCGTTATATATTATTCTTGAGCTTGAGGCATTATCTCCAATGTCAACTTGATACACGATATAAGGAATTACATTGTTATTAGTTTTTATTAAAAGGTTACTTTTTTTTAAAACAATAGTAACTTCATCAACACATCATGCATACAATATTAGCTTGCATAAAAGCCAAAAAGAATGTAATTCCCTACATCGACTAGAAATCCAAAGATATAAACAACATACATAAAAAATTATCATTATTAAGAAAAAAAAATCTCTAAAAGTAACCTTACTGCAATATATTATCAAAGTGACCACCACCAAAAAAAAGCACGTGGCTTGAAATATGCATTTGTATTTCATTGTAACATTAAGGCCTTTAATCAACCCAATGAATGTGTTCAGTTGATTGGTGGATATGTTTAGCTGTACCAAATAAGCTAAGAATGAGTTCATAAGTATACGAATAAGCTATTAAGCGAGGCTTATCATATATAAGAGCAAAAACATATAATTCAACAAAACTAAAAATGGATGAGTATTATCTCAAATTATTCGTTAACATAATCATACATTTGGTTTTTTTATGTCAAAACAACTCAAACTAAGAAACCATCACCAAATTGTCTAGTGACATAAAGACTTTTTTCTTACATCATGTATTAAGTTCGAGTCTTAGATATATTTAGAGATGACCGTATTTTATTTTCACTTATGATGGACCTAGATGAGTTTTTTCTTATCAGATTTGAGTTTCTCATCAAAAAATTCAATTAAGAATCTATTCAGTGAAAGACTTTTAAACACGGACCCGATTAATAATGTATGTTAGATCATCCAATATACACGTATAATTCACACTTTAAATATAAGGAAAATATTAAATAAAGCTCTTAGGGTTTCACTTAACGTGCATAAAAAGGTTGTAGGTTTTCATATCAAAAGCCCACCCCTGATTTTTATGGTAAATATACAACTATTTAATGCACCTTAACAAAAGTTCTTATGGTTTCATTTAACAAAACCCTAAAAAAAAAAACTTAATTTATAAGATTTTTTCTTTTTGTAAATTGTAATGAACACAGTAAAGCCCATTTGCCTTCCTCTCTTTTAAAAGCCCAAAACCCTAACTCATTTTTCAGTCTATGTGATCTCTCTCTCTCCAGACGCCGCTGCCATTTGCTTTCTTGGTAAACCCTATTTTCATTAACATATTAAATTATATCTATATGTTTGCAACTTAATTTGCTTAATATCTTTGTATGATTCTGTATAATTCTTTCTTTCATATGCTTTTGTACCTGATTCTCTCTGCATATATACATTAGTTCATCGATTTTATATAAAATACTTACATATGTAACTATTTTACTGCTAGTATTATAAATTGATACCATTTATACAGTGCATCTAATTTAAATACTTATATATGTTACTCTTTTTTTTTTTTTTACTGCTGGTTATATGTTTGATACAACTGATATAATTATTACATTTTATAATTGTTACTTATAGATGTTACCCAATTGCTATTTTGTTACATTTTTAAGCTAGTAGTACTTAATGAGCTATTTTTATTTTTTTTATTTTTAATTATCTATATATTAATGTGCATTATTAATTTATTATATTTTATTTTTACAGTTTTTTGAGTATTTAAGGATGGTGAGAGTAAGTGTACTGAATGATGCTCTTAAGAGCATGTATAATGCCGAGAAGCGTGGCAAACGACAAGTCATGATTCGACCTTCGTCGAAAGTTATTATCAAGTTTCTTATGGTTATGCAAAAACACGGTACATGTTGTTCTAACCCTTTTGTTAAAAAAGCATTTTTGGAACATTTGAATAACTAGTTTTGATTGTTGTTTGTTGGGACATCTCGTAGGATACATTGGTGAGTTTGAGTATGTCGACGACCATAGGTCCGGTAAAATCGTTGTGGAACTGAATGGAAGGTTGAACAAGTGTGGGGTTATTAGTCCTCGGTTCGATGTTGGTGTCAAAGAAATTGAACCATGGACTGCTAGGCTCTTGCCTTCTCGACAAGTTAGTCTTATAACTTGTACCTGTTCTTTTCTAATACTGTTTGACTTGCGGTTTTTATGTTTGTTTGTATTTATGACTATTATTTAGTCTTCAAAACAAGAATGTCATTGTTGAGTTAGTCATATCTGTAAATAGTTTACTAATTCCAGAATATTGTAATTACATAGTTGATAAGACTTTAAACATTAGAAGCACACCCATATACTCTTTTCAAAAATGTTACAAAGATGGCTTAGAGAAAAAGCATTGTCATAAAATGTCAAACTGCCGAAGGGTGAGTTTGAGAACACAGAGCTAAAGAGCAAATAGGAATAGTACAACAGTTATTTGTGGTGGAGTTTGGAATACTTTGTAGTGCATCCACTGCATCACTTTGTTTTGCTGTTTGCCAGTTTAGTAACATGTTAATATTTGTAATCTTTATCAAATGTGAGCTTGAACATTTTGCTTTAGAGGAATAGAGGGTATCATTTTAGTTCTGGCAAGTTCTTCCATTAAGAATTTCAGAATTTAAAAATAACTACAAGGATTGCGGAAAGGTCATAGAGATTGTTTCAGATATAAATTTATCAATTTAAACTTGTAATTTAACATCTTTTAACGTTTGAATATAATTTTGTGAAATCTCATACCCATGTATGGTTGTTCTAAATCTATGATTTTCTTAAAGGATGAAGATTCTATAATTTATGTTAGATTTTCGACTTTGACTTTTTAGTTTGTGTTTTAGTTATGTTGCAATATTGGTAACTACGGATTCAGTATGACAATACATACCGATAAAATAGCTTGAACTCCAAACTTTTCATTGATACTTGTTTTTGAAGGGGATTTGGTATGTTGTTTTTCTGCATCAAGGTCATTGCTTGTGATGTTTTGTTCAATGCACGAAGTCAGCACTTTTGCATTAGTTTGTGATTTCTTTTTCAAGTCAGAAGTCTCATTTAGAACTATAACTTGTCTCTCAGAACTCTTTTTAGTATTCCTTTTTTATAAAATCATTATTCATGAATGACATATCTGGGAGAGCTTCTTGTATATATCTTAAAACCTCAAGCAGTGGGCACACTTACTTTTAACCACTACTATCTACAGCTTGTTTCGTTACAGCTATTAGTCTGATTCTGTTAGTTTAGTATAACCGAATCATTTTCTAGATGCACATCTGAACACTTTCTGGATTTGAGTTTAACTAATTGCACAATGCAACTTGCAGTTTGGGTACATTGTGTTGACTACATCAGCCGGAATTATGGATCATGAAGAGGCTAGAAGGAAGAATGTGGGTGGTAAAGTTCTTGGTTTCTTCTACTGAAAAGCATGATACTTTATGACTGTCTTAGGTGTACGCATTTTGGGTTTAAGTCTTTTGTATTATTATATCGAATTTTGTGAAGGCACCTGCCACCTGGTTTTTGTTTCGTTTGGTGACCTGTTTCATTTCAGGATGATCTTTTATGAATTTCTGCTATAAGATTTTATATTACGAGGCTATCTGCAGTTACAAATGCACCCTTCTTACTAGGGGTGAGCAAAAACCGAACCGGAAAACCAAAAACCGAAAAAAACCGACAAAACCAAACCGAAAACCGAATGAAATCCATTGGTTTGGTTTTCGTTTTCTAAAAACCGAACGGATTGGTTCGGTTTTCGGTTTCATATGCCAAAAAACCGATCAAAACCGAACCGAACCGAACTAAATATATTTTAATTTGTTTTATTTTTATATCATATTACATTTATATTTATTACTTATAATTTATAAATATGTTAATAATTTAATCTTTTTATCTTTTTATTGTACAAATTAATACAAATTGTATATTTTTAATAAAAATGTGCAGTAAAACAATTCGTTTTATAAAAGTTATACAAATTTTAACATCTAAAAAATATAATTATTTAATAAAAAACTTCTCTGTATTTGAATTTTTATATCATATTTTTTTCTTAACAATTGAAAGTTAAATTTATAACATAATATTTTAAAAAAACTTGAAAAACAAAATTTATTAAAAAAACCGAAACTGATCCAAACCGAACCGGAAAACCGAGAAACCGAACCGAACAAAAACCGAATCCAATGATTTTGGTTTTCTAAAAACCGAATGGATCGGTTTTGGTTTCGGTTTTAAGGAAAAACCGAACCAAACTGATCCATACTCACCCCTACTTCTTAGTTTTTACATTGCATATTTTGGATTATTAGCCATTCAGCTATCAGAACACAGCCCTCCAAAATCCAAATAAAGTAATTTTTAGTTTTGATTTATTTAGTTTAGATGAGCTGATTTGGGTCGTGTTCATGTTTTCATGACCAAAAAAGTATTTAGCTAAAGTGGAACGGGTCAAATTGATCAGATAGATTAAATGTTGTAATGTATTCCGGATACCCGTGATCCGACCCTTTTGTTCTTAAAAAAAAGAGATTAAATGTTGTAATGTAACTTTTAATTTTTAATACTTTTTCGGTGTTAAACGTTTTGGCTGACAAGTCCTTGTTTGTATTTGGATTACAAAAAGTAAGAAGTCTTGACTTTTATCAAAAAAACAGAATTTGCATGACGATTTTATCTATCCATAAGGCTCAGTTCATGAGTGCTTTCTGGTTTCCTACTGGTAACGATATATATTGAGGCCTGAAGGTAACGATATCTATAAAGAGGTCCAAGTGCATTAAAAGGATACAACCAAACCCATCAATAATTTACCACACAACTAAGGTGCCCAAAAAAGGAAACGTCAAGGGAAGTTAGTATATCTTTACCTTCACACTATCTAGCCACTCGTTGGAATAAAGTTGTCCCAAGGAAATTTAATATCCATGTGTGGAGAGTGGTTAAGGATTGTATTCATACACGATTCAATCTTTGGTTTAGGGGAGTTTCTCATAATTCACTGCGTTGTCCAAGCTATGGAAATGACATCGAACTACCCTTCATGTCTTGTTGGATTGTTACATTGCTAAACAGGTTTGGAAATCCATTTGTAAGTGGTTGGAAATGGACCACTCGTTGGAATAAAGTTGTCCCAAGGAAATTTAATATCCATGTGTGGAGAATGGTTAAGGATTGTAATCATACACGATTCAATCTTTGGTTTAGGGGAGTTTCTCATAATTCACTGCGTTGTCCAAGCTATGGAAATGACATCGAACTACCTTTCATGTCTTGTTGGATTGTTACATTGCTAAACAGGTTTGGAAATCCATTTGTAAGTGGCTGGAAATGGACCTCTCCACTCACCTTGAATCTGTCGACCTCCTCATATATGTGGATAACATGACCAGAAAAAAGGTGATTAAAGACATGGTGCCGACTATTATTTTTACAAGTTGGTGGGAGCTATGGAAGTTTCAAAATGACGTCATTTTCAACCCTTCTAAGAAAAGGGATAACGTGCTGATTGACTCCATTATTAACTTGTCTTTGGTTCTGAAATAGACGAGCGAAGATCATCATTGGTTGGGATGAGTGGCTTAAAAACTGGACGCTAGTCTTATAGTGTTACTTGGTTTGTCGATTTGAGTTGTTTTGCTTGTATTTCCAGTTGCTGATCTCATGTTTCCCTAACAACTTAGATTTTGGGATGAGTCTAGATGTATTTTTGAATATTTTAGTTTTGTATCTTTGTGTCTTGACCACTAGCACCTTGCTAGTTGGTCTTGTTTTTTTTAATAATAATCCCGCCGTTTGGAAAAAAAAAAAGAAAAAAAGAAAAGGAAACGTCAATGGATTTTGAGGCGTAAGATGCTAGCACGTCCATCTACAACTGATTCTTAGTTTTAAACTGACACATTGTATATATTAAGTTATACGCCCAATCTCGTTGTAAATCATATTGGACTCGCACTATTCAAGTGTAGAATGTCCCTCGATCTTTCTTTTGAAGTTGCCACTACTCATAAACTTTGAAGATCGATATCCTTGAAAAACCACTTGATCATCGAGATAATCACACCCTTGTTGCCCATGAGTATCTTTGTTACTTACTATTTTTCCTCTTTTTATCTTTCTTAACACAAACATTATATGCAAAACACATACGCACCAAATCCATTGGACTACACTACTAAACTATTATATACATATCGAAAGAAGTATATACTTGGTTCCATTATTAGTCATATGAACATACTATCTCTCAAATCTCAAATCGTATGCTTCACTAAGAGAAATACGATGTATATATTTTTTTAATTTTTTGGACAAAAGAAGAAGAATAAAGTATAAACGTGGTTTAAAACCACGAATAGGCCTTCAATTAGCTCAATGATATCAGTAACATTTTACACTTAATTAGTTAGTAATAATCGATGATTTGAACATTAGTACTCTTTTATACCGTAACAAAAATTCCAAAGAAGAAGTGGGCCTGGAAACACTAGTTAACAAACATGAAAGGTTTGATCAGCCACCACACTGTCTATTATTTCCACCAACCATGATTAGATAGATAGATGTAGTTAGATACTTAGATGATTAAAGGATCATTGCCACATGTCCAGTATCGTAAGTTTGCACCGTTGGCTATGAATGATTAGCTGTTTCTCGTTATATTCTACCTTGTCGAACAGGTAACTTGACAGTTGTATAGCAAATCATTGTGTATCGATGTCGTTGGTTTTTTTCTATTTCATTAACGGTATATTATTTTAACCATAATTTTATGAGAAAAGATTATGTAAAACATGTAATACCTATCTTAGGTAAAACATGGAGGCTTATGTAAAATTCAGTAGGGTTTTATGTAAAAATTCAGAAAGGGAGGTTATGTATGTTTATTAAATTCAAAGATTTAATCTGTAACTTTTTTTAATGTATCAGTACCTAAGCTTATGTAAAGTCTGGAATACGGATCATTTTCCCTAATTCTATATCATAAACCTGAGATGAAACTTAAAAATTTCGAAAACATCGATCCCTTTTAATCCATTCCATATATATGAGAAACGATGTTTGAACTCAAATGGACCCTTACTAAGTCAAAAACCTTATCAATGGACTTACACCATTCATGTCCACAATCTATATCAACCAAAACATGAAAAATTTATTTCTCTTTTTCACCTAAATAAATCTAACTTAATTCAACATTTCAACCTTTTTACACTCGTTAACAATCAAACCTACACTTAACTTTAACTAAAAAAATATACCAAACAAACACTCATAAAAAGACACATGGGCAAAATAAGGTTAAAGCCAAGGTTGCCTGAACAAACGATCATGGCTTAGAGAACGCTAATTCAATATAATATTATGTTCATTTATTTTTAAAACGGTCAATTCATATTTACATCATTAATGAGAATGATCTTATGTTTTAAAATAACTAGCACATGTTAGTCAATTTAAATTAAGATGCAAGTACATGAATCAAAACTTACGGTAAAGGGTGTCATCGGATGAGACATCGACAACAATCAGACATGCAAAAAGTCGCCATTTATTTATCGGCAATAATCAACATGCAACATGATTCAATCCCTCTACTAGAATTATATACCATACATTTTTTAATCATCACCCACTTTGCATATTATTAAACCCAATTAAAATTCACCAATTTGCATAAAACAAGTGAAAGCACAATTTTAGTGAAACTTAATAAAAGTTAGGGTGGTCACATTATCAAATTCTAAATTTGATTTCAATAACATAAGTTGGTATCTATATAAAATTGTTAATTATCCAATCAACAATCACCAGCTGAAAGTAAACTCAATATATCCAGCCTGCACCGCTGGCACAAAGTTGTTACCATACACTCCCCTCTCCATTTTCCTTTTCCATCATCACACACAAACGCATATTTTTGTCCACCATCACCAAACATTCTTCTATCATCTCCCTCCCTAATTAATTTTTGTTAACTTACGCCACTTTTGCCTCCGAAACTCTTAACCTGCGCACCGTTCACAAACAAATTTTAAATTAATTCATCAACACATATTGTAGAAAGAAGAAGAAGAACGGAGGAAGCTGGCGCATATTAGCAGATCCGTTGCTCATATCTGATCTGGTTTGTATTTAAATTATAAATGTTAATTAAATTAAAATTAGTTAATTGTTCTTTTTTTTTAGTTTTGATTTTTTTTCTTTCTTCAGGTATAACTGTGAAGTGTGTCTGTGTGTGTCTATATATATATATATATACGCTTATATAATGGCTGCTCCACCGGCTAGGGCAAGAGCAGATTATGATTACCTGATTAAGCTTCTTTTGATCGGCGATAGCGGTAACTTATTTATTATTTACTTTTTTTTTTAATTATTATTATAATGACTTTTTATTAATTTTTTTGATAGAGTCTGTTTATGTACGGATCTAGGTTAATTTGGTGGTTTTATTTCTGAATCGGACGTATTTGTGGATTTTGGATGATGAAATATTGATAAATGTGTTTGTTTGAAGTTAAAAAGTGAATTTTTAGATGTATTATTATTTTACGAGAGTAAGTACCCGCGCGTTGCGGCGGTGAGATGGTGGGATGATAGGTCATAAAGTGTGATAGCCAAAGGCCTTAACCGTATGGGTTCCGCCCTCGGATTTAAAAATTCGTTGAAAGTATATCGAATGACATCTCTAATGAAAGAGCATGAAATTTTAAGAACACCCATATAATTTTTATAATTTATTGTTGTACGTTTTGTGAGATAAAAGATTTTGAATGAATTGGAGGGGTAAATGATTTATGAAGGAGAGAGAAAAAAGATAATTGATTGAGATTTGAGGAGAGAGAAATGGTATTTGGTGATATAGAATTGATAGAAGGGGCATTTTGGAGAAATAAATGTTGAAACTTAAAATTTTAGACAGGAGGAATCTGCTTTATAATATATAGTATAGATATACAAGTTTATATGTACATAGATGTAAGTATGTATATATTGTGGTTCTTTTGTGAAAGATATTTGTTACTATGTGGTGTTTTTGTTTTTTCTTTTTCTTCTGGTAAAATTTGCGTAATGTAATAGTTACGTTTAATAGATACGGCATGAGAAACGGAGGAAAATAGAAGACATGGATAATTATGTTCTTGTTTATATGCAAATGACATGATCATAATGTATGCTACTACCTTTAGAGTATTTACTAGAATAATGTTATTTAAGCTTTTGTATTTTGGAGATTAGAACTCATGAAAGCTAGGCTATTTTCATTTGAAGAAGGGATTAGTACTTCAAAATGTATACAACTTTACATGAATTGTCATAGTGTGTATCGAACTTTGATCATATGCATTGTATGTAATGAACTTTCAAATCATGTGCATTGTATGTATTCGACCAATAAAAAACTTACAAGTGGCAGCGTATGTGATTGCCACATATACTCGGATACATACAATGCACGGGATTTGAAAGTTTGTTACATACAATGCACAAAGATTGAAGTTCCATATATATGATGACAATTCATATAAAGTTGTTTACGTTTTGAAATATTAATCCCTTTGAAGAATGGTTTAAACACCATAGAGGTATAGGGTTGATGACACGTTTCATATTCTTCATTTATTCAACTCACAAATATTCACAATTCAAGTTCATTGCTAACCATGTCAATGCCTTTTAAATAGTTGTTTGATTTTGGAAATTGGAGCAAGTTTCGTTGGTTGTTCTATATTGAAACAGCTTGGACGAAGTTTGTCTTTATTAGGAATGTTACAAATAATTTTCAAGTTCATTTAGGTGCACGAATGATAGATGCTTGTCTCATATTAGATGTGTCAAACAACAAAAAGTGTACGACAACAATCGTCATCAACCAACATTAATAATGCAGATTGATATGCATCATTACATACCAATGTATGAATCTACTCTTCTAATAGCGTTTAACATACATCGCATGTTTTACATTAAATTCTAGTAGATGCATACCACGACACAATTATTATTAGAACACTAGAACTACAGTTAAGCATTGACTCTGTTGCAACTTCTTGTCATACACATTACACATACACATTTATTTCACATATATGTTGGGTTGTCGTGGATGCTTTTTCTATGGTATGATAAATCGATAGAATATAGTTTATGTTTAACTTTGCATACAAATTAATCATTTGCCGTATTTTGCTTTGCTCAAAGGTGTGGGAAAGAGTTGCCTTCTTTTGCGTTTTTCTGATGGCTCTTTCACTACTAGTTTTATCACCACCATCGGGTGAGTTGATCTAATTATTTCTCAACTAGCAATTGACTTTTTTTTTTTTGACGAATAATTTTGACACTTTGAAGACAATTCTTTTGAATTGCAGTATCGATTTTAAGATAAGAACTATTGAGCTTGATGGAAAGCGGATCAAGCTCCAAATTTGGGACACTGCTGGTCAGGAACGGTTCCGGACAATTACAACTGGTATGTTTTATAACTTTATTTCTATTTATGTCGATCATGTTGATGTGGCTTGGCATATGACATACATTCAGTTGTCAAGATTACATTCCTGGATTACATAGGTGCCAAAATGCTCGGGTAGTCGGGTCAATACCTTTTTAAATCAGATGGATTATTTTTTCTATGCGTAGGGTTGAGTTGACCAAAAACACGTATTCTCCAACCCTTTTCCAGTAGATGATTGTTATGGCAGCTATAGCTATAAGGTTACACCATTTCAGTTAAAATCTATTTTAGTGAATATATCATTAAAAGAGATTTTATGCATATATAGTAAAGTTCACTCTTAAAGACTTGTCTGCTTTCATTTAAACTATTATTTAGTTTGACCCGGAGAGATAAAACACACCCGAGTCGACGTATTCATAAGTAAATGAATCAAATGTGCCACCTCTACTAGATTATACTAGTGTCTATAGGTTTGACCTCTGATGACTGGATTCAAGGTTAAGGACAGAAAAGAAGCGTAATACTTCTGAGAACTGCATTATATTATGTTTACGAGATCTTATATGTGATTATAACTTCTGTGGCGACTGGATCCAGGATTCAGAACAGGAAAGCGCTATACTTCTGAGAACTGCTTTATTTTATACTTAGGAGATTTTGTATGTGTTGATAATGCTTTTGAGCTTTGTAATTTACACACTTTTCCTTCAAAATTTTAGCTTACTACAGAGGAGCCATGGGTATATTGTTGGTGTATGATGTTACAGATGAGTCATCATTCAATAGTAAGGTTTTCTTCCCTCCACTTTTGTCACCTTCTACCCTTAATTTCATTATTTTTCTGCTTTATGTTAACTAGTTAATTGATTATTGTTCTCCATTTCCTTTGCCAGACATAAGAAATTGGATTCGCAACATTGAACAACATGCCTCAGACAATGTTAACAAGATCTTGGTCGGAAACAAAGCTGATATGGATGAAAGCAAAAGGGTATCCTTTATAGTCTCTAAGAAATTTATGGTGAGTCTCTGAAGTTAAGAAAATGAAAAATGTGACTCACGGCAACAATCTTTTCTTGACAGGCGGTACCTACCGCAAAAGGCCAAGCACTAGCTGATGAGTATGGTATTAAGTTCTTTGAAACCGTAAGTAAACCATTGATGTGCTTGTTCTTTAAGCTTCTTATGACTTGTTTAAGATGAAGAAAAACAAACTAAATTATATGTATCCTCTTACCCTATTAAATAATTCCTGTATTGTGTTTTATTCAGAGTGCCAAAACAAATCTAAATGTGGAGCAAGTTTTCTTTTCTATTGCGAAGGATATCAAGCAAAGGCTTTCTGACACCGATACAAAGGCTGAGGTAAGTTAATTTCATTAATATATTTATTAGTTAAAGGGGGCAAAGTCAGACCCAAATTTACTTTGCAAAATCAAATGACTTGGGTTATGTATCTATCTATAAATGGCCAATGCTATAGCTGCCCAAGTTGTATTTTTGTGTATAAATCTTCTTTAATCATTTTCTGTTTGAGAAAATATTCGGTTTTTATAAAAATTATATAGCTTTCATAATTATATGACACATAATTTAGTTGTAAAAAGTTTCAAGAATTTTGGACACAAAGTGGTATGGGACTCTAAACCATACCAAAAAGCACGTGTCTAGACCCAATTGATTTTTGATCCTTTATCCATTCTGTCTGACCTGCCCGTCGTGTGGCCTCTAGTTATACTAGAACCGAGAATATTATCAAATCTAGAAAGATGATGATGTATTGGAATCACAAAATGACAATGTTATGGTTGTATTTTCCACTGTAGCCAACGACAATTAAGATCAGCCAAGCAGACGGGGGAGCTGGGAGTAGTCAAGCTGCACAGAAATCTGCTTGCTGTGGTTCTTAAAATTAACTGTGACGACAACATGATATATTGGGGGTCTTTTGTAATTTTCTACTTATCTGCTATTCTTTCTAAACATTTTGTGTTAGTGTGTGATAAACATAGGTTTCAATTACTGGATTCCATCTTCTTGCAGGATACTTATATTTTGCTTCACAATCTTTGTGTTTCACTATTAGGTTGGGTTACTAGGTGATAAGTATCGTCTTAGATTTGTGCAACATACATCCAAACCTGCTAGAACATGTGAAAAATAAACCTGCAACTATTACAGCCCCCTCATCCTATTTTGGGAAAATGTTTCATATGTTTTATTCTGAGTTATGGTAGTGATGTTACCCATATGAAGTGTCACATTCTACGTAATGATCTCGTTCTCTGAAAGACTCAAACAACCTTGTGCATGGAGTTAAATTTTAACCTTTGTATTGGAGTCTTTCTGTATGTGACATTATAATAAAAAAACGTATCGACTATATAAATTAAATAGGTAAATGGTTAACCATGCTCTCGGGTAAGATGCAATATAATCGAATTGGTAAGTTAGCAATTGAATGAAGTATCTGGGTTAAATTTTATATCTAGGGGTTAAAGTAGTCTAAATATTAATCGAAACCCAGCCCAAAGACAGGAATACAAGTGAAGGTATCCAAGAGGGTGAACCAAGCATTGCAAATGTGATGAAGAAAACTATAAAATCAATGATCAATACAAAAATAAAACGAAGTGAATAATCAAAGAAGATCTAAGCCTACATCAGGTATCAATGATCAAATGAGAGACGATTTATTGTTCATTTTGAAAGATCTGATACGAGAAATTATTATACATAAGCTACTATCATTACAATGATAATCAAATTGAAAACTTACAACCAATGCCACAAGTTTAATCTATAATCACTGAAATTACAACATTCCCATTTGACCACCAAGGTAAAATGTTACGAGGTCTTTGTTTTGTAAACATCTTCGGATGGTTAGTAAAAATGTTTGAAAATGTTCATTGGGATTTCTGGTTAGTCCGGACTCCGGATACAAAGTTGTTAAAAAGACTACCATATTAAAGTAGACCTCATTCATCATCATTCATTAAATGACTTATGGTTAAAATAAAACTTATTCATCATCATTCATTAAATGACTTATGGTTAAAATAAAACTTAAAAATAGTTGGTTTTATGTGATGTAATGTTACTCCAAAAGTTACACTAACTTGTTTTGGATTATTTGGTTAGATAAAATATCACACCAGATTAAACCATACATTTGACGGTTTAGTGTAAATATCTAATATGATCTTATTAAGACCTTTGTCCTTATTGTTATCCACTGTTTCGTACTTGAATTGTGATTCTTAGTATGTAAATTAGATGGATTTAGTTTTTTTTAGAACGGCAAAAAGTTTTATTAATAAAAACAACTAGTAAGGTGCTAGTTGTCAAAAGATACAATTATAGCAATAATCTAGATATAAACTAGTACAACATATCTAGACTCATCATGAAACATTAATTGCGATGATTATGAAAAGAGTAAAAAAACTCATGCCAATTACAGTATCAGATCGACCAAATTGAACAAATGATAGGTCAAGATCATGTTGTTCATTGGGAATTGAAGAGGGGAGAACGAGTAGACATCGCACGATTAATTTCTATATCTTGTTATCATATCATGGAATTCGTCATCAAGATGGATTACCCTTACGAGGTCAACAAACTCATACTAATGCTAGGACTTGTCGCAAGCAAATTCGGAAATTAAATGAAAGAAGTGACCCAAGACACAAGAAAAACTCCCTAGATAGGATTTAGTTTAATCGAGTATTGTGATCCTAGCCTAGAAATATAAACTTTTGACTTCTGAATGGACATCCTTATAACTTTAAATTAGCATATTATTTTAAATGATGGTAGTAACTAATAACTAGTTAATTGAGTTTCAAATCACCACCGGCCGGTTTAACAGCTTCAGATCATTCTCATACGGTGTCAAATTTAAATCCAAATCTAAACCCAAACCCGTCGAGCTAGACGCCATTGGTAAAAGCTCTCTCCCCACCACTATGTCACGATGTCGCCTCATATGACCACCTAGCGCCTGACCAAGTTCAAACTCAAGTCCACAAACTGAGCACTCGTACGTTTTAGCCTTTGGTGGCAACTCGGCCTTTGGTTGTTGGTCCAACAATTTGAACCGCTTGTGGCTGCTAGCACGGTGGCCACCCAAAGCTTGAAATGACTTAAACCCCTTGTTGCATGACTTACAATGAAACGTTCGGCCCATCGTGGATGTTGCACTTGATTGATCCGTGGGAGTCTGAAGCATCAAGCAGTTATCCATTGCCAAATGCTCGATCTCCTTATCGTCTTCCCAACCTCTCTTGATCATCATTTTCAAAATTTACAAAAAACGACACTAGCAAAATAGCTAGAGTAGAGTGAGTTATATAGAAAAGTCTTAATGTGTTTATATACTTCTTGTTACCATTTTAACCTATATATATGGACCATTAGAAAATGATGACGTGGTGAGCGCGTTAGGATAGATTATACGAAACTTATTGTTGCATTGGTCTTTTTTTTTAAAGATTCGAGGAAGTTTGCGGAAGTCTTTGACGAAAGAGTCAAGATTTGTTTATGTCAAAACTTGTTGAGTCTTAGTCAAGGTGTGGACCATCATTGGTGTTGTTGTAATTACCATGTATATGATGTATAAATCACCCATATTGTAGGTATTCATTTACGGATTTACGTAGACATAGTTCAAAAAAGGGAAAATGAAAAAAAATCTTTCGTAAAAATTAACAAGTCATATGCCCGTGTAATACAACGGCGATAGTAATAGCGGCACGGGGTGGTGGTGGCGGCGGCAGTGGCGACTGCAGGGAACGGTGGTGGAGGTGACAGATGGTGGGGGAGACAATGTTAGTAATGTAAAATTAATTGATGTTAAAGGATGTAATGTATTTTTATTTTAAGGCTTGACAGATTTACATTATAAATTATATAAATAATGATATTATAGATATATTAGGTAAGGCTATTAAAATAGTTAATAAAAGAGAAAAATATTTGAGTATTTTGAAGTTATAATATAAGATTTGAGGAGGGTGTTACTCTGGTATATCTTGGATCTTTGAGTTAATACTTAATACTCAAAATGATGTATAAGAAAATATATATATATTGTATATATAGTGAAAAGTTATTTTGACAACTTTTGTTTTACGAGAACCTTTGAGAACTTTTCAAATCAAGCCCAACCAATGTATATTTTTTACATGAAAATTGTTTTTTGATTGCTTTCTGAATAACTTATGTATAATTTTGAAGTTTATAATTGTGTAAAGGCATGAATTATCATCCGTTATACAATTATGTGAAGATTTGGATTCTTGATCACATATGCACGAATATTGCTATGATCACAAGTATACAAGTCGATCACATACGGGTCAACGGGTGGGGCGTGACTTTCATAATATCACAACACAAGAGTATATTGAACGACTCAAAACGTAGTCGTTTTAAAACTTGCATTTTATAAAACATAATTATTCAAGGATCCAAATACATTACATGAAATCGAAATAGTTTTGATTTGAAAACATTAAGAAATGACATTTGATCTACGAGTCCATATCTTTTAGAAAAAGATGGAGCACTAGAAGGCATGGTGGGTAGGGTATTTATTCAACAAGTACAAGCGAACAACATGCAAGTAGCATTCCGAGCATGACAACAGCTAATCACCTGCAATACATACTAAATTGTGTCAACATAATGTTGGTGAGTCTCTTAGGTTTTAATAAAACGTTTAGCTATGTGTCACCTGTTCGGCTCCCCGCCGTGTTTATGTCGGGTGGGGTGTGTCAACCCAAATAGTGCTATTCAACATATCCACATTTAAATCCATAATTAACGTATCATGATTGTGAGGACTTGTTGTGAACATAGTAACTTATAATAGCCTTGTATACCGTTGTGCATGTGCTTGTGTTCATAAAAGTAAGAGTATGTATTGCAGCCCAAAATATAATAGTAAGATGGGGCTAAGGAGATATCATCTTTAGAGAGTCTAGATGATGAGAATGGATGAGTTGATTAAGTATGCCCTATAGAAGAAAATATAATTTATTTTAGTATAGGATGTTAGTGTTGGATTATTTTTAAAGGTTTTCATCACCCTAAAGCTTTATTGAAAGTATGGTTTAAAGTTTATTTAGTTGGTTGTTGAGTTTATCATTTAAGATGACAAATAAATGTAGATCTTATAAAAGTGTCTTGTATTAATTCCATCTTAAACATATACTTACATATACTTTATATTTATATGTACGTGTTGATGCCGACGAGACCATACATGATACCGGTTCCCGTCAATTCAAGGATGTGGTGTTTCGGATAGGTATAATCGTTTGCATGAACACACTAGTGCACCCAAGACCATACAATCGGTAGGTGTTTTCCCAAGTGCACTAGAGAAAACATATAAGTATAAACTTATATATACACATATGAATCTTTTGGATCATCACATACTTGTGCTCATACTCATGCGTGTGCGGTACACTTGTAGTTAAAGTGCACAAGTATGTATTAATACAAAAGTGATATGACATGATTGATGAAAATATTAACTATATTCTAGTGTAAGGATTTAAGATGTGAAACCATACAATTTGTTGGAATTTCTTTCACATGCATAGATCCAAACAAAAGTACATTAATTAATAAATCTTTACTCATGTTAATGAGTCAAAGAGTTTACTTTACATTTCTTATTTTTCTTATGTTATCCAATCATTAGATCCAACATAATTTATCACATACAAACAAGAACAAAGAATATACAACAAAAAAATAAAATCAACTTGGATCTAATAAGGAATAATAAGAATAAACTTTTTAGTGATGAATCCCAATGAAAATAATTTAAAATATACTAGAAATATAATAGTAACTAAATTCATCATTCTTTTATCTTAAACAATGATTAAGGGTTTGAACCCAAAGGCCAAACATCAATGATGCATAGACAAATCATTGAAGAGGATTTAGAAGATGAAATGAAAAGAGAATATATGGATTTTCACCCATTTAAATTTCGACCAGCCCTTCATGGAGAAGAAGGGTGGTCTTTTCGGCTTCCATATACCTTGTTTCTGCCCCAAGGATTTAGATCTAATGATATACAACAGTGTTTGATGATTAAAGATGATTTTTAGGGGTCTTGGGGTTGTTCAAAATCAGCCAAGAAAAGAGAAGAAGAGAGGGAGGTTTTTCATATTAAATCTTATTATTAGACTTAGATTTCAAGGCTTTGATTACTCAAATCACCATGAATTGTTATTAGATGTTGATAGATGATGTTTGAAGATGATTTTGGGTGGTTTTGATGGTGGTGGACGGCATCCCTGGTGGTGGCTAGTGGTGGTCGTGAGTTTGAGGGAGGGAGGGACGGCATCCATGATTTCAGACATTTACCTCTTGAGAGCGTATGGGCATATTGTTATCACTTTTAATTTGTTCTACAAAATTACGTGGATTTCAACTTAAAGCATATTGTCCTATTTAGATGTCACTGCTGCATTTGAACCATTATCGTCTAACACTCGTAGTTCTAAAAGAATTATATATAAAAAAATCATGACCTTCAGCTATGGTGTTACTTTATTGGAAACTTTCCGTGAAATGATTGACAAAAAGAGTTAAGATGATTCGATCCTTTAAAGTCTTTTCTATTGAATTTGGGTAATGAATTACCATTTACACCATTATACTTCCCAGGTTTGAGGTTCTTCGAACCGCTTACTTATCTTTCCTTTGCCCTTTTTATCCCTTTATCATTTTACATACAACATATAGATAAAGAGAACTTAGTAAAATTCCATTTAAGTTTTATAGCGCATAGAGAAACATATCTCTTCGAACAACATATAAACTGAGAGAGTTATGGTTTAAAGTTATATAAATTTTTAGTGAATTTTGTAGTTGTTTAAAAATATGAAAAATAAAAATAGTAAAACATACCCATATAATATATATAGTTATTTGGGTTTTAAGCATGGTGTGTCAATTGGAAAAACTGCATACGGGGCCCAATTAATATAGAAAAATATATGTAACAGAGTTCTCTAGCTTGTTTGAAAATGAATTGAAGTGGTTACGTAAGCAGCCGTATGTTATGTACTAGTACTAATTTGACTGTGTAATGTAGTTCTTACTCTTCTAGACTCACAACCAAGGACGACCTCAAGCAATTAACTCCTGTCCACGGTAACTAAATTTGATGTGCAACCGCGCCGTCCCCAGTAAAATAATTATAACGACACCAGCCGTCCTCCACGTCTTGAAGAAAATTATTGACACTACTACATCGTCTTTGTTGCCGTCGTGAACTCGTGATTTCCCTTCTCCATGGAGAAGGGGCTAAAGTGTGTGAGTATGAGGTTGGAGCGTGTTAAACGGCTCGTTTTATAAAGACCGATTTTATTTTTCAACCATTTTTCATACTATTATATATATATACACATGGGATTCGTATTTCAAAATGTAAACAACTTTATACAAATTATCATAATGTGTGTCGAACTTCAATCTAGCTTGTGCGTTGTAAGTAATGAACATTAAAATCGTGTGCATTGTATGTATTCGACCAACAAAAAATTTACAAGTGACAGCTTATATGATTGCCACATATACACGGATACATAGAACGCACATGATTTAAAATTCCATTACATATAATGAATATGAATTAATGAAGTTGCACACACACTATGACAATTCACGTAAAATTATTTATATTTTAAAAAACTAATCCCTATACTATACATACATAGGGGAAGTTTTCCGTTACCTCACAACCTATACGTCGTCCACTACAAGAAAACAATCATTTAGAGACAAACATAGCGACTCACAATTAGAAGTCGCTATTTTGCGATGCGAGTAGAGATTTGTTTAGTGACACCCTCGTTGTCATTGTCGCAACCTAAGTCGAAAATCGAATCGCAAAATATTTGAATTTTACAAAGTCGCAAAAGTTGTAGCAAATTAAGTCGCAATTGCGACGTTCTTGAACATGTGGCTAATGATATCGCTAACTTTGCGACTTCCTATTGTACATCGCTAATGGTGTCGTCAATTGGCGTCATTTGATAAAAGCATCTCTAAAGATGTCGTTAATTTGCGTCTTCCCATAAATTAGTCGCTAATGTAGTCTCTTAGTTTCTAACGGCTTATTTGTTGCTAACGGTGTTAATTTTTGTGATACTAAAAGATATACTGATATGTTTAGTGTTTTAACTTTTTATTATTTTGACCAAAACTTTTTTAAGCTTCAATTTTATTTTATGTAAACAAATTAAAAATTTTGTCACACTTTTTTATGTATAAAAATATATAAAAATAAAAGTGTGTAGAAATTTTCCTTCACCAAAAAGTTTGTACAACTATGAATTCACACTTTTTAGTGTGAAATTTCATAATTATTTTGTAACACCTCATTTGTTCACGGCAACTAAAAAGTGTGAACTTTTAGTTCTACATACTTTTTAGTGTGGAGAAATTTTTTCACAGTTTTATGTCTATATGTTTTTACACACAACAAAGCGTAACAAAATTTTTTATTTTTTCACATTCATTAAAAGTGTGAAAAATGCAATATTGTTTGTAGTGACATCAATTATGTATCTCACTTAACGATGCCACTGTTACCACCACCGCCAGCGGTCGCCGTCATTATCTATTTTAACATGGTTTCTTGCTTTTTAATTTGTTTCCGTACTTATTACTATGAAAAAAATAAAAAAAATCAAAAACAGAAATCAAATACGTTAAGTATATATACAATTAAGCTAGGTAAATAATAAACGAACTTGTTTTATATGAAATTAAATATAGGCTCTATTACCTACCTAGATTCTACACAAAACTTACTTAATTAATTAAACTCAAAAATAAAAAAGATCAAAATATCAGTACATAAATTTAAAATCTAGAATATACATATAATCCTGAATTATATATACAAAATCGATCCAGTGATGACTATATACCAATGCCATCAACTTCATATATATACTACGCACGTACGTACTTTCAAGAAAGAACGACACCTTTTCGTTTAAATTTACGTAGCAAGAGTCGTTTTAACACTAGTACTCCACAGCTTCATATCATTTTCATAAGGTGTCAGGTTCAAATCCAGATCACACAACCCGCCTCTTTTTCCGTTCTTAGGCAAAACGACCACACCGATTTTCTCGTTGCTAATAATGTCACGATGTCGTCTCATATGACCACCCAACGCTTGTCCAATCGCGAACTCTAGGCCGCAAATAGAACATTCGTGGGACTTAGGTTTCGGTGGAGATAATTGTACTTGATTATTATTTGATGATAATAATAATTTAGTACGTTTGTGACTTGCACGGTGCCCCCCTAGAGCTTGAAATGATTTAAATTCTTTGTTACATGTTTTGCAATTAAAAACCCGACCACCCGATTCACCGACACGTGATAGCAGCATTAAGCAATTTGCCATGGCTAACTTCTCGACTTCTTGATCGTCTTCCCAGCTTCTCTTCACTGTCATTTTAATTTGTACGTATAATTAATTAAGTTGATATGTTTGGTGTGACACAAAAGGATAATGTCTTAAGCCTTTATAGTGTTGTTGGAATATATGGTTTTATGTTTTGGAGTGAGGGTTTGGTGGTATATATATATAGTTTAAGTTTATTATGTGTGTGTGTGTGTGTGTATGTGGAGTGATGTGTGTTGTTGAAACTTGAAGCAAAGATGAGGGGCGTGTAAGTGAGCGCGTACGTACGCCTGTAAAAGATTGGTAATTGCTGTGGTTAAGGAATAGATCGATCGACGAAAGTTCCAGGAAATTCATCTTATATACGTTCATGTACGTGCACCTCACGCGCGTGTGTTTCTATTTAATTAGGAGATATAGTTCTTTTTCCCAAATGATAATTGTAAAAGTAATATTCTGTAAAACGAAATGCTAAATACAATACCTTCTGTATTAAAAGTCCGTATCTTAATTTTCATGATAAATATATAAACAATTTATGCACCTTAAACACAGCTCTAAAGACTGTATTTAGTAAATCCCTTCTGGGGAAAAAATGTGTGTTAATTACCGGACTACACGTTAATCGGCTAATGTTTTGTTATCACTTTAAACGTTTAGTTATACATGAATTAACAAATAATTAACCAGCTTAGTTACATACCCTATAGTTAGATTATATTAAGAAGTATCATTTCAATTAGTCCTTTCTAAGTATCTAGTTTCTTTATAGTTGTGATCCAAATATAGCTAGGTCCTTAATATCATTATTGACTCAACAAATTTTTTCTTCTAGCTTTTTCTTCTTAATTAGAATCTTGAATAACAAATAAAACCATACTAGAAGGAGTGACGGGAGTGTTTTAGCTTAATTGTATCACAATATGGACTTTCCGAAATAATTTCTAGATCGATATATATATATATATTTGAAACTTGAAATTCAAAAAATCTAGAAGGTTGAATCGATATATTTTTCAAAGTAGTTATTAGCATTTAGCACTATATAGAAGCTAGCTATATGTGCAGGAATTCTAATTCTACAAGCGGCTTTTGCCATCATCATATATCTCATACATTTTATATATTATATATACGCCGCCTCTTGAATTGTTCAGGGACTGTGTGAACCCGGATCCGTATTTACTACCATATATCTAGATTGATGAATTGGCGTAGGAAATAAAATGAAAATGGTTTCATTGAGCGAATAGTATTAACTAATTTTAAAAACTTGTTTTATTTTGAAATGAATTTATTTTATTCTATGTACGTTGCTATTGCTTATACAATAGAAACTCAATAAATTAATACTCGATTATTTAATAAACTCTCTAAGATAATATTTTTTGCCGGTCCTGAATCAAGGAAAAGGTGCTAAATTAATAATTCACTAAAATTATAAGATAATACATTTTTGATAATTTCTTTAGACCCCATATAAAAATATAAATTAACAATTCCTTATATATAGTATAATACACGAATGATTTATGAAGGTTTCTTGAAAAATGACTCAATTGTCTTTTGTTTTTTGTTGAAATCAATTTCCCCTTGAATCTCGTCTCTAATTTTTCTTAGCATGGTATGAACTTCTGATGTTGTTTTCTCATAGCTCAACAAGAAATTGTTCAATGTGATTGCCGCTTTAATAGCTTCGTTTCACGAAGGGGGCTCCATTGTAGAACTTTCATCATCTTCTTCATCGATATCATCTTTATTAATTCCAATAACGTTCATTTGATATACATGTATTGTATACAATAATTAAGTGGAAGCTTGAAAGGTGTTTGTAAACTCTATAAACTATTAATTTATCGATTAATTAATAACTCTTTTAATTAATAAATTTTGTTGATCCAAGTGTATTATTTTATAGAGTTTCTATTGTATTTTTATTGTTGGAATTTAATACAATTATCCAAAAGTTTGTTACAGTCAAGTTATCCTCATCACTAAGCTGATTGAGCAAAACAACTTGCTATTGAATTTTGATTTAAGTATAATTAATTACTAATTAGTAACTAGTAAAAAGTGCAAGCTATATATATTACTTCAGAAATAATTATTCATTCTCTAATAAATTAAAGTTCTAAAAATTATGATAATATTATGAAATTTTAACTTGCGGGATTCAACTTTTCATCTTTTTATTTATTTTGTGACCTAATTTTATTTGATGACTTAGATTTAATACTTAGAAAGAAATTTTAAAAAATCATACTCTTATATCATATCATCATTACGTACCGGTAGTAAAAATTTATGTACTAGGAACATGTGTAAGCAATCCTAAAAGTTCTTGTAATTTTAAGAGTTCCTAGCATATACTTTTTCTCGCTTGTGAAAGGTTAATAGAGTTTAGTACTCGTTCTGTTTCAGCACTTTTTTTTAAAAGTCATTTATATTAGTTTTAACCTTAACCATTTAATTTGTTTGTGTTATAAGAGTAATACTTAAAATAACAATTTATAAGGGAAATGTTATTTGTACCATAAATTTTTATAGATGTATCATAATGTACAAACTGTATAACTGACTATACAAGTTAACATTGCACAATTATGATACATCTATCAAAAGAAGTGGTATGAATATCACTTCCCAATTTATAAAGTTACAAAAATTGAATTTAAAAAGTCAAATGTTTGGTGGCTAATTTTTTTTGGATAGAAGTGGTGAGTAATTTATATCTTAGATTTTTCATTTGATCAAACACCTCTAGCTATTTGTAAGGTTATATCCAATGCTAAGAATGCCTACTTGAGCTGTCACATCATGTTTTTACAAATCCTTATACATCATTTAAATCCTATAATTTTATTGTCAACCCTACAAACATCTTTACATATGCTTACATATTCTTTTTTTCTTCAATTAAAAACAAAAATATATTAGGTAAAAACAAGTAAGGACATTCTTCAAAAAATCTTTAGTTTTGAACAATCTTCAACGGCAAAGAATATTCAAGGAAACACAAAGACACCCCATTGGAGATAGTCTAATGGATATTGATTAAAGTGCAATGTGACGGGCTTGAAGAGTTGGGCCCACTAACTCATTTGGTTGGCAATACACTAGTTAGGCAAGACTAAGAGCGTGAGTAAAATTGAACTTTGAATTAATTAGGTACGATCGAGTAGTAAAACTTTTGATAGAACTAAGTGGTTTATATATATATTTGGTTCAACTAAAAATATCCATAAACCAATCTAGTTTCTAACTTTGTTTGAGTTTATAAGTACAGTGTGAAATACTCAGTTAGTTGATGGCAATCAAAAGGACCACATCCACATGCATGCTTCTGATTGGAGGCCGATTTGGATTTTCTTCTTGTGTGATTAACAACGACTAATCACTTTCAGTATCTGTTGCTTTTAGTTTCACCGTTACTCACAAGTATTTGTTTCATTGGGTGGGTGGGATTTATGTGGAAACTTCGTTAGTGATTGTAACTAATGTTCACTCGTTTATCATTAATTAATCAACACGTTAAATTATCATGTACTCGTAAATGGATATGATTGATAAGAGTTCCAATACTCGATTTTCTTATCTTTTCAAAGGCGGAAGAAAAAAAAATAGTAGCTGAAAAGTGTTGTTAATCACAAAAAGATCGAAAATCATTCAATATTAATAATTCACGCAATATATAGTTGGGAAAAGCTTGCATACTGTTATGTATTTAATTAGATACAACAAAAGTAAAAATCAGAGAGGGGGTATTAAATAACGTTTTAAAAATTGAAGAAGATAAATGTTATATACTGCTATAGTTTGGTATGTAGCGTATCGATTCTTTATCCACAATCATGTAAAGATATTATTATTTAATGTAAGCCTAATTTTCTAGTTTCGTGTTGTTTTTGTTTATCTTTGAAATGTGAATAAATATGAAAGTAATATTCTGTAGTGCACAACTGCACACTATATATATCTAGTTATTATGTTTTATGTGTAAACATGTTACACAATAACACATTCAGATCAATTCGGAGATATATGAAAGTAATATTGGCATGATTATTACATTGAAGTGTACGTCCTAGAGTAGACTATTTGCTATTTTAGGTTGTTTCGATATCTTAATCTTAATCTTAATATATTATAAGACAGTTGAACTAATGACTTATCAACCAATTACATCACTCAATTTCATCAAATTGACTTTTGATGATGTCATCATTTAGATAAACTACAAGTTAAAAATCTTGATGATCATTATCCAAATATATTATTATATTGATATATATATTAATTTGTATAAAAAGTCTCATTAATTTACACTTTTTTGTTTTTCATCAATAATTTACACTTTTTAGTCCTGAATACTTAATCTAAATATATTTTTAGTCATCAACTTGAGAGAACTATTTAAAATTTGCAATCATTTAATTAATTAAAAAAAGTTCAACATATGAAATATTGTCTACAAAAATTTATTTCAAAACCTAATGACTTATTAACAAATATTAGATTAGATTTTTATAAATTATAAATATTAATATTTAGTTTAATATTTAATATAAACATAAATTAAACTCTAGATATATATTTCAAACATAATAACAGATGACTATATATAACATCATCATTTTAAACACAATAGGAATTTCAAATCAAGAGTCCTAATTGTTATCAAAGAATATAGAAACAATTCTAACTGTAATCAAATTATTATAGGACATGTGATTGAAAATAAACCTATGCGTGTTTTGGATCCGCATTATGATCAAATACATATACTTGAATGTCAAGTACAGAATCACAAGTATGTTTATATTTTAATTCTTAAATATTTTTCATAATAATATCACATTATGAGTACAATTGGTTTCAAAATATTCTATAATAGAGAAATTATTATATATAACATGTGTCTTGTGGAATGACTACGACAAACATATCAATCAATATGTCTAGGCTAATAATGACAGTGACGAACCTATGATTATTGTACTACAACTTGCAAAATATAACACTTAAAACCATATTTTTACAAAATTATAATTTATGACTTAAATGTATGAATATTTAATATTGATAATATCGTAAATCTCGTGTCCAGTATTGGACACGGGTCTAAAATCTAGTTTCAAACTATTTGACAATCTGATTATATATGCAATTGCCGAATACATTTATAGCACACAACTTGATGTATCCATGGTTTCTTTCAATGGGTTGATAAGTCGTAATCATCTTACAATCCTCATAATATATACTTTCAAGAAAAGTTTAATGACTAGTTGTTACAATCGTACGTATTAACTGATAATTAATAGAACCAAAACCAATTAATTAGTCGTATCTCTCGTCTTTTTTGGCTAATGGTTTTTCACGATTTCACACATCATTATTAGTTAGTTTCGTACTGCAGACGCCGCGTTTTAATCACTTCAAAAGTCCATTTAAAATAAAATTTGAAACTAGCTTGGCTAGCTTTTTATAAACGTACAAACCCATTATAAAAATAATACTAGTCACTTAAAAATAGACTTCATCTTCTTTTAGGTACAAAAATGGAGACTTGCCGATATGCGTACACAAGACTTGCATTATCAGAAATCTATATAAAAATCTAACCTGAACTTAATTCTTAAGACTCAATGTTCATACTTCAATTGTAATATTTATATAATGAGTTAGGTCATGATTTGCTCCATGATACATGTAATCTAGGGATAGATAGATCCTCTGACGTTGTAATCAACGTTGATTATAAGTTGAAGAATCTGACATTTGATTTTAATCCAAAGTCAAAATCTATCCTCAAACCTTACTTATGAAGAAACTTTTAATTTTAGAGGATCGCAATCTGTAAACTTGATAGTTGCCAGTTAAGTGACATGATATCATTTTTTTTGAACAGCATATATTATCATTCATAACATCTTAAGCATGAAGACACTACTAGAGATAAATTAAGAAGTACAGATCGAAACATGAAGTATGTAGGATTTCAAATCCACTCGATCCACCCAAATCAATTTACAAGGTTTACATCCATTCGTTATCCAACTATATATATATATATATATATATATATATATATCCAAGCAGTGAATTGAAAGAGATCGAGTAGAAGCGCAAATAATTTGATCGTGAAGAGTAGTTTCTCTCAGGTTTGTTAATTATATATATAGCCACAACTCACAAGTGATCGACTTGAATCTTGTTTTTGTTGTGCTAATAATCCAAAGGGCGGTTTGGTTGACCACTTCAAAACACTACGTACGGAGCTAGGGCGGCAATCTTTTTAAAACCCAACTCGTGGGCCAAACAAATAAGCTTCTGAACCAATCAATTAATCCAGGAGTTGAGCAGAGGCGATTCAAGAGGTCTGAATTTCCACCTGCAGCAGCTGATCAGTTGGTCCCAAATTAAATAAATTGAGCAGTATAGATCGACATAGCCAAAAAATCTGATCCGCACAGAAGTCAAACATCCATCAAAATCTGCTTGCAGTCGATGTTACGAGCTAGAAACAAGATTAATTACTTACAAAATATATCAAAATAAAAGCCCCCTACTATATGTCTATATGCAATTCTATTTCGATCCGCGCGTCTATCTCCATATTAATGCATCATGAATGATCGATATATCAAACAACAAGCTAGCTAGACATTTATATCCATAATCAAATATATAACTGTATCCGATAATATCAAGTCATCTTTCTACAAAACGTACTCTAGCTATATATATATTTCCAAAACCATGATATATAGCTCGTAGCTCAAAAAATAATTAAAGAACTCTTCTATACAAACAATTTCAAATAAAACAGATCCATAACAAAACCGTACCGGCCTATCTAGGTAACTACGTACGTACGTACATATCTAAGTAACAATAGGCCACAACTTTAAATCATTCTCATATGGCATCAGATTCAAATCCAAATCCAAAAACAAACTTCTTCTTTTCTCACTTTCATTCTTGACCACCGTGTGAACACTTTTCGTCGTAACTTCGTCACGATGCCGTCTCATATGACCACCCAAAGCTTGACCGATCGCGAACTCTTGTCCACAAACCGAACACTCATGTGTTTTCGGTTTCGGTGGAGATTGCTTAAGCAAATCATTTAACTTTGGTCGTTTATGACTTGCACGGTGGCCACCTAGTGCTTGAAACGACTGAAACGGTCTATTGCACGTCTTGCAGTAGAACAACCTCCCCGGTTCAGATAATGAATCTGAACCGGTTTTTCCTACACGAGATAGAAGCATTAAGCAGTTGGCCATGGCCATTGTTTCTATCTCGGTATCGTTTTCTAATGGTCTCTTAACCGTCATTTTGATCAATATAATTGGAGTGTTTATAATGCGTACTTTTGTTCTTTGAATGATTGATTTGTTTTTTTTTTTTTGTGAATGTTTAATTTTTGGTCGATCGAGTGGTTAAACATATAGATATAGGAGAAGGATATTTATATACATATGACGATGTGGGACGGTTGCTACTGGATGTAAGTATGCGTGTAGGAGTGTCTTGTTGATTAAGAAAGTTAACGTGTAAGCCGCGTCAGTGATGAGCTACGCAACGATTTTGTTTTCAAATTTAATAATTAGTACGGAGTAAGTAGGAGTATTTTAAAAACTAGTTATAAAATTAAATGAATAAAAAATCGTTTGGGTTTTAACGAAATTTATTAGACGACTAATAGAAGCTTTTTAAACGTGTGATAATATTAATATAAGTTAATTTTAAATATCAATGAGATAAAAAAAATTAAAATTGAGTTTGTTTACTTTGTTTAAAAAAAGAAGTGTTACTTCACTTGTTTATTGTTTCAACTATATGAATAGGTAGCTATAGCATTAATTAATTAATTGGATAAACATTGGAGGACAAGTAAAGTTATACTAGTTGAAATTGGATTGGTCTACATCATCATGTAAATGTTCGAGAAGGTTCGTTGAAGACTTGAAAGTGTGACGGCCACGTTGTTATGCGTCATCTATACAGAGAGTGGGAACTCATATGTGGAAAAAAAATTACCAAAAAGGTTTTGTTATGAACATACAATTAAGTGATTAACATCCCGTGTGGTGTGTCTAGTACGCTTGTTTCAGTTGTTTGAAAAAGTTGCGCATTGTATTAGCGATAGAAAATGATAGGAAAATGATTCATACTGCAGACTTTACCTAAGCTTAGGTACTGCCCCATTAAAAAAAAAACTTATAAATTAAATCTTTGAATTTGATAAATATACATAACCTCCCCTGAATTTTACATAAACCCTCCTTAAATTTTACATAATTTCCCCATGCTTTACCTAAGATAGGTAGTTGTTAAACTCTTACGAGTCACGAGTTGATTCATACGAGTCGAGTCAATTTACACCGAAAACGAGTCAACTCGTTAGGTGACTCGTTTTTGTCCAGACTCTTACGAGTCGCTATGTAAACTTGGACCGAGTCACGAGTCGCAAACTTATAACTATTTTAATTTGATACTATGGTTATATATTATATATTATACTTAATTTGCTCCATTATTTTGGGTGTTATCTATGTAGTTTTGATCATTTTACTTTCGAATTTGGAGATAAATTGTAAGTTTATGTCTCAAAAACTATCGAATAAGTAATATTTTGGTAAATTTATTAAGATAACGAACTTAATATACTTCTACAAACGTCACATATAGATAATTATACTAAATTATGTAGGACTTAAAAATGTCCCGACTCTTACGAGTCAACTCACGATTCGAGTCACGAGTCAAAATATTATGTTTTCGAGTCGAATCAAAAGTTACGAGTCGACAACTATGGACTACTGCATGCTTTACCTAACCTTCCCAGAAAATGATATAATTAACCAAATTAAACTATCAAAGTAAATATTCAATTTGTGAAAAGCATTATCAAAGAATCACTAATTTTCCACGACCAAATATGTGGAAAAAGACATTTCCTACGAATATTGGCTGTCAGTTAAAGAGGATTGGTAACATTTTCTCATGAATTTTCCCATGACCAATTTATATTTTCTATGGCTTTCCCACGAGCAAAAAATTCGTGAGAAATTTTTCCACAGATTTACTTCCCACTAATTTCTCACACACTTAATCTAGTTTCCCACGGATTTCTCACACACTCTATATATCACAGTAGGGATGAGAAAAAAAACCGAAACCCGTGACCAGAGCCGGAACCAGCCTGAACCGACCCGTCCGAAGGGCTAATGGGTCGGGTCACTGGTCAAGCTTTTGTTGCATTTTCGGGTCACGGGTTGCGTAGGTTGGGCAGGGCCGGGTCAAGCCAAAAACCGAAAAAAGGTGAACTCATGTGGAAAAAAATTGCTAAAAAGGTTTTGTTATGAACATACAATTAAGTGATTAACATCCCGTGTAGTGTGTCGAGTACACTTGTTTCAGTTGTTTGAAAAAGTGGCACATAGTATTAGCGATAAAAAATGATATAACTAAATTATAAACTATCAAAGTAAATATTCAAATTTGTGAGAAGCATTATCACAAAATCATTGATTTCCCACAGCCAAATATGTGGACAAAGACAAATTTGATACGGATTTTTCATGGACGTTGGTTGTCAGTTAAAGGGGCTTGGTAACATTTTCTCATGAATTTTTCCACGACCAATTTATAATTTCACAACTTTCCCATGAGCAAAAATTCGTGGGAAATTTTCTCACGGATTCACTTCTCACCAATTTCTCACACACTTTATCTAGCTTCTCACGGATTTCCCACACACTGTATATACCATAGTGTTTCCACGAACTTTTATTTCCGACAATTTCCCTTGGATTTTAATTTTCAACCGATTTCTCATTGATGTTGCTTCCACATGTTTCCATTGATTTTTTCCATGGATTTCAACAAATTGACTTTTTACAAAATTCCCACGGATTATGTTTCCACAGTTTTACCATAGATATCATTTTTTTACCCACAAATTTTCAACGAATGTGCTTTCATTTTCCCACATATTAAATAACAAACTTCACACTTTGTAAGAATTTTTATTATTCCCGAATAGTAGTAAATTAGGCATTAGCTGATTATTGGTTATTTTTAAAACTTTTTGATCGGGTTAATTTCTATATTATTATATACAACGTTATAATTATGTATGATTATTATAATATGCATATTTAAAAAATATTTAATTACTTTCGTTCAGATATCTTCATCTATCAAACAAAGTAAAATGGAATTGTCGGGTACTTTGTCATAACTGCAAATTATTTTGTATCTAACCGCCAAATGCAATGAACTTTATCATATGAGGGTTTTCATTAAAGTATACGATTACAATCTACGCTGATGTGATAACTTATGAAATGTTGAACAATATTACCATTCCGGTGGTTGTTTTTATGAATAAAAAATGCTCTAAATATGGGTGTTAACTTAAGCTTATCAACCTATTAACCCATCTATATTATCTAATAAAACAAAGTAGCTCTTTTTTTCTTAAACTTTTCGTATTTAAAAAACCAAAAATATCCTTCAACTCTATTCACTAATTTAAACATCTCTATCTAATATACCTATAATACCCTTAAATCCTTAATGAAATAATTAACAGTATAAATCCTTCAACACTTAAAATAACTATAATATCACCTTTAGCATCAATTGCTTTTACATTCATCACCATCGTCGCCTCCGTCACGCCCCCACCTCCGACATCACTACCCCACTGTCGCCGCATTGTACGGACATAAATCTAGTTTCACCTAACATACTTAATGCATATTTGAGATGGTTTTAATTTTGGTTAGGGTAGTATGTAAACTATATTGAATCTGAACAAATACGTAGCGATTCTCTTTAAATATAAAAATAAATTAATAGGTAGAGGCGTAGAGCTTTTCTTTTATCAAAAAAACATAGATATTAAGAATTTGAGTACACATTTCACGCATTTTACAAGCTTTACTAGTTGGTTCACTATTCAGTTAACAGTAGCCAACGCACATTTGGAGAATATATGCTATCGACGATTTGCTTCACTGGATAGTAAGTCGCACATGATCAAGCAAGTGCTGGCGAACATTTGGAAATTGTATGTATGCTTAAGTACTGTCTCCCTTTCAGTTCATGCAACTTAATTGTTTCAAGAGGCAAAAAAAAACAATTTACTTCTAGATGTTTATAAATATATAACTGGTATTTGTTGCCAAAAGCTAGAAAATATATATATGAGATAATGACATTAAAAAGTACATTTGATTTATTTGAATGTTATCAAACCCATAAAAAAAAAACCGTCTTCAAAGTCATAAATATATACAACTTTCATATCTGACGTGTTTAACATGTCAAGTTTATATATACCCAACTAAACAAGTGATTGTCGTCTTTGAAAAGATTTAGATGCGTATAGTAACCTTTTAAATCATTGAGTAGAATTTTTAGTTTCTTACCATAATTTGTGGATGTACTGTTAGCTAGCTTGATCACATTTCACAAGGCTGAGGTGGGCCCTGATTAATTTTGTCATTGTTAAATTTCAAAAACGAAAGGTCATGCTGGTAATGTCATTTGCTTCCTTGTTTCTTAGAAACTTGGACGTTTTTCAAATGTAATATTGGTCTTCATCTAAAATCTTTTCACATAGTTGAAGTGTTAGAAAAGTTTCTTAAAGGGATTTTCTTTTTCTTTTTTTGGGATGTAAAAGTCTAAAAGACCTTTCGAATACAGAAATATTGCAATGCATGACTTTTTCCCTATTATGCCACATAGTGGAACATGGAAATGTTCGAAGATTGTTAAAAGAAAAATCATCTCATATTGGCCTCTCATGTTGGATGAAGTCGAAGGATGTTTAAATATAAATATGGCACATGAGTGACTTATCGATTATGACCTCGCACATGAAAGTAAACTTGTTGATTATTTTTTTAGCAATGTGACATTAAAAGTAAACTTAGTAAACTTCTTTTTATAATTTTCAACCATCCACATATAGAAGAGTTTATGAACATGCATAAATTACTAGTTTAAAGTTCGTGCTATACAACAGGAACAAATATTAGTATTACTTATTAGCTGTATCTGACAACTTTTCATGGTGATTTTTGTAAATGGTTTAATGATGAAATGAAATACCAATCATTTGTTTTATTTAAGTATATCGTATAATTAATTTATGATACATTATGTCTTTTTAAACTATAAAAAGAAATTCTATATTTTTTATAAGACATGTTTATAAAATTTTAATGATTAAATATAAAAAATGTGATTCTTATTTTAAATACTTAGTTAATGAATACTAGTAAAATGTAAAAACCTCAGGGACTATAAGGTGAAAAACAAAAGCCCAAAATTAGTTGCTCAGTTAAAAGTTAAAACCATTTGGGCAAAACTTGCCACTGAATAACTTCACCAGATAAATACCAAAAAATCCAAAATAATTACCAAGTTACAAGTACAAATGCCGGAGCTGCAGCCGGAACTGTCCACCGTCAACGACGGTGACGATTACAACTTGCACCGTCAACTCGCCGTTACTCCTGTCTCACATTCCGTTTCTAGTTCCGTTATCCCTCCGTTATCTGTTCCTGCCGGTTGGATTATTCAGCAGGTCCCTCGCTCCAATGGCACGCGTCTCGATACGGTTATCTCTATGTTGCATGTTAATTAATAAATTTATTTATTTTTAAATATATTTAGTTACATTTTATGTTTTTATATATGTATATAAGTATGTATTTTAGTTACATAATCGATTTTGAATTATATTATGCCTTGTAATGTGGTTGCATGTTTTTAGTTAACATTTTGTGCAAGTTCTAGATTGATCCTTTTAATTGAAATGTGATGTTAATTATTTTTAGGGATGAAAAATGTATCTATAATAATTGTATATATAGATTTTCAAATATTGTTATCTAGTGTAGTATTTTTTGCTGACGTCAGCAGAAGCACCACGGATAGTCGGACACATACAATAACTGTATTGAAATTTGACGCGAACAGCCGAAGTGTTCTAAGTTAGATACATATGATAGATTTTGTACTGAAATGGTATATATTTGAAACGCTTACCGGATTTTTTTAAAACGTTTTTTAACGTTGTGGTGAAAATGGGAAATGTAGATTGGATTAGCTGGTGATTTGGAAGAATTGTCGTCTATTTTCAATTTGTCGTTGTTCAAGTTTTAGGGTCAAAGTAGTGACGGTGAATTGTTTCCGAAGGTTTCTTTGTTATCTTTTCCGGTTTCTAGTGGTTTCCTCTCTACCAGTCTGTAGGAGTCTGTGATGTCAAACCAGCGGTGATGCTGTAAATATGTGGAAGGTGGAGGTGTCAAAGAGTGGGGAGAGAGGGTGATGTGTCATATTCTTAACTAAGGAGAAGATATAGTGACGTGTCATATTCTTTTAGAAGCGTTAAAACGTTACCTAGCAAAAAGGTTGGCTTACCGGGCAACCATTGAGCCGGAATCATTTGGAACCGGCACTAAATGTCTCCATAAGGCACATGCAATCAGCATCACGTCAAGCTGCCTGTTGAAATGCTTAGTTGATTGGTCTTAATTTTAATAATGTGATATTAAACCTGTACAATTTTGGTTGATTTTCGATTATGACTTTTATTGTCCTCTACATGTTATAGTTAGCATTAAACTAAAACAGTTTTGTATTGTGACGACATTATGCAGTACTACATTGATCCAGAAACAGGGCGAAAATTTCGATCAAGGTATGACATTATGAGATACCTGAATCCTGAAGTATATCAAGCTACCAAACTGAAAATCAAACTCAAACTCAAGCCCAAGCCTAAGCCCTTAAGAGTTGACTATGAAATTAAGGTGAGGCTTATATCTGGCCTAAGGTATAACAAAGAAAATGATTTATATCTTATAGTATTAACATGTCAGCGGTGTAATATGCTTGTATTCTTGGTATTTTATAGAATTCGATGGATCGAACGATGATCACAGCTGGAGAAAGTGTGAGATTCATCTGTTTCTTAGTCATTTGGAACTTTTAGCGCCCGAAATAACTGCTAATATAGTGGAATATCATTTCATGGAGAAATTTTGTGAAAAAATGTTTGTTGCAGATGAGTCCTAGAAGAAATTGGATCACCACAAAGTTTACTCTACCTGAAGATTGGTTTGTGGAGATAGTTCCTCGTAAGTCTGGAAATACTAGTAGTGACAAGGTAATATGAATTTGCTTTAACACTAATAAATATGCGCACAGGGGTGTGCAACAATTCAAAATTAGACCAGACCTGTACCAAACTGAAACTGAAAATTTAGTGACCAAGAACTGGACCGATCCCGTACTAAACTGGACGCGGAACCAGATTCTTTTATTTTTCCTTTTGAATTCTTGCTTAAACAACTTCTTTCATAAAAAGGTAGTTGAATATGGGGTTCAGATTAACTAGTTGGTTTTAATAATTCTCTGCAGTACTACTATGATCCAATAACTGGACGTAAGTTTCGATCCCTTAAAGACGTGGAGAGATACCTTATAGAAGGAATTATACCTTCTAAATCAGTAGCCAATAGACTTACATACAATGAGAAGGTGAGATCCGCAGCTTATTTCTTCATCCACGAATGACATTTGACAATATAATGATATGTTTTGTTTGTGTTTATTAGCCTTTGCAGACAATTGGCTATCGTAAGATGATCGACTCTGGTGGACAGGTAAATTTTTAGATCCACAAATGACATTTGGAGAATATATATATATATATATATATATATATGTTTTGTTTATGTTTATTAGCCTTTGCAGACAAGTGGCTATCGGAAGATGATCGTCTCTGGTGGACAGGTAAACTTGTAGCTGCGAAACAACGTATATTAATATATTATAGACTAAGGGGGTATTTATATTTGCATTTTGAAGTAGTTATCTAATTATTACTACTTGAAGCTGCAATAATCATTTTGTTTATATTTGGATAAGCATACTATGCTTCTATTTGTTTAAGCTCTGTTGATCAGTTTTGAATAATCAATTTTATATCAGGTTCAACAAAACACGGAAAAACAGTTCCTTTCTATTTCTTCCTTAAAAGTAGTTTAAGGGACACATCTAATTATCTACGAGTAATTTTTACTACTTCAATCAGTCGGGGCATATCTGAACACTATTTCGTACAACACGTTTTATTACAGCTGATTAAGATTATAATCACTCAATATCACATGATGATGTTCAAAATGAACATCCAGATACCCCGTAAAATGTTTACTCCCTCTGAGTTGGTATGATAAAATGATATGTTCCATATATCACATGCATGACAAGGTGCTACTTTTTACGCTTATCAACATAATGTGCTACTTTTAGATACCTTTATTGATCAGACTATTATCTAGCGGATACAGTGCATGAAGAAATTCAACAAAACTTACGTTGTCCCTACTTTTGACAGTAATACCTGTGCATAATTCTAATGATACAGATGCTAGATTTTGAAGAAGGTAATGATAATCAATATCAATTGGTTACTGTAACCCCAACAAGGTCTCCATCCACCTCCCATTTTAAACTCCCAGATGGTTGGATTGTGGAAGTGGTGCCCCGAAAGTCGGGTAACCATTGTGCTGACAGGGTAATTTTACATTTCCTCTACATGAATGTATATATTCTCTGTTCTTTATTAATTCACCCACCCTTATTATAACTGGCATGAAATAACTACTGAAATTGAAGAAAATATTCTTTTTTCTTCCTACTGTTTTGCAGTATTATTATGAGCCAGGAACTGGACAGAAGTTCCGATCTAAGACAGCTGTCCAAAAGCACCTAGCAGAGCTGGAAGATAGTTCACCACAATCAGTAGTACCAGAAGAACAAATAGAAGACAATGTACCCCTCGCCAGGGCTTTCAGATCAGCTACTCCTAGAAAGGTTAATTGTTACAAGTTAACGTTTCATCCACTAAGTATCAATTAGAAACTTACAATTTGGCAATGCTTTTGTTTATGTAGAGGCGCAGTTCATATGCTTCATGCAAGAAAAGAGATTTCAGAAAAGTGCAAAAATCATCATTTAGCAATCCTCCAAGTAAGATTAATTGGGTTGTTGGTAGCACCGAAGCAGAAACTTGGAACGCTTTTGTCGGTGATACACCGGTTTCTGATTCTCTGCAGCAGCAATGGGGAGAGAAATTCACATTAGCTCTTAACAATATCACTCGTAATTCATCAATTTCAAGATGCGGTAGCACAGGTATTTAATGTAAAATAAATTAATTACTGAAATCATAAGTCTCTTGTAGTAATATTGTTCGGATGGTTACTGATGAGAACAAGGTGGATCCGTATTAATAAACAGTATAAAGAACAAATAACAATAAAAAGTTTATGTAATTTAAGAAACACGGACCTCCCAAAGTATAAAAATTTGATTCAATCTATTCATCATCCAAGAATTACAACCCAATTCGTATTTGTAATAACATACTTCCTAGAAACCTAATCTACCCAACAACTATAAAGCTAATTAACAATAAACTAATTAAACAAGTTAATAAAAAGCGACACTCAACCCCCTAACTTTCTGGTTCGTGTCAGTATTCCTGCTTGTGAAACACCATTGTCCTCAAGGTGTTGCTTTAAAAACTTGCAATTAATGATTCCGGGATCCCATAGCTTTCTTTGAGCACTATGTCTAGTAAAAGTATCAGGTCCACGAAAGAGACCCCATGGCTGTTCATAAAGTATGAGTGACCTATCTTCCTTTCTCTATAAGCCGATAAAGTTGTCTGTGGGCCACAGCCCCTCGTCTCAGTGACTATGCCCAGCTGATAAACATGTACATTTGATGCCCCGTAAGCATGTATATTGAAAGGTTTCTTTGTCTATTCCTTCCCGAGATCTTGTTAAATCCCGTGGAAGTACATTGCTTGTTATTCTCTCAATAACCCAAGATGTTCTCACTGCTTTAATGCTCATCTTCTTCTCCACATTGGGCAAGGTTCCTGGTTTTGGCTACAGGCGAGTATGTTACAAAGTGGGAGAAATTGAGAAAGGCAACAGATATATAGTGGAAGGTTTATTGTAGTGAAAATTGGATACGGTACTACAAACTGACATGTTCAATTTACAGATGTAGAGCTACAACTAAACTCCTAGAAAAAAAGAATATATTCCTAACCCAAAGCCACTACTTCAACCAACTGAAAATGCTAGTAAACTCTCCTAAAGAATTGGTCTATCCAGTAAACAATGGATGACTAGTTAACATATTATAAACTTGAGAAATGCATCAGTTTATATAACAATCCTTCCCGTGAACTGGTTGTTCCTGAAAATAGTTAATCTGCCTCTAGTTCTGTCTTTAACTTTGCTAGCCCAAAATCCAACCTACCTTCTAACTCTTGAAACCAAGCCTCTAATACTAATTGATAAGAATTGGTTGGATTCGTATTAATGGCCAATGTTGTAGAACTCGTGGATCGGGATCGGATCGGCAAGGTGGGGAGACAGGAGATTTTGAAAAATCGGGGAGATATCGGGGAGATATCGGATTGACTATTTTATATATAAATATAAAAATTTATAAAGTTATATGTAATATAAAAGTAAAAATATATAAGAAACTTCGTATTTAACTACTTAAGCATGGTTATGATTGTCATTTCATACTTAAACATAAATGTCACTTCATACTCAAAACATAATTGTCTAAAACAATAACATAATTCTTCAAAAGCTTGAAAATTAAACATAATACTGTATTAGACTATTAGTTGATACTTGATAAAATCATTCTTCATCATCATTTTTCCCATCATCATTTTGTCCATATTGTTCAAGGATTTGAACACTATCATCTTCATATTCAACCTCATCCTCATCTTCATCTTCATCCTCACTCGATACAAAATCATCCTCAAAAAGTTCTCTCGATACTCTTTCACTTCTTCGAGGTCCCGCGGCTCAACCTCATCAACGTGCTCATCAACAATCCCATCAACAATCCACTCTTGAGCCTTACTTGCATTTGCATCAGGTGGTAGAAGTACTTCATGACCTGCCTTTCTCTTAGTGTTTCTCTCCATCAAATTGGCATTTGAATTGAACAATGACAAGATTGTTTAATTTGGCTGCCTCAAGCCTATTTCTCTTTTTTTGTATGGACCTAAAAGTTAGAATTATGCAACAAGAATTTTAAGTGCATTGTAAATGTTATATACTTATATAATTATATTACATATCGTACATCTTACTTAAGACTTAAAGTCACTTACCCCTTCAAACGTGCTCCAATTTCTTTCACATCCCGACGAACTAATGGTTAAAGATAGTATCCTTGTAGCAATCTTTCTCAAACAAGGAGCCGAACCACCAAAAGTTGACCACCAATTTGCTAAAAATATAAAACATGCAAATTATCGAGAAGAGAAACGAACCATAACAGAATACAAAAGAAACAGAACAGAATGGGAAAGAACAGGAGACAGATGAATTACCAGGATCATATTTATCATGGTTCACTTCACATCCTTTGATTGCAAACAATCGACCAAACTTTTCAAGTTTACCTTTGTACATTGGAAACTCCTGCGTCAAGATTACATCAGCCTCTTCAACATTATCAGAATATAAAGTTTCAATAATTTCAACAACCGCATCATTCGCAGCAACATCGTCTTGGACTTCTGGATTGTTGTAAAGATAGAAAGGGTTTAAAAAGTAGGCTGCCATGTGTAGGCTAGTATTCAGTCTACCTTCCATCTTTTCTTCAATGATATTCATAATAGGGTCATACATTTCCTATTATTGCGACAAGCTACTATGATTTCTTCTTTTGCTGCTTTTAGCTCACCATATAAAAAACCCATGGAAGGCTTCCAATCTGCATCGACCACCGTTTTAAACATGCTACCACCGTTGCATAAACAGCTTTTCCTTTAACAGTCTTGGATAGCTTACATTGATCCCAATCATCACTATCAAACAATATAAAGGACAAAAAACAATAAAAAGTTCCTGTATTTCAAGAAACATTGATCTCCCAAAAGTATAAAATCTTAATTTAATCTATTCATCATCCGAGAATTACAGCCGTAATGCCTTATTTATAATTAAATGCTTTTCCAGAAACTTTACTTATCCCACAAATTATAAAGCTAATTAACAATAATCAGATAAACTAGTTAATAAAAAACTATATGTATCCCCCTGACTTTGTGCTTCGTAGCAGAATCATATCATAAAGACATAAACAACCGCTAATAAATACTTGATCAATATTGATAATATCTTTTTGTGTTATTGCCAGGAACAAACCAAAGGCTGGCTTTTTGAGTTCTTAGTTCAGATGATGGCACAGACAAGTTTGGAGGTATTTAGAGAAAGTTTTGTACAAAAGTCGTAACTAGTGATGTTTATGTTTTAGCAATGCATATATGTTATGGTACCAGGACTTGTCTTGCCTGTTCAGCTATCGGATATAAAATGATAAGTTAATGAATCGATTGACATGTTATTAAGACATGCAAATCTTAATGAGTAAGAGTAGCATTGATCAAAAAGAAAACGCGATAATAAGGCAGGAGCTGAACAATCCTCTAACTTTTGTTCCCTTGGAAGCTCAATGTCATTCCCATCTAACTTCTCTCCTTCCAGCCAAGTAAAAGAATTCCGGTTCCTCACAGAATGTCACAAGTCCTAGCATCCTGCTTGTAGCTACATCCAGAAACCGCATTTTTTGGGTTTGCCACAATTTCTGATGGTCAAGGCACACTATAGTTTCACCTTAAGTATCATCGGGTACAACTCAAGAGTTAAGATTAGTGGCCTCAATGGAACCGCAACAAATTGGCATACAACCAATCCTTTTGAAAACAATAGTTGGTTAGTAGTAGTATAGTACCCGTACAGTATTACTTTATCAACAATTTGGCATACATACTTTATCAACATAGTTATGCTGACACTGACTCTATCTTGGAATTTGAAACAACATATAATGAAATATATTTAAACTCTAGAAAAATCCAAATTCCATTGGCCAAACAGAAATAAACGATAGTAGCATGTTAATCATATGTGTTTGTTGCTAAAAGAAAGAACCAAACGAGAAACTGCCTCATGCTATATCTTTTCTGGCCAAGTAGAGACGCAGATTGTCCCGCGCGATCTCAGCATTTTCATCGGCAAATGCACTTTTTTCAGGTGGATACCCGGGGTCGTGATCAAACAACATGCTTGACACATCTGACACTCCATCACCTTCCTTGGCAATTTGGATGTTATGCAGTATGCAACACGCGAGAACAATGTATGGTAACTGATTCCTGTCAAGCTGCCACATGCCGCCGTCAATCACTGACCAAACCTCCTTCAACCTCTTCAAAGCCCGTTTAGCAACCATTCTGGTTGCCAAGTGAATGTCGTTGAACTCGTTTTGTTCCTCAGTCGGTTGTTCTTCACAATATGGAGTTATGAGCCATGGCAGGAGCTGAAAACCTGACCCTCCAACTACATACTCACGAACTGTTGTCCCTTGGGAAAGATCCATTTCATTCCCGTTCAACCTCTCTCCATTTTGAGCCAGATTATAGAACTCTGACAAAGGAAGGACTTTTTCAGCAGTTAAACATCCAGGAAGCCCCACATGCACATCAATAAACTGCATTGTTGAGTCCACAATTACTTGCAGTTTCATACTGTTGTTGTTTGCCCGGTCGAGCCAGGCCTTGGATTTACGTTCAGAATCAGACAGATACATCTTCAGGTGAGTAATTTCAATTGCACCACAACAGTTTGGCATTCCACCAATTCTCTCAAACCCCGATTTTATCTGTGCCAGTTCCGAAGGCCATGAAATGTAGGGGACACAGTGTGCTTTTAGTGTATTCACGAACCGACATGTGACCTCATTGATGGTCTGCTGATCCGTTTCAAATAGAAACGCTATGTTTTCATTTGAATCAACACTGTTTAATCTTTTCAAAGATATGGCTATTTTGTCATTTATAGACATTTGTTGGCCACCTAAGAATGTGGCTTTTGGAGCTTTAGATTGCATACCTTCCCTTACAATCGAACGTATGTAGGTAAAAGTTCTTTTTGAAATCTTAAAAAAGGAGTTGAAGTTGTCCAAGCCCGGTGCTGGAGATAAAAGACCTGCAAAGAGACGAGTGAGGTCAAGTAGAGATGTCAATTTCAACTTGTTTATATTTATTCTGTTTGTTTCGAGTCATCATTTTCCAAACAGGGGTGGAGCATAGATTTGATATTAAGATTCAATGAGCTCGAAAAAATTCAGCTCAAACTAGTGAGGCTCTAGCCCAAATGAGTCGAACTCAAGTTTAAAGTTTAAACATAGGAATAAGTAGTAAGGTTTAGGTATAAGTGTATAACATAGGAACAATATAATTCAAACATTTGAGTTGTCGAGTAAGGCGCTTGATAAACCACATATGGATAAGAAAATAGAAAACCTAACACAATTTAAATATCGTTAAGTTGGATGTCGACGAAAGAATCGAACACTCCTACCTAGCTAGTATTCAAATTTCTTCATTAAGATAACTGTTTATTGAACATTTCATATTTCATATATATAGGTTAATTTTAATTTTTACAATTTGCAATCAAATAACATACCGAGAATTTGTAAAATGATGATAAGGCTGATTCCCTTGTAAAATTTTAAGTGCGTTTGATATGAAACATAAAAATGATGAAAAGTCTCATTGCCTTTTGAGCGCGAAATGAAATAACAAGTTAATGAAAAGGCTCATTACCCTACAAACTAGTGAGCACGTTTGGTCGTAAGAAACTTAAAGAAATAAAATGAAACAGAAAAATAAAATAAAAGAGAAATGAAATCGGTGAAGAAATCTTGTTCGGTAACAAGGAGGAAATTGACTTGAGAAATGTTAAATAGTACAATGTGTAGTACTAAAAAGCTAAATGATTCAACCAACTTTATATAAACTCATTTGAGAGATGAAACTCTCTTTCAAAAAATAAAAATAAAAAAATCTCTTACATTTATTTGCATTTTCCTTTATTTTAGATGAAAATCAAACAAAACAAAATCATTTACTTTTCCATTCATTATCATTTTGCTCATCAAAAGTGGAAATGAAATCATTTCATTTTTTTTGATTCCAATTCCAATCTACCAAACACATCCTTATCATATGAAAAAATTGAAAGAAAGGGCTACTTTGTCAGCTCACATAAAGTTCTGATATGTAAAATTGATGGATAATCGGATTAATTTGGGATAAAAACTGAATACCTTGATGGTCTTTCTCATATATTTTTTCTTTTTTGGATTGTTTTGAGATGGAAAGAAACTTTCAATATGTACCAGGATACCTTTGGTGTAAATATACTAGCATTCAAATAATCCGTATAATGATGCCGATAACAATAGTTTGCTACTTTTATAGTCAAAGCCAGGAAAAATCTAGTTTATGTAGTTTGAGATTTTTTGTACTTCATAATAGCTAGTATATTGCTATTTTGGTTACAATTTAGTAACATTTATGTCATTCAAAAAAGAAAATTTTGTTGGCTTTGTGTATATAACGGTATGCAGTATGCACAGATGGTAAAGATGAGAGAGAGAGGTTTAGAACCAAGTATGAAAGAATTGAGGAAAATATGTGAAATTGGTAGGAATGGGCGTGGATAGATACCGACCCCTACAGGTATTGATATTGACGACACGGGTCTTGAAAATCACTAAAACATGGTACTGATTTTTTTTTTTTTTAAATTCAATAGCACTTTTTGATACTTTACGGTCTCCTATTTTGAGAACTAACAAGAGTAGATACTGGTTTCGGTCCCACTTTGGAGGTTGGATAACAAGAGAAAATTTGGGTTGGAAAGTTATATTCATCCTTATGTCACCATAGACGAATTGAGCGTGATTGTTTTGTTAACAATAAACAAGTCAATAATAGTTTAGATAACCTTAATTAAAGGGAAAATTACACTTTTGGTCCTTGAACTTGTCACGTTTTTCACTTTTAGTCACTAAACTTCAAAAATTGCAAATTATACACTGAACTTGTCACTTTTTTTCACTTTTGATCACTGCGCCCAGTTTCGTTAGTTTTGCTCTGTTAAGTTGTCCAGATTCGTTAGTTTTTTTTCCACTTTTCGTCCTTCCCATTATTCCATAACTAAAATCGATAATAGACAAACTTCAGTGATTAAAAGTGTAATTTACCTACTTTTTTTATATATACCTTATTCGTCCAATTTTAAATGTTATTATTTTGATTTTTTCTTAGTATTTTTACTTTTAACTTTGACTCTAAACATTTTTATTTGTAATATATAGTAGTTGGTGTAAATTAAATCAATGAAAAGTATATTTAAAAATTAGTTCATTATTATATGTTCTATAACAAATTTATATAACATAGACAAAAATATTTACGGTTAAATCATAAGGCGTTATATATTATCAGAAAAACCTACAACACGTTACTTTAGATAAACATTACAATATCTTATTTTTATTTTCGTTTATTAATAATTAATAAAATGAATTAATAAAAACTATATAAGAAGACTCAAAATTCAAACATAGTCACTAAATAAATTAATCTTTATAAATAAACATTTCAATAACAATTATTTCATCGTCGTTAAAAATAAAAAACAATTATTTCACCTAATTAAACTACTGTATAACCAATAGATAGTAAACTGTAAACATAAAAAAATTGTTTCAAAACATAATAAATGAATATGTATTTTCATTAATCAGCCAAAACAATATATAAGATGTGAAGTTGGACCGATTATCAATTTTAGTTATGGAATAATAGGAAGGACGAAAAGTGGAAAAAAAATTAACGAATCTGGGCAAGTTAACGGAAAAAAACTAACAAAGTTGACGCAATGACCAAAAGTGAAAAAATGTGTCAAGTTCAGTGTATAATTTGCAATTTTTGAAGTTTAGTGACTAAAAGTGAAAAATGTGTCAAGTTCAGGGACCAAAAGTGTAATTTTCCCTTAATTAAAAGGTGAGTGGCTAAAATCAACTTTTGACTTAAAAATTTTACTTTTGTCCAACCATTTGACATTTTATATGAAGTAAAGGTATAAAAATTATTTCAAAAGAACATACCAGCAATGTTTCTGGAGAATACCACCCTTTCATCTCGAATCGGTTCAGGACACTTAAATTCACTTTTGTCATTGAATTTCACTATCTCCTTACCTTTCCTTGATCTTATTGGAGCCATTTTTCAGCACAATATCTATTTCAAAATATAAACCCAAAATGTTAAATTGTTAATGATGACTACTGACAAACATAATTTTGATCATTGGTGAAATTCTGTGGACCAAACAACAAATACCTGTTTTGTATAACATTCAAATATTTATGCGACATGTTTATGTCAAAAAAGGAAATGTGTGGAAGTAGATTTTATTCTCAACTTCTTTTTATCAAGGATTCTTAAATGTTAAGAAAGTCTATATGTTCGACTAAGTGACTAACCCTATAAAATCATAGAAGTGTCATGGCTTACAAGTCTTACTACGTGTAAGTATCAGAAAAGAAAATTACATTTTCAACTTGTAACCACTCTTAGATAGAAATCAAAATCAACTTGAAAAAACATATCCTCTTTTTAATGCAAGTGAAATTTGGGATATTCTTTGAGAAGATTTATAACCTACCCAATTTAACTATAGTATCTATTAAGCTCATAAAATTTCAAGATGAAATGTACTTCTATCGCATCTCCCCTTTTGAGATTGAATTGGGAGAATAAGCAGTTACTATTTGAATTTGTCAAAAGTTAAAGAAATTTTCACCTAGTAAATTTTGGTAGCAGAATCAGCTACTTTTAGATCCTCGTCAACTACATAAATTTGAAATAGTTGGTAACATCTGATCAAAGTTTAGATTTTTCAAAGTTTAAAACTGATTTAGATATTAATAAACGTCGTGATCTTTAAAGATCAGGTAACTAAATCATGAAAAATTAACATATACGAAAATGTACTTACACTGTTGCGGAAACACAATTAAGTACTAGTTACGTAAAAAAACAAACGATTCTTGTTAGGAACACACTGAAAGATACTGCTAACTCGGCGGCGATTGTATTTTAGGGTTTTGACCCCAATACTTCTATTTATAAGTAAGTCAAATACAATTAAGCAGTTGTTTGATCAACTAAAGTTGTAATTATAGTTCTAAATAATAAAGATTAAAAGTCATTGAGTCAAATTCAGAGGTAAACCTAGAGGACTATTTTAACAACATTTTATATTTTAACAAGTGGGCTCCAACTTAAAGTCCAACATTCGCACATTCTTTTAATTTAGCCCAGTCATCCAGTCAGTATTCCAATTGGCCCATGAAAAACCATGGCCTTTATTACTATAACAATCCTTTTTATTTACGTAATTTTCTTCAACACTAGTAACATTTTCAACTTTTTAACATTTTTTTTATTAAAGAAGTTTCGATATCTATGTACAAAGTTATATTCAATTGAGAGGACCACTATATCTTTTTAATCATGTATTGGATTATGATCTCTCCGGAAAATTGTTGATGCCGGTAAAACACCCACCTCATCCTTAAGGATCGAATCAACGTCCCTGAACCTCATTCACATAAACTCAAACTGCATTGATAATAGGTATCACTCCATGAATTGGTAACCAATGAACTTGAAAAGAGGAAAAACAGAGTTTTATTTTTCTCTTACAATATGGAGCCAAAAATAAACTAGGCCCATAGTCCCATACGACCAGGACCATACGACAGGTATGCCCATTACATCACAGTAGTTGGAAGTATTACTGTAAATACCTTTTAATGAGAAAGTGATTTTCCAGGGAATTTTCTGACCCAAGAAAAAGAATTTTCGTGTCGATATTTATTGATATGGAAAGGGATTTCTCTATGAAAAGCTACAAACATGTTTTAGAAACATCTAAAAGAATTCAGTTTTTAATTTAGAAATTGTTTATATTGTTTTCGGTCTATCACTACTAATTCATATATATTTAAATTTTTGGATTTAACATCCACTATACATTTTTGTATATATAACAACTTAAACTTTCACTGAAGTATTTTGTTTGCATATTACTCGTATAAACGTTTAAAGGAAATAATTGTATGACTTCATGATTACTTTTCAACCTATTCTATTTTGGAATATTGATGAATTGTGACAGAACACAATTAATTGATATTTAAGGAAAGTTGTACCATCAAAAGATGCAGTTCAAATTTTGTTGACTGCTGGGTAAAAACTGGATAAGAGAATCAAATAATATCGAATCTTGGTACGAAAAAGGTCTGGAGGATGAATAATTATGTACCTTCTTATAACGACAGTAGTCCATATTTTTGCATTGTGAATTTGGTGAATCGATGTAAATTTATTATGTTGGTCAAATAGCAGTAAAACCTTTCGAGTGTGTGCATTATTACAGAGGTGGCTCAACAGTACTATGAGATTAGGCGATCGCTTTAGGCCCTCAAAATCTTAAGGCCTCAATATTCTGTATATTAGTTTAATGTTTGGATTTTGAACTAAGTACAAATTTGCATTGTAGTAACATCTTTTTGTTTTTTGCATCAACATATGCATCTTTTTTATTATCGGTTGTTGAATAACAAAAGTCAAACTATTTTTTTTTTACTTTAATTTATATGGTAATGAATTAGGCCCTCAAAATTGATTTCGTTTGAGGCCTCCAAAATCTTTGAGCCGCCACTGATTATTACCGTTTACCCCGAACATTATATCTAGTTTGTTTTTTTTTACCATAACCATGTAGATACTTAAGAGTTAAGATATACATAAAATATAATTAATACATTAGTTTTTAAAATAAAAAAGGTATTATTATATGTCTTAAAAAATAGATTATTTTTACTTTAATATTTGATGCATTAATTACACTTTATATGTGTCAAATAGATCAAATTCCACTCTTATTGAATGGGAAAAATATATCATTTTAGTTTTTCTTATAAAATTAGAAATTAAAAAAGAAAAAAAAAATCCCTTTTAAGTTTTAACATACACTCTAATTACTTATTGAAATAAGTTTAATATACACCTGTTTGTACACTAGATTAGGTTAAGAGATTTGGGGGTGTTTGATGGATTGGACGGCGATTCCTTGTTGGTAGGAGTCTTCCTCCCTTGTACGCCGGTTTAGATGTATTTAGATCTCTTCGGGTTTTTCCGTGGATCTTGTATATATGCTTTTAGGGTTTTTCCCTTGATGAGCATAATGATAATGATTTAGGGTTTTCCCCCTCTTATAGTGGTTTTTCGTGGAGAGAAAGTCTCCAACGCATTTCTTATCTTTGGTAACGATCTCCTTTATTTAAGGAAGTGATATGATCGTATTTTTTCGTTTTTATCTTCTTTTTCTCAGGCTATGTGATACCTTAGATGACCTCTTAGCATTTCTAGGGTGAGACTTTATCCTGGGTAACGGTGGGTACAACATCACTACAATGCAACATAATTAATCGTTTTGTAATCAATAATGAATTCTGGTGGGCATGCCTCATTTCATTTCGTACTTATTATGAACGCAAAAAATAATTCTATTTTAGAAATAAGCTACATATATAAAAAAGGTAACTACACCGAAATTAATGTATCCTGAATATTTCCATAAAAGAGGTAATTAGCTACATCGAAATTTCCCTGTTCATCGTTATGTACTTTCTAACTTCTAGTCAGTCTTCATAGCAATAAAATTAACAACTTTAATGTTAAAAAAAAAAAATCATTAACAGCTGGTACAAGAAAATTAAAAACAAAATAAATACTATAACGAAAGCATTCATTTACACACGTGGTAGAAACATCCACAAATTTATGATGGCGAAATAATAATAATTAAAAAAAACTCACACTAACTTACAATAAAAACTAAAATAAAATCGTATTTCGATTTTTTAATATCATATAAAGTACTCGTAGTTTTTTTAGCCATTTGCATTGTAGGAATTTGACCTCTTTAAAGCTGGAAATTCATCCTTTTTTGTTTGTATTAAACTCCCACTGAAATATTCTTTATCCTCCGTATTATTTTTCCTCACCAAAGTGACACCGTTCTCCCCTCTTCCTTCACCTACAATCTTCACCGTTCGATCACTCCCTTCTTCGCCACGTGGCATCATCCTAGATTTACAACCCGAATCAAATGCAAAACATGGGCTTTTCTCACCAGGCCCACAATCCCTAAACGAAATCGACCCGCACGTGATCAGCTGCATTAGCACGGACGATGCCTTCATTTTATTTCCAACCGTTGGATTTAAGTGGACATTTTTATCATCTATTTCTTCTGACCGTACGATTACACTACCATCCGATTTCATTAGTGACTCGAGCGTTTCAGTGCTCGAGTCTGATGGCGGAGGTGAAATCTCGATTTCATCAACGCTCGCTCTTCGTCGTCGGTTTTTGGACGTCTGAGTTGCGGCAACTCTGACGGCCGAGGACACCCCAGAATAAACTTTGTACTCGTTGTCATCGATCCCGGTCCACGATTGGTTCCTTCCACTTCCAGTATTATTGACCGAAAAATTAATGTCGGACAAGGATGTTTTCTTCGACATTGCTTCGTCGGATTTTAGACCGAATGATGAGTCATTATTATTATTATTGTAGACGAGCTCGGAGCCTTTTAAAATGTACTCGTGCCCGTGTGCCGGGTATATAAAATCATTTTCGGATAAATCGTGCCACACGAATCCACTTCTATAAGTCCTACACAACATAAACAAAAACAGTTAAAAGTCGTATCTTTTTTTTAAAAAAAAAAAGGTGTCCGATATGTGCGAGTAAGACCGCACAAAATTTCTAGTTTATATAAAAAAAATAATCTCCATATTAGAAGTAGATTTAAAAAATTGGTATTTTTCCTATAAGCATTTCTATAACATTATATAAATGAACAAAATAACATAATGTGACATGAAAAAACTAACCTTTTAGAAGACCATGAATACAATGCAGCCATTCCTTTACCTCGAAGAGAATTAAGTCGATAGATTACATCTAAAAAGAAATAAGAAAACGTTACACGACTTATTATAGTGATGGGTGACAAAATAAAAATATTGGGATATACCTCGAAGATAAAGTCCGTCAGGGGACGAAAGAGGAACTTCGATGAAATGAGGGTGTTCGAGTTGGCCATTACGACAAAGATAATAAACAACAGGAACTCGACGCTTTTTATGAGGAGGTTCGATCCAAACTTTAGTACGGTCGGGACTTAGTTGTTGGTCACTCCATCTTTTGGACATATGATGATGATGAAGGTCCATTGCAAAAAAAAAAAAAAAAATTGTGAGAAGGAGGGAATTGAAATGGGAAGATTTATTCAAAATGAGATGCTTGAGACACTGCACAAATAAACAAAATAAAGAGTTGAAAAAGGATGGTGGTTCTTGTCGTTTATATTTGTACAACTAGTATAACTATAGTACTCACTTTCATAGGCCATATGTAGTGTATAGGTAGCTGTGGAATTAAATTGTTTGACATGTGATTGAGATATTATTAATTTTTTAACTTGTCATTTTGGTCTTTTCAAACAATACTCACTTTTTCATCTGGGAATACAAGTTAATTCCTTTTAATGTTGACATGTGGTGAACTGGTGATGTATTTTTAATTATTTTACATGGAGTAAGTATGAAATAGATTATTTAATTTCTTGTATTTACGAGTTCTTTTTGTTTCACATATGCATTTACAAGATATGTGTATCATATGCTCATCATCTAGTTACACACAATGTTAACATTGATCCAAGAGGATAACAATGAAATCGACATTGAAATTTGAACTGATTAATCCATTATTGATTTTAATTTTTATGTTTTTGTTAGATTTAGAAAGAGATGATCATTTGAACTGTAAATAAATTTATTCTTCAATAAATTGACTATAGTTAGCAGTAGTAGCATCTCGGGTTTCTACTAATTTCTTGTAAATCTTATTAATTTCTAATAAAAGTAACAATTATAATGATAATAATAATAATTTTACTGAGTAATAATAATAATAATAATAATAATATGATTAGTTTTGTTATAGATAGAGGAGTGAGAGCCTATCTTAAGTTCTTGCTAATTTTTGTAAATCTTATTAATTTTAAATGGAAATTGGAAAGTGATGTCTTATAAAAATAAAATTAACGATAATAGACTTATAATAATAATAATAATAATAATAATAATAATAATAATAATAATATCTCAACTTCCGACTAATTTCTTGAAAATTCTACGTATTTATAATAAAGTGATTTAAAAATAATAATAACAACAATAGTTGTATGAACTATGGAGCGATGATGGGCATGTTAAAATGTTATGGAACCCTTCACAAAAATTGTAGCAACAACAGACCATTGTAACAGTAAAGATAATTCCAAAACGCAAATTTTATATTGATTTCCAAAGCAAAAAAACTACTGATACATGAATATTACTCGTATGAGCTATAGCCACCGATTACAAAAGTCTAACATACAAATATACAAACCTAACATTTGAGGAGTATCTAGCCTATGTTGAACACCTGATCATTGTCGTTGGACCGATCAAAAATATAAACTAAATACCACTAATTAGCTAAGGTAAGTCGAGTATCGTTTACACAGGGAATCATGGGAAAGTGTTAAACAAGTTACAAGAATTAATTAATCTAGACATAAACTTAAAACCGATTGATTGTTGATTTGATTTGATTAAAAACTAAAACTAATTATGAAATTAACAAATTAAACAATGATAATAAAGGGGATTATTCTCATGCTTCAAATTATGTTTTCAAAAGTATAACCTAACTTATATTCGTTGAAAATCACATAGACATGATTCGTTATAAGCTTGAATTGAATGAATGCTAAGAACTAATCAATTAGGTTGTGATGATTCACGATAATGAAAACCGGTGAATTGACACAACTAAATTATCTATTCATTAACAAGATTACAAGTTCATAAGAGATTCTTCCAATAATAATTGATTAACAATAATTTGAAATCAAAAGATAGATGGAATTCATTCAAAATTATAAACTAGTAATCATTCAAACAATCTAAACAACATTAGATGTTAAAAAGCTAATGAGAAATTAAACATCTAATCCAACATGAACATAAGAAAAGTTGAATACAATTGTCTTACATAATTGTTCACATGAGAATGATCAAAAGAAAATTTAGCCTAAAATCTTCATCATTGATATCATCATTGATTCTTCAATTAAGACTTTAATCTCTATGGAATTGTGATTTGATGATGAAATTAGGGTCTTGGGAATGTTAGGAACTGCTCCAGGGATGAGAAAATATGAGTGGTAACTTCCCCAAGTCGTGTTTTAATTGAATATAAACTGGAAATAATTAAAACCAAAAAAATTCGAATTTTCACACAGCAACTGGCGTAACCTACTACCCCCCTGGGCGTAAGTTACGCCCCTTGTATTTTCAACTGGCGTAACCTACTACCAAGTCTGGCGTAAGTTACGCCCTTTGTTTCTTCAAAATTTCAGATTTTTGCTTCTTGGTTCCTTGACTCGTTTCTTGATTCAATTAGCTCCATTTCATCATCTAGTGCCTGAAACACTTAACAAACATAAAGGTACCCCTAATTGTCTATTAAGCTTCACAAAAAAATTCGATTTTACATCTTAAGATCATGCATTCTAGGCGTTTATCACATTCCCCAACTTAACTCTTTTCGTCCCGAAAAGACATTCATTATGTGTCAAAGCTAATTTACAATCCTATAATACTTCTTATCACCAAAGAAACACCATATAAGAATTATATCAACTATACATACTTGTAAAACTCGATCTTCAAGCAACCTTCAAAGTACACTTGGGCAAAACTAAGCAATGCAAACCAAACCACATAACACAACCAACTCATGAGACTTACAACTATCAAAAGATTTACGACTAGCAAATAAAAATATATAAATGTGCAATTAAACTTAATAAACCTCAAGTTTGCCACAATACATGCATCACACTCTCACAATATGCACTCCCTTCGGTTCATATTTTTGAATGAATTAGCAAAATATGTGCTAATAATATATATATATATATATATATATATATATATATATATATATGAAGCTCTCAAGTCATTATTGCACACTAAAAGTCATAGGCTAGTACACAAATCGAACCAAGACCTCATAACTCAAACTATCACTTCGGTATTCATACAAGTTTAATGGAAATAATGGAATGAAATGCGATAAGGATTCTCATTTGGTTGATTTACTAGAATGATTTAGGAACATTTCAATTTTTGGTTCTTTTGATCAACTTACATGGATAAGTGAGTTGAATTTCATTTATGACCATATTCTTTAACCTTTCAACCGGATTTTTCAATTTGACTTCGATTTGTTCTTTCTTTCGATTCATCATTATAAACAACACAACATTGAACAATTATGGATTTCATAACGAAATAAGGTGAAATATGGAGTGATTTGTATGATTGGTTATAGTTTTAAGCACATAATTCAAGCTAGAGGTCTCAACACGGTAAGTGCACTAGTTCTAACATAATGTACAATAATGACTCACACAATATAGTAATCATGAGAAATAATGCTACGATAACAATCTAAATCAATCGTTGACGAGGCGTTTTTTCTCTCATGAAATTGAAGGATATAACGGATATATAAGTGTGATATATGCATTATGACTTACAATTGGCATATTACCCTTATTTGCATATTTCTATGTTTTTACTTGCTAGCAACTCTATCAAGCAGCTTATAAGTCAATCATGTCATGCAATCTAGCCTACACTACCTGGCCCCACTTACATGTACTCATCCAATCACAAGAAAATCTCATTTTACAATTATGTATAACTAATATAACTCGAACATTTTGTCTCTTTGATTCAATTCCATAATACAAGAAAGTAAATTAACGTCTAACTAACTACATAAAATGAAATTAACAAGAATTTAAAATCTACTTATGAATTGAAAATGCAAAAACACAAAAACACACAAATAGTCACATAATCACACAAGAATAACAAAAATAAAAATGAATGGAAGGTACCAATCACTATCGTGGACCTTGCGATCCAAAAATCGATTCCATCAAGCCCCGATAGAGAGATTGGGCTTCAAATGGATCTGAAGCTGCTGGTGGTGCACCCGAAGTATCCTCAACCTGACCGACACAAGAATGTCGGGGAAACCATTCAGAATCATAACTCTGAGGATATGCTGGATGAGATGCAGGATTAAACGGCTGTGTGTAATCATATGGTGGAGGAGTTTCTACATAGTCAAGACCTGCAATGTGGTCCTGATGATGGCGCACCTGCTCAAAATACTCGAACTGCTGTCTCCTAGTCTTTTCATGAGCATACGCCATAGCTAGCTCATAACTCCTCCTCTGTACTCTGGGCAGTTATATCCCACATACTCCTCTCATAGGAGGTCCACTGATCATACTCCTGAGGCCTATCATAACCAAAACTCGGCCCCGTACCTCCTATCCCAGCTCCCAGCAAACCATCTCTTCTTCCTTCATCACCTTCTCTAGGCCTACTTGACTCACCCCTCTGACTAGCACCCATTGATTCCACAAGTGCTATTGCTTCTTCCCGAGTAACCCCCTGCTTAGGGGCTATCAAATAACCACCAACTTTCAAATCTTTAAGGAGTTTAAACTGCGGATGATCCTGAAACTCCCATTCATTCCCTTTCAACAACCTCTTCCTGGTATAAGGAGTACCATCCAAAAACTGTAAATTGGTATCCTTTGGGACTACCTTGTTGATTTGAAGTAGGCGGGAGATAAGTTTAGGGTGAGGGATGACTAGCTTGTTCCTCTTGTTCCTTGCCTCCCAAATATTAAACATCATAATTTGTCTAAGTGATAAGGCTAGGTTTCCCGTTACCAAGGCATATAAAACAATAACATCTTGATGCCTAACCATGCTTTTATCACTGGTTATGGCGCAAACATTCCAAAGTAACATTGACATTATCAACCAGGGCAGTGGTTTCAACAAAGAACGCTCCAACCTAAATGTTGTGCTCAGATTGTCTCTTCTAACATCAAAAATCTCAGAAAGCATATCAATCCAATTAGGTGGTGTTTCTGCCCCCGCCAAATATTTCTCATCCACATAATCACAAGCCCTCCCCGATGTAGCACCCGTGTCAAATTTGGCTATTTTGTCTAAGGTAGCAAAAGACATTGTTACCTTATTTCCATTAACCGTGCCTACTAACTTAGAAGACACAGGAGGGTTACTACCAGGAGTTAATTCTAAGGTACTCAACCATTCCATGATACCATTTGAGTAAACCTCAGAATTATCATTATTAGTCCAAACTAAGGCTTGTTTCCATCCCATTTGCTCAAAAGCTTCAATCATCCCAAACCCCCTAAATTCCGACAAATCAAGTAATATTTCCCCCAACAATTGATCCTCAAGATGTCTAGCCTCCCCCATTTTTTCTTTAAACAAAATTGGTTGCCATTCAAGAGGTAAAGTAAATAAGGGGATACCTTGTCTCCATTCCGGTTTATCTACTTCAACTTCCATTTCATCACTTCTCTGCTGTGAGTTTTCTTCTTCTGATGATGACGATGATGATTCTTGAACAACTACTTGCCTTCTCTTCTTCTTTTGTTGACTTGAAGAAGTGTCACTTTTCTTGCTCAAGTTCTTGACCATCTTTCCTGCCTTCTTTAGAGCATCCATGTCAACAAACTAACACAAAGTAACAAACTTTAGCAATGGTTAGTGAATTAAATCAAAATTAAGAAAAAATTTCAAAAAAATTCGAAATTAAACTCACACGAATCTTGAAAAATAGCTGAATTTAAACAAACAAAGATAGGGGTTTTGTAGCCCTCAAAAAGTTATGCAATTTAGCCTAAAGAATTGTTAGAATTGATGGAGAATTGAAGGAGATATGGATGAGTTAAGATTAGGGCTTTATGAAGAATTTTTAGATTTATTGGAGAAGAAGAAGATATAATGCAGAGAGATATGGGGTTCAATATCTATATAAGTGGCTATAATTAAAAATTTTAGATTTTTAGATTTTTTTTAAAAAATAAAAAAATTCGCAGTCAGGAGGTGCCGTAACCTACGCTTACTTTGACCGTAACTTACGCCGACCCAGTTTCAATGGGCGTAACTTACGCCGACTTGGGCCGTAACTTACGCCTAACTGGAATTATGCTTTTTGGCATCTTCGGAGGCGTAAACAGAGGATTTTTGGCGTAAACCAAAAAAAGCACTTCCCAATAACCGTAAGTTACGCCTAAGTGGCCGTAACTTACGCTAGTTCAAACTCAAGTTTCCTCGTTTTCAATTGGCGTAACTTACGCCCCCAGGAGCCGTAAGCTACGCCCCTTATGAAATTTTTTTTTTTAACTACAGCCACAAATCATGTTTAACATTGATTTAAAATTGATTGCAATTGTTTATAAAAATAGACTCCCTTCCCCAACTTAAAGGCACATTGTCCTCAATGTATGCCCGAAATTAGAGATAAGTTACTCAACTCAACAACTTGCAAAAACGTTTCCTTTTTCACCCAAACCGACCTTCCCCAACTTAATTCTCAAACATAAGTGCTGGGAATTAAGTTTCATGTGTGATTATGCTACAAAACACTCAAACAAATAAACAAAAATGCAAACAAGCTAACTTACCGAAAATGAAGCTAGAAAACAAACAAACAACGGGTTGCCTCCCGTTTAGCGCTAAGTTTATTGTCCTCAGCCCGACATTACCTCAATTTGATTCATGCAAGATCATAAGATGGTGGACTTGAGATGAAGTTCACCATTTCCTTTGTAGAGCCATTAATGTCACTTGCATCCAAATAAGGCTTCAAACGGTGCCCGTTGACCATTTGCTTCACTCCATCCTTTGGATCCTCAATTTCAATTTCACCAAACTTTCCAACTCTTGTAATAACATATGGACCCATCCACTTGCTCTTGAATTTTCCCGGAAAGAATTTGAGCCTTGAATTGTAAATCCACACCTTTTGGCCAACTTCGAACACCGTTTTCTTCAATTTAGCATCATGAACCGCTTTCATCTTGTCTTTGTATGTTGATGCGCATTCATATGCCTCATTTCTCAATTCTTCCAATTCACATAGTTGCAACTTTCTCTCTTTGCCTGCATTTTCAAAATCCATGTTAACGGCCTTAACGGGCCACAATGCTCTATGTGCAAGCTCAATTGGAAGATGACAACCCTTTCCATAAACCAACCGATATGGTGTGGTTCCAATAGGCGTTTTGAAAGCGGTATGGTAGGCCCATAAAGCATCATTGAGTTTGGTAGACCAATCTTTTCTATCGGGCCTAACCGTCTTTTGCAAAATTTCTTTAATTTGCCTATTGGAAACCTCAACTTGACCACTCGTTTGTGGGTGGTAAGGAGTAGCAATTCGGTGGTTTATGCCATACCGTTTGAGAAGTTTGCCAAACTGAAATTTTTTGAAATGAGACCCCCCATCACTTATGATGACACGAGGAATTCCAAATCTTGAGAAAATATTGCTTTGCACAAACTTACAAACAACGGTATGGTCATTGGTTCTAGTGGCAATGGCTTCTACCCATTTTGAAACATAATCTACGGCCAGTAAAATGTAGTAATTACGAAAGGAATTAGGAAAGGGACCCATGAAATCAATGCCCCATACATCAAAAATATTAACAACTAAAATTGGTTGCATGGGCATTTCATTCCTCTTAGTAATACTATCTAGTTGTTGACACTTAACACACTTTTTGACAAATTCAGCGGCATCTTTAAAAATGCTAGGCCAAAACAAACCACACATAAGAACCTTATAACCTGTCTTTTGACCGCTGAAATGACCTCCACATGCAAATGAATGTGCATGCGTCAGCACCTTTTGAATTTCTTCTTCCGGAACACATCTTCTCACCAATTGATCCGGGCCTACCTTGAACAAATCCGGCTCATCCCAAATGTATTGCTTTGCTAGTGCCAAGAATTGTTGCTTCTTTCTTTTAGGCCAATGTTCTGGTATCTTACCTACAGACAAGAAATTCACAAAATTTGCATACCAAGGAACAATAGAAACGGTTAGTAGATGTTCATCCGGAAAGGTTTCATTGATCTCCTTGGTTAGTTCACCATCCATGACTTGAATTCTTGACAAGTGGTCCGCTCCCACGTTCTCACTTCCTTTCTTATCTCAGATTTCCAAATCAAACTCTTGTAGTAGCAACACCCATCGAATTAGCCTTGGTTTAGCATCTTTCTTCTCCATCAAATGCTTAACCGCGCTATGATCTGTGTACACTATAACCTTGCTGCCACAAATATAAGAACGAAACTTGTCAAGTGCATAAACAACCGCAAGCAATTCTTTTTCGGTGGTTGTATAATTCAATTGGGCATCCGATAAAGTTTTGCTTGCATAATAGATCACAACGGGTTTCTTGTCTACCCGTTGTCCCAAAACAGCCCCAATTGCAAAGTCACTTGCATCACACATAATTTCAAAAGGCATGGACCAATTAGGTGATTGCAAAATGGGGGCTTCAACCAATTTCTCTTTCAAAGTTTCGAAAGCTTTTAAACACTCTTCATCAAAAACAAAAGGTACATCTTTTAGTAACAAATTACACAAAGGTTTTGTAATGACACTAAATCTCTTGATGAACCTTCTATAAAACCTAGCGTGTCCAAGGAAATAACGGACACCTTCACATTGGTTGGAGGGGGTAGAGTAGAAATGACTTTAATTTTGGCTCGGTCAACTTCCATGCCTTTATTTGAAATCACATGACCCAAAACTGTCCCCTCTTGAACCATGAAGTGACTCTTTTCCCAACTTAAAACCAAATTTGTCTCAACACATCTTTTTTAAAACCTTGGCTAGTTCATTGAGACAATTATCAAAGGTTTGACCAAAAATTGAAAAATCATCCATGAATATTTCCAGGGAATCACCGACCATATCGGAAAAGATACTCATCATGCACCTTTGGAAGGTGGCGGGAGCATTACATAACCCGAATGGCATTCGCTTAAAGGCAAAAGTCCCATATGGGCATGTAAATGTGGTCTTGTGTTGGTCATCGAGATGAATAGCAATCTGATTATAACCTGAATAACCATCTAAAAAAAAATAAAACTTCTGACCTGCAAGTTTTTCGATGATTTGATCAATGAATGGTAATAGGAAATGATCTTTTGAAGTAGCAGTGTTCAATTTCCGGTAGTCAATGCACACCCTCCACCCGGTAATGGGTCGGGTTGCAATTTGCTCACCACTATCTCCTTTCACCACTTGAATTCCAGCTTTCTTAGGTACCGTTTGTGTTGGACTTACCCATGTGCTATCCGAAATCGGGTAGATAATTCCAGCATCCAACCATTTAAGTACATCTTTCTTCACAACTTCACGCATATGAGGATTCAACCTTCTTTGAGCGTCACGTGAAGGTTTGCTTCAGAATCGGTGATTATCTTGTGCATCACAATTGATGGACTAATACCTTTCAAATCTGCAATTGTCCATCCAATAGTTGCCCTATGTTCCTTGAGCACTTTTAGCAATGCCTTTTCTTTGATTTCTTCCAAATTGGATGCAATAATCACCGGCAAAGTTTCCTTTTCTCCCAAAAATGCATACTTCAAGTGAGATGGGATCTCTTTCAACTCCACTTGTGGTGGATTTTCTATTGATGGTTTGAGATGGGTGTCAATATGATCCAGTAGACTTTCTACCAAATGAGTCCATGGTGGTCTACCTTCTTGAACGACCATGATTTCCCAATCTTTCTCTTCCTTCTTCAACGTTTCACTATGCTCCATGATTAACCTATCAACCAAAACACAAGTCTCCTGTGTGTCTTCCTCATTTTCATGAGGAATGCACTCGTCAATAACGTCCGCCATAAAGCATTCGTCACTAACTACGTGGTTAGGAACACTAGCAAAAACATTCAATCTAATCTTACGGTTGCCAAAAGTCATTTCAACCGTACCCCGTCTACAATCAATTAATGCATTAGCGGTGGCCAAAAAGGGCCTACCCATGATGACATTGGGTTGCCTCACATTACCGCTTGGTGCAAAATCAAGAACCAAAAAGTCTACGGGATAATAAAAGTCCTCCACCTTCACTATGACATTTTGGACAATTCCTCTTGGAAGTTTTAGTGACATATCAGCCATCACCAAGGTGGTGTCGACTTTTCCCAATGGTCCAAAGTCATATTGGTCATACAACATACCCGGTAGGATACTCACACCCTCCCCCATATCCAAAAGTGCCTTATTCATTTTAAAATCACCAACTTGAATTGTAATTAAAGGCGCTCCCGGATCTTGGAGTTTAGGTAGGAGTATACCCATCACAACGACACTAACTTCCTCATTCAAAACAATCTTCTTTGGAAGTTTATGATGCCGTTTTTGGGTACACAACTCCTTAAGATTTATAGCATACGCCGGAACTTGTTTAATAATGTCTATAGGAGGTATATTGATTTTCACTTGTTTAAAAATTTCCCACATTTATTCCTCATGGGGACCTCTTTTCCTAAGTGTAGGCCTAAGTTTTGGATCAATTAAATCCAAAGGAAAAGGCATGGTATTACCCTCCATATCCTTTCCTTGTTTTTCAGAAAATTTAACGTTAGACCTATCATTTTCTACCTCTTTAAAAGACACTTTCTTATTTGATTTAGGTAGAATAAGTTCCGGTTCATGCTCACTATCTTGGTCATCATCAACATCCTCCACCACACCATCAACAAGTAATGATGGAGGTTCAAATTTATTATCATAAATCCTACCACTACGAAGAGTACTTACATTGTTTATCTCCACATTCTTGACATTCTTTGAACTGCCACTTTGATGTTGTGGATTGATCTTCGTGTCACTTGGTAGCTTTCCCGGATTCTTCCTCAATTCCGACACATCCTCTGCCAATTGACCTACTTTCTTTTGCAAACTTTCAACCGTCTTGTCCCGAATTTCATTCTTTCTATCCATCTCTTTCAAGTACTCCATAATTTCCCAGGTTGACACATCATTACTTCCCGACGGTCCGCCTTGGTTATTACCTTGTTGATAGTTCCTTGGATAGCCTCTATTGAATCCTCCCTGATTTTGGCTACCTTGGTAATTCCCTTGGTTGTAATTTCGGCCTTGGAATGGTTAAGATGGTACTCCTCCGGTTTGGTTATTTCCTTGAAAAATTCTGGTTGAGTTGATTTGACGAATTTCCATACCGAAGATTTGGATGATTTCTCATTCCCGGATGGTAAGTGTTGGAGTTCATGTCAAATGGCCTTTGTTCTCCATACACTTGATTTCTCATTCCCCGGCAACGGCGCCAAAATTTGATCGTTGTCCTTGGACCGATCAAAAATATAAACTAAATACCACTAATTAGCTAAGGTAAGTCGAGTATCGTTTCCACAGGGAATCATGGGAAAGTGTTAAACAAGTTAAAAGAATTAATTAATCTAGACATAAACTTAAAACCGATTGATTGTTGATTTGATTTGATTAAAAACTAAAACTAATTATGAAATTAACAAATTAAACAATGATAATAAAGGGGATCATTCTCATGCTTCAAATTATGTTTTCAAAAGTATAACCTAACTTATATTCGTTGCAAATCACATAGACATGATTCGTTATAAGCTTGGATTGAATGAATGCTAAGAACTAATCAATTAGGTTGTGATGATTCACGATAATGAAAACCGGGGAATTGACACAACTAAATTATCTATTCATTAACAAGATTACAAGTTCATAAGAGATTCTTCCAATAATAATTGATTAACAATAATTTGAAATCAAAAGATAGATGGAATTCATTCAAAATTATAAACTAATAATCATTCAAACAATCCAAACAACATTAGATGTTAAAAAGCTAATGAGAAATTGAACATCTAATCCAACATGAACATAAGAAAAGTTGAATACAATTGTCTTACATAATTATTCACATGAGAATGATCAAAAGAAAATTTAGCCTAAAATCTTCATCATTGATATCATCATTGATTCTTCAATTAAGACTTTAATCTCCATGGAATTGTGATTTGATGATGAAATTGGGGTCTTGGGAATGTTAGGAACTGTCCCAGGGATGAGAAAATATGAGTGGTAACTTCCCCAAGTCGTGTTTTAATTGAATATAAACTAAAAATAATTAAAACCAAAAAAATTTGAATTTTCGCACAGCAACTGGCATAACCTACTACCCCCCTGGGCGTAAGTTACGCCCCTTGTATTTTCAACTGGCGTAACCTACTACCAAGTTTGGCGTAAGTTACGCCCTTTGTTTCTTCAAAATTCCAGATTTTTGCTTCTTGGTTCTTTGACTCGTTTCTCGATTCAATTAGCTCCATTTCATCATCTAATGCCTGAAACACTTAACAAACATAAAGGTACCCCTAATTGTCTATTAAGCTTCACAAAACAATTCGATTTTACATCTTAAGATCATGCATTCTAGGCGTTTATCACCACCGCAACCCATGAACCGTCCCTTTTCATCAGTGTTGTCGACCTCGTTGTGTGCAACCTGCCAATGGTATTGATTTGGCTGGCCAACGTTGCTTTTGTGTTCTTAGGTGATTATTGCTATATTGTTAATTAAGGGTTTACGATCTACGGGATTTTTTGTTCTCTTGAAATTGATATATTAATTTCTTTTTTGTAGATTCTAGGGTATTGGTAGAATGATAGATATTAAAAAAAAGAAAAATAAAATAGCCTAAAAATCCTTCTAACTATTGGATGATGACATGTGAAATAATCAAGGGGCAAAATTCGGAAAGAGAATTTTTAGGCTATTTTGTTAGGAGGATTTTTAGAATGATTTTTAGGCTATTTTGTTAGGGGATTAGTCATTTTCCTAAAAAAAATGTATTATTTCTTAGTAAAAAATTGTGAGTAATTGATTGATGTGTTAGTGTTTTTTAGTGGATATTAATAATATTAAATACTGAGTTAGTAGTTTCACTTTTCTTTTTCTTTTTTAATAATAACCTTACTTTGTTTGATCATTATCATTTCAAATCTTGAGAGGAAGATATTTTTGTGAAGTCTTATACTTTATCTTAAATATTCGAGTTAGTTAAAAATAAAGAAATTTGTGATTAAAAAGAAAATTTTAATAATATTTTGTTGTACATAAATATGAATGATGTGGTTACCCTCAACTCAACGGTTTAGAGGTGTATGCAATGAAAGCGTATGTGCGGCTTAGAGGGATATCTTTCAAAATCCACTCTAGATATGAGGTAAAAAAGACCAAAATAAGTGATTTTTCGACTCTTAGCCCTTATAAAAAGAAATCTGATTCTTCAAACGGTTCAACCCATTTAACGCTCATGTCACGCTGACGTATAATTTTGTTCCCATTGAGCCGCCTAGTCTATATCTTTTACTTATTAATTTTTAAGCTACAAATATTTACCATTTATCTACTTTTTCTAATCTTCAAATTTTATTTAACGAAACTGCCGCATTGTTGCAATTCGTCGGGCCGTATTCGCTCTTACTTTTTATACTTGTAAAGCCCATGTCCAGCCCAAGTTTTGATCTCTTGTTACTGGATCGAAGACGAAGGATTTGAAAAACTTGGACCATAGTCCGCTTACTCATAGTTACATCTACTGATTCTACAGTACATAACAACTCAAAAGAAAGTAAGAAACACTAGCCATTAGCCATCTAAAGAAAAAGAAAAGCAACTGCTCAGTATATAGATATAGACAGACCTTAAAAGAAGGTTATAAATTTGGAACGAGTCACAAGTCGCAAACTTATAATTATTTTAATTTGATACTATGGTTATGTATTATATACTATACTTAAATTGTTATATTATTTTGGATGTTATCTATGTAGTTTTGATTATTTTATTACGAATTTGGAGATAAATTGTAAGTTTATGACTCAAAAACTATTGAATAAGTAACATTTTGGTAAATTTATTAAAATAACGAACTTAATATACTTCTACAGACGTCACATTTATATAATTATACTATATTATGTAGCACTTAAAAATGTCTTGACTCTTACGAGTCGACTCACATTCCGAGTCACGAGTCAAAAAATCATGTTTTCGAGTCGAAAGTTACGAGTCGACAACTATGGTCAAACCTAAGACCTTATTCCTCCCTCGCCGATCCGGTCCCAAGTTTCGCAACCTTGGATATATCCTTACACAAAATATTTTCACTGTACACAAGAATGAATGCATCATATGGTTGTATTATACAATTATATAATGCATATAATTTTATGTATGATACATGTTTTTTTAGAGGTTGTTTGAACTAAGTACTATGAGATCTCTAAATATGCTCAACTAAACTTATTTTGTTAAGATAGGTGATTTTCAATCCTGAATAAGTGAATTCCTTGCTACATATAGTAGTAGATACAATATAAATGCAATTATACTAACTATATATAGAAATTACACTATCTAAATTATGTTCATGGGACCATGGTGATGGATATGCATGTGTGATGGTGGAAGACGTAGAAGATAAAAAGTTAAGAGTGTGGCCATGAAATAACAAATGCCGGGTGACATCCACGTCATTCATTTCGGTTTGATATATATACGAGTACAAATGAATATGAATATATAAATAAAACTAAATTATTAGCACATACACTTGCTATAAGTTATATATTACTCAACTCAAAACTTGCATTATCATCTATTAGTCCAATTTATCAGTAAACTACCTAGTTATTAACAAACATTGAAAGGAAACATACAAATTTTATAAAAATGTAAATATCATTATAATGAAAAAAGTACGAGTAATATGATAACCAAACGAACACTAAAAACCCGGTCAGTTCATATTGAGAGACAATAAACTTTTTTGTATGATCGTCTCAAAAAAATATAAGATATTTTGTTCAAACGGATAATCGTGATGATCATGAATGGTACGCTAGAAACCATAAGTAGCTTCCAGTGTCTTCTTTTATGGATTTTGAGACCCAATAGTCTTTATTGGTGTGTGGGAAAAATTGAGTTGTAGACAATCTTACTTTTATTAAGATAAAAAGACTACTTTTACATTTATCAAATGCATTAAATTTTACCCTTATTAAGATAAAAAGACTGCTTTTACATTAACCAAATGCATTAAAGTACCTTCAGTTATGCTGGACATGAGAATCAAACTTTTAATCTCTGGCCTCACAAGCAAAGATTCTAACTACCTGATTTAACTAGTTATACGAGCGATCAATTGATGTTTAACTATTCAAAGTATCAACTATGTTTATGTTTGAAGATACTATACATTAAAAAATAGTTTATGATGTACCCACATTCATATGATCAAAAAATATTTTGATGATCCAATGGTAAATCCTAATATTTTAATAAATTATATTTTGTTGTTGTGTTATATGGGACTATTTTTATATCTTGTATCGAACTTCCAAAATTCATTTGTTGATGAATTAGACAAAGGTTGATATTAGACAATCAAAACTACACATACGTGCATTATTTTCTAATAGATTTAATCAAATTTACTTTTGCAATTTACGTATACCTAATAAAGATAGTTCTTTACAATATTATATATAAAAAAACTTGTATAGAATTAACCGACACTTCTTAATCATGGATAAGTGGGTTAAGATATCACTTAACTATAATAATTAAGATATAGAATGTGTTTGTCTTTAAGCAGTAATGGAGTAATGGACACAATCAATAATAATAATTGGTAAATAATGTTAGTGGAATATATAGTAAGTAAACCGAAGAAATACCATTCAAACCTCATCCACGTATCAAACCACTCTGGTGTAGAAGATAAAATCAACCACAAAAGCTGCACCCACAAATTAAGATGGCTTTCTAAATGGGCTTACATCACCGACTCATTTTCCACTAAATTAATTTAATGAACTACTCCAGTAACTAACCAAAAGGCCGGTATTTTGCTTAATTTTACATATATATTTATTTATATATTTTTAACTTTTTGTAAAATACGTTGTGGGCCCGATTCAAAACTAGTGCAGTTTCTATGTGGGCTGCAATAGTAAGTGGTAAGATCCAGGCCCAAATGGACGACCGTACACAGGCCTTGGTCCCAAAATGTCTAGTTTGTAAACAATATTAGTATACATTTTTAGTAGCTTTAGCAATAGCATATCTCTTTAAAATGATTCAATCTGTCCGTTTTAATTTGATCACTTTTTCTTTCTTTTTTTTTTTTTAAATTTAAATTTAAAATATATACAACGATATAGAATGTTCATGCTTACTTAATATGTGCGACGCTCAAACAAAAAACACCAAATTAACTATAATCCAACATTGGATTGGATGTAGTAACGTATTGTTAAAAATTGACGGCTAGACGTATTTCTAGACCACACGTGCGTTCCACCCGTTCGGTGGAGATTCAATTTACTTTTTAAAGTTTTAAAACATTATCACAAAAATTCCACATTCCACCCACTAAAACTATATACCATATACGACTATATATATATCAAAGCATTTTATTGGAGTCCAGCACTTGCAATTACACAACACAAAAATAAAGCTTCAAAATCTAGATAGAGAACTAAAGTGAGAGTACTATAGATCGAGAGACAAAAAAAAAAAAAAAAAAAAAACTCCATTTAGCAAAACCAACCAAAAAAAAAAAAATGAACCATAAAGAAGAGAATGAAAACCTAAGAAAAGGCCCATGGACCGAACACGAAGATGTTCAATTGGTATTTTACGTGAACATGTTCGGCGATCGCCGTTGGGATTTCGTAGCAAAAGTTTCAGGTTTGAAGGTGGCGGGAGATAGAAATATCAAAAAAAAAAATAGGTTAAGCTAGCTAGGTGTTACCATTTTTGTTCAAGGAGAAGCCAAGAAAATTTATTTTTTTTCAAGGCAAGGTTTTAACTGTTGTTTTTGCCCTTTTTTCTACCCCAATTAAATTTTTTTGGGGACTTTTTTTTTGGTGAAATTTCACATTTATCAGGTTTAAAAAGAACCGGAAAAAGTTGCAGACTAAGATGGGTGAATTATCTTAATCCGGGCTTGAAAAGAGGAAGGATGACTCCTCATGAAGAGAAGCTTGTTCTTGAGTACCATTCTAAATGGGGAAATAGGTTTGATCTTTTTATTTTATCATACTATGTTCATATATGTTATAATTATTATTGTTAATTAGCTAGATTATAATTATAATTATATATAGCTTGGTACTTTGTTCCATATTCTTTTTAAGCGGTTGCCATGTATGATTCTTATCTCATGTATTATGTGTTAAAGCTAATATGCTGATTCATAAGGTTTATATGCTTTATATATATCAATTATTCTTTAATACAGATACTAATAATTAATCTAAGTGATAGATCTTTTTAATCATATAATTAATTAAATATGAAATGATTTTGCATGCCTAAAAGTTTTGGATCAGAAAAGCTCAATTTCATCATGATTTTAATGATTGAATGCTTTGTCTTTAATTAAAATTGTTATGTCTTAACTGTGCGTGTATGCATGTTTTGTATTAAGCTTTTGAGTATGAATACATTGATTAAGTAGCTCCGAATTCGATCACTTTTAGGCACATATATATACGTATATCTCGTATTAGAGTAAACGAAAAATCTTAGATGATTGGAATTGTATGATTAAAAAAAATGATTTCATGTCTTTTTAGGTTTGTTATGAAAATATATATTGACAAACATGTTGATAGGATATGTCTTACATTGTTAGTCGTCTATATATTCGTTTATACGAGGAGTCACGAATTTAATTATTTTAAAAAAGAAATTTGTAATTTTGATATGATTTGCTCAATACATCATGTTTTTACCTTGATTAAATATGCAGATGGTCAAGAATTGCTAGAAAATTGCCAGGTCGTACAGATAATGAGATAAAAAATTATTGGAGAACTCATATGAGGAAAAAAGCTCAAGAAAATAAAAAGATGATGCTATCTCCATCTCCGTCTTTCTCAAATAGCTCTTCCTCGTCATCAACTTGTACTAATGACCCCACGGCCGATTCAATGCCAATGACCGAGACCAAAGAAAGAAGTTTTTACGATACTGGTGGAATAGAAATGGTGTCCGCGAGAAGCAAAAACAACAATACCATAGTAAAACATAATAAAGAGATAACTAGTGATGAACATCATGGGATCTATTCTATGGATGAGATATGGAAAGATATAGAACTACTAGAAAGTAATGGTGGTATTAACCTCGATTTTGACCTTTATAGTGAAATGGCACCTCAAATATGGGATTACTCTCTCAACAATTTTTGGATGATGGATGGTGGTCAACAAGACTTTAGTAGAAATATGTTTTTCCCGGCAACAAGCGACCAACTAATTGGGTAATTATATTAGTTATTTCATTCATGATTCGATGTTCATAGATGCAATAAGCTTCACCAAGTATTTGTACATATGTTGTGATGGCGTTTAAAGTGTGAATTAAGTATCTGTTAGTTATTTAGTCAAAAATCACCGTTGTAATTATGTCAAGCAAAAGTTTACCATACTCGGTTTCCTATTATGTTATCCAAGAGAAATTTTGTATTTTATGCTCCTAGCTAAATTACTGTAATTTAATAAATAAAAACAAAGTAAGGTGAAGTTAATGGCGTTCTAGTAATTGATCGAAATTCAGTCAATTTTAATTGTTGAAGCAATAAGATATTTTTTGTTTCTAAGGAATTTAAATATGGATAGTAAAATACGTATAGTTAGAGTTAAGGATTTAAGGTCACCTTTTAGTTCACAGATTCAGATTCCATTAAAATTTCTGAACCGTTTGTGACCAAACGAATTGAAATGAATACGGTCATTTGGTGCATTTATTCATGTTGGTTGTTCAAAAATGAAAAAATCTTATTCCGTTAATTAAAATATAAACATTAACTCATTTGATGGAATTTACATACCATTGGAAGAATTGAAATCGTTCATTTGGTGCATTTATCCATACTTAGTTTTGTTGGTTGTTCAAAAATGAAAAATTTTCATTCCGTTAACATTCATTTATTTGATGGAATTTACATACCTTAAGGATATATAGAAGGACTTTCATTCCATCTGAACTTAATCTTTAGAAATAGAAAAACATTTCGTCAAATACCATTACATCAAATTCTAATTTCTTTGGGCTTTAACAAATTTCAATTCTTTTCAAAAACATTAATCTGTGAACTAAACGTACCTCAAAGTTTAATTTAATCTTTTTTCTTTATAGGCCGAAAGTTTTATCCTTTAGGTGGAAATAAGTCCATCTACATATCCTACCCAGCTACCCCTACATACATCGTCATACCGTAAATGATAGTATATTTTATAATTTATGAAAACATTATTGGGTGATACTTTTACTTGTTATCGTACAATTCTAGTTCAAAGACTTCTGTGCACACTCATCATACGTACATACTATGCATTATTCATATATACATATTTGTTTCGGTATATTGTCTTGCGTTATCTGAAATTAGTTACTGTAAATGATTGTATATTTTATAATTTATGAAAACATTATTGGGTGATACTTTTACTTGTTATCGTACAATTCTAGTTCAAAGACTTCTGTGCACACTCATCATACGTACATACTATGCATTATTCATACATACATATTTGTTTCGGTATATTGTCTTGCGTTATCTGAAATTAGTTAATTTTAGCTTGTAAATCAGAAACATTATTTGATGAAAATTGTTGTTTAATTTGTTTATAATAATCACAGCTAACAAAATTGAAAAGCATAAGTGATTTCTTTCTTCTTCTTCTTTTTTTTTTTTTTCTGTCAAAATATATAAGTGGATGCTTTGCAAGGAAACTAATCTCGAAAGAGAATCTAGATATGAGATCAAAAGTTAACTCCGTATTTCATATGATCAATTTGTCAAATAAGACAATTATGATAAAGTTGAAAATAAAATCTTATAATAAGCGATGAAATTAAATACTTCAAAGTGTTGTTTTTTTTTAATAAATGTTTGCTCGTAATATCTATTAATTAGATGGGCGGCGAAAAATAAACTAATCCTCAGTTTTTTCACTATTTATTACTCGACATAATGTTAAATCAACGCACAAGTTGTTCATTTGTTATTGCAAAAAGTGTTGATGTTAGTGAAATGAAGTGGAATGATAAAAGTTGGAATTAGGTGTAAGCAACTTTTATGGTCATACTTGATATAAAGGTGACTCCACTTAAAAATTCAAATATCAAATTGATATTATTTCACTTTTACTGGAATTAAAATCAGTTTGCTATCAAAAATGTAATACTTACCCTGTTAAAAGAAGGTAAAATTTTTGTCATTTAATGTACAAAATTCATATGTCGACAATATAGCTATGCGTAAGGAAAAACAAACTACTATAAGGACGTCACAGGCATCTTTTAAAACTGAAACTACAACGTAAATATTTAGCCCGATTGACAAGTACTGTGACATCTATAATGGAGATGATGAAGCCACAATCAAAGAGCATCGATGTTCGGATGCTAGAATTTGTGTACTTCAATCACAACCACACCGTTAAGACCACTCTTAACAATATTTATTTTTTTTAATCAGTTGTGTTTTATGATGTTAAATACCGAGTGATTATTATTATAAAAAAAGAAATGTTGATAAGTAAAGTATTTTTGTGCAACTTCAAATTTTCAGTAGTATATTTATTACGAGTATTTTGTAAGTTTAGCCATGTTTAATTGCCTGCTAACCAACTATACAAGACCAAGAAAAGTCCAAAACACCATATTGTTTGCCTCCAATTGTTGCCTATGTTGCCATGTGGCATAAGAATTGCTAGAATTGATCTCAACCATAGAAAGAGGGTGTGACTTGTGGGTATAATTGATAGCTGTCCATAGCTCTAGAATGACCCATTAATTTCAATAATCAAATTACTGAATCTTGATATATACATTGTGTCACAAGTTTCATGTAACATTGTGTCACAAGTTTCAATAAACTTTATGGCTGAACGAGTACTAGAATGACAATCCAATAATATGATATATTGATATTGTATATATAACTATATATCAATATTTGATTTTTAAATCCTTGATTATGTGATATTGCAATATGACCATAAGACCATGGATTAATGGAGGCATGTGAATAATACTGTAGTTGATGTGGATTTCAAAACCAAAACCCAAGTATAAAATGAAGAGCCCTTGGATTGGGCCAATGCCACTTGATATATTTCCGTTATATCTCTAATAAAGCCCAGATAATGGCCCATAAAAAATGATCTGCCTTTTGGCTTATACAAAAAAAGTTTGTCGCGATTTTTTTTTTTAAAAAAACAAAATTAAATGAAAGAGAATACACTATAGTGTTTGTATAAATTCTACTTCCTTTCCGCGTTAAATAGTATACATATCAGTTAAAAAGTAGAAAAAGAAAGAAATATAAAAAGAACGGAAGTAAATGATTATTGTTTATAATGCAATTCTCTATCAAGAACATTCATTGTGTGGGATTATACTTCATATTCAGTACAATGTGAATAATGACTTTATGGTTTCACCAAATTGTCTCCCTCTAAGAAAAGAAAGGGGGTCATTCGGGTCCATTAACATTATGGGAAACTTTTGCCTTGTCATTTACTCATCTTGGACTTCTACCTAAGGTGGGTTTCGAAACGGTTAGAAAACATATTTGAGCCAAAAGATTTGTCATTCTGGAATAACATGACAAAAAAAAAAATCTAATTCAATTATCCATTATTTGTTTTGTCAAAATCACTAGACAATTCCAAAGTTACAGCCTCTAATCTCTATTCATTTTATAAAAGTTTCGAATAGAACTTTGACATATTCAAGCACTAAACCATATTTTGTTCTAGATAAAGTCAGACTCATATGTAAAAAATTTCAACATTATAATTATCAAGGTATGTAATGTACACTAGTTAGGAGTCATATAGCCACTGTTAGGTGGTCTTCTTTGTAAATCAAGGGACTTTGAGATAGTTCAAAGTGGGGCACAAGAAAAAATCTTTTCCCCAAATCAACTTTCACTTGGATTGAACCCCACATACAAAATCTAATAATGTTGTTATTGGCCAATTTCTTTTGGCAATATTATTCCAACAAAAGTCATTCTCTTTGACCACCACAAAAAGCTTCCTTTTCTCCTAATTTGCCATCAAATACACCTACTTTACAAACCAAACTCACCCCACACACTTTTTTCCTCACTCCCTTTCTTACATCCAAGTATCATTTATCATTTCAAGGCTTCAAGCTACACTACTTAAATTCTTTTCTCATTTATGCATTACAAAAGTTGTACACAAGGCTTTAAGGAAAAGTGATAGATATTTTTGAGTAAGTATTTCTGTCTAGTCAAAGCATCATCGACTATCTAGTGTACAAGTAGTCAAACCTCCTTTTAAAGTAGGAGTAGAAATCATTTGAGCGTGTGCTGCATGAGGTATTGAGGTTTAACTAACTAATCCAAAAGGGTCAACCTTTTTATATATATACACACATACGGAGAGAAACTCAAGTATATTGTTACTATAATTCGTCAAGTACAATAATTAGTAACAATGTTTTGATATATTAATTAGACTGATATTTTTAAAAAGATTAGATTAAATTGTTATCCAACAGCTATGTGAGGTGATGACCCAGGACGTTAAAGCATTAACATACTTATATGTGATTTGATCATCAATGAGTAATCGAAAGACTCTCTGTTTGTTTTAATTCAAATACCTAGCTCACCGGCCCCATTTCAAACCTTATACCACATTTATGTTCCATAGTCACTAATGCTACATACTCATATAATTGCTCTTAAAAGCAATGTTTTAAAAAACGGTATTTTAATTATACCGGCGTGAAAAAATTTTCTGGTATTATCGGTAATACCGGAAATATCGGCCGGTACGACTATTTTTAATTTATTGTATTTTTTGGGTAAAAATCCTATAAAACTTGTTACAATTTAACAAAAATAGTCAAAATGCAATTATAGTTTACTCAAAAATAATACCAAATATGTATTTCATAACAAAATATATGTTTTAAAGTTCACAAATAACAAAAAAAAACATTAAAATATCATAAAAATAATTTTTTTAAAAAATCAAAATTTATTTTTTGAAAATACCGGTATGGTAATACCGGAAATACCGGCCGGTATTGAATAGTGAAAATACCGGAAAAATACCGGACTTAAAATACCGGTGTGGTCTCCGGTACCGGTAATACCGGCCGGTATTTACTGGTATTTAAAACATTGCTTAAAAGCACTATTATACAAAAAAAATCGTGCAACTTGTTTGATTATTTCATGTATGATGCTTAATAATTGATTTTCCGTCCGTAAATTTTTGGTGTTGATATCTTTATAACGAATTACGGTGGATACTAGCTATCGTGACATGAAACAATTTGTCAAAGAAAAAAAAAATTCTTTTGTTGAATTTAGGTACGATCTACACTTCACTATTCGCTCGTATAGAAATCCTTTTTGGGGATTATGGATTTATGGGAATTGAAACAAACAGTAATTGAAGGATCACACACAAAGCAATGAGTTCACAAAAAGAATGATAATTTACGTATATTGTATTTAGAGGCAGAATCAGGATTTAACATTGAGAGAGACTCAACCGTGTTATATTTTCCAATCGTTGTATACAATATAATGTAAAAAATATAACAAATTAATAAAATATTAGTAAAATAGAAATTTATAACGATAGTCAAAGACGAAACTTAATAGGGGCAGGGAGGGGTCATGGCCCTCCCAAAATGTCCAGTGATTACCACATATATAATAGGTTTCGCAAATATAAAAGAGAAGTCTAGATAGTCAAGTTGGTAAAGGTTGGTTATACAAAGTGCTTTAGACTATCCATATCAGTGAATTAATCCAACTCAATCTTAAATTAATAATTAATTTCTCTAACTCAAAATTTTCACTCTAATTCACAACACAACCTAAACCAATTTTTTTATTATATTAAGATGATTTATTATCTTATCATATTAAAAATATTTGTTATAAACTAAAATAAATTAATTACTTTTATAAAAAAGTATATTAGAGTAACAAATGAAAAGATAATGAATATTTACAATTAAAAATTAGTTAGAACCATTAAAGTAATGTTCTTATTTTGTTTAAAAAATCTAAATCAAATATTATTATATAAAAAAATACATTTTTCAAATAACTATGTTTTTAATAAAATTTATATCAAAATGTTTGTAACGGAAAAATAAAGAATATCATGTTTCTAATTTTTCAAAAAATTCTCAAAATTAAGATATTAAATAAAAACTAATAAAGTTTATAACTAATTATATATATAATAAACTATAATAAAAGTTTCCATTAATAGTAATACAAGATTGGTGCTCTCAGATTGTTTTTTAGTTTAAATTGTTGGAGTTTGAGGGGAATCTTTTAGTTTTATTATTTTTTTATTCCACAATCTCAATTTGAGTTCACCAATAATGATAATTTTATGTTTGGTTGACGCCGGTTCGAGACTCCTAGCCTTCATATTTATTAGCCCTTTTATCTATTTCGCTAAAATAGTTTTTTTTTTTTAATACTAAATCACTCTGATTAATAGTTAAACCACCAAATACATGATGATAGATTATCCCTTTATCTATTTCACTACTATAACTTTTAATACTAAGCCATTCTCGTTAATAGTTAAACCACCAAATACATATGATAGATCATACTTAACATCACTTATAACTATGTAAAGAATATATACTTAACTAGTTTAGTGTATAGTATATATTTATTTATATAAATCTAAAACTAAATATATGTTTTTTTTCGTAATTGGATGAGAATACCTTTGATCCCATATATCATTTGACATCCACTAATCCTTCAGCCAGGCTAGTGTTCACGTAAAACTAAAAATATGTTATGCATAACACATTAACATATTCCCTATTCAAAAAAAGTACACGTAGTTAACATCAAAAATTATTTTGACCCCTCCAAAAATATTTTCAAGTTCCGTCCTAGGCATTTTTTATTCCCATAATACATTTTCCATCCTAAAATCAGGCACGCTCTAACCATTGTCCCTCTTTTGTAACCCGCAATTTTGTTAACGCTGATATGGAAATTACTACCATCAACCGCTATCACTTATGCCCACCGCCGCAGTATACCGCCGCTGTATCGTGCGGATATCCATCTAGTAAGTAATAAATTTAAGGAACGATAAAATTCATTTCTGCAGACTTATGTGATTGTTTTTGATCCGTCCTAGGCATTTTTTATTCCCATAATACATTTTCCATCCTAAAATCAGGCACGCTCTAACCATTGTCCCTCTTTTGTAACCCGCAATTTTGTTAACGCTGATATGGAAATTACTACCATCAACCGCTATCACTTCTGCCTACCGCCGCAGTATACCGCCGCTGTATCGTGCGGATATCCATCTAGTAAGTAATAAATTTAAGGAACGATAAAATTCATTTCTGCAGACTTATGTGATTGTTTTTGATTATTTTCCAGACAACCCTTAAAATAAAAAAATAAAAAGGTATTCAAAACTGCTACGAATAAGAAAGACGTTTAAAGTTTATCTTAATGACCAAGTAGTTACGGTTTTTAAAAAATAAAATCATTTGATTCATATCCTTTTTCTATTTTTTTAAAGAGGAAATGTTAGGTAAAGCATGCAATACCTATCTTAGGTATAGCGGGAGGGGATTATGTAAAATTCAGGGGGAAGGTTATATAAAATTTAGGGGGCTATATGTATATTTATCAAATTTAAAAATTTAATTTGTAACTTTTTTTAAAGTGACAATACCTAAGATTAAATAAATTCTGCAGTGAGGATATATCTTTTTTTTTTTTAAATAACTACAGTATAACTATTTCATTAATCCTTGTAATTACTTTGGTGCTATCACTTTAGTGGAATCTAGCCAAACATGACCTATGATCATGAACGATATTATAAGCTAGAAATTAACAGGTGCAATGGACTTGTATTTACGATTTTTTAAAACCATAACCTTAATCTCCAATAAAAGTGTACTGCATTATAATTTGCTGACTCGATATGCATGTAATTTAAAATATATTTTAACTAAATTATATCTCGCGTAATACGTGATTAAACATATATAATTAATAAAATAATAATGTTTCATTATATCTTGACAAATTATAAATAAAAAATATTAAAAAATAAAAATGTTATATGTGTTTACATGTAGTTTAATGAGTTAAAATCTATATCTATATATATAAATAAAGAAAGATTGTGATGACCTAAGATTTTCAAAAATTGTGTATTCTCGTGCATTCTTTCAATTAATTATGACATCATCATAATTTATTGATTTAAAATTTAAAATATCTTACCTTTTTTAAATATATTTCATTAATATAGATTTTTATTAAATGTTCGCACTATTATGTAAGATTTTAATTACCTTAATTTCCGTTATAATAGGCCGAAACTATGGTGTCTTTTAGTATATGTTTTACTTTTTGTTTTTACCACCCGTATGTGTTTCAACATGTGTGTACAGCTACACAAGTTTTGTTTCCGTTTAGTTACATTATTTACATAATAACTTATCACAACTTTTCAATTTATTTAACGTTGTTATCATACATTTTAACATGATAACATATTTTAAAGTTACCCGGGTAGAATTCGATTTATTTATTTATAAGTTAACCCGGGTTGAACCCGGGATGATTAGCTAGTATATGTAAAAAAATAATTGCATAATATGGATTTAAAAAAAAAAACCCGAAGATTCTAGTGATTAATTACATTTGTATCATTTTATTAATTTAACAATATTAAATAAAATATGTTGAAAGACGGTGACGTTGTTATATATATATTTTATTATTCTATATACCATATACAGATCAAAAATATCTTTTATTTAAATAGGGATAAGTACTTGGGAATGTAATGAACTATGCAAGAATGTTTATGTTATGTAATGAACTACTTAGATGTTTATTATATGTAATGAACTTTTAAATCCTATTTATTGGATGCAATCGGTATATGTGGCAACCATATAAGCTGCCACTTGTAAGTTTTTGATTGGTCAGATACATCCAATAACCTGGATTTGAAAGTTCATTACATATAATAAACATCTAAGTAGTTCATTACACAACATAAACATTCGTGCATAGTTTATTACATTCCCAGACACTTATCTCATTTAAATATCATAAGATATTAACGGTGTAAAATTACATAGTTATAACTATAACTATTATTTATTACGTTAGATGATAAAACATATATAAAGTCATAACATGATTTAAAAAAAGTGATTTTAATAAAATAATATAAAGTGTAGTGTATGTACTTCCCATTATATCTCAATAGTTGAGCACCAACTTTAAATGCTGGTAGTTTTGAGTTCGAGAAATAGGAAAGACATTTAAAAAAAATTTCACAAAAAGTCCTCCAGTGAAACAAGTTTAAGTCATGCAGAGGGTGCAGGGTGTTACCCCAATTAAATATCGTGTATTCGGGCGGTTTAGTTAGAGGTTTTTGCTCCTACTAAGTATTGAGGGTGAGTGGGCTATCTAGCGTGGACCCAGTTAAGACAACGTAAACTAGATCTCTTGTTGCAAGCCAATGATCCACACCTTTAAAAAAAAATAAAGTTTAAGGTTATTTTTCATTATTATATCAATAAATTAATTATTTTTATAATTATAAAATGTGGGAAATTACTTTCCATACTTATTGATTATATTTAGTTTTATTATGTTAAAATTAAATTTAAAAAACTTATAAAAAAATCTATGACATCAACATTTGATCTATTGGTTTTAATTAAATATTGAGCTTAATCTAAAGGTCCAAACTACTTCATTTTAAAATTAAAATTTATATATATATTCAGAGAGTAAATTAAGAGAAGGACACGGGCTTTGTTTGCACGGTAATATGCACTGTATTAACTATTATGATGCGTCATGTTTAACAAATCAAAATTTTTGTTTTGTTTTCCACACTCTAGTAGCTCCTTTTTTTTTTCTTTCGTTACTTTAAATAGCAAATTCCTTTAATCACAACTTTTGCCTTTATTGTTTTAAATGTATGCATATTGTCAATGAGGTTGGTAACAAATTAATAAGATTTTTTTACTTTGAGGGAATTTACTTGAATTCAAGTCTCACTTTGCACATTTATGAAGTGGATTATTGAGAAGGGTTTTTTTTAAGTAATAGATGAAGCATCCGTCTAATTTAAGACCGCTAACTAAATTCACAACAAAGCATGACTAAGTAATACAATTATATAAATTCAAATTGCTGAAAATCATCACTAATATATAGCAAAGCCAATATGTGATCTTTCAAGGTTAAATAAACTAATACGTAGTAATTTACAAGAAATTGCAATTACTTTTTTATATCTTTACTCTTTTATATTGCATTCTTGAGTTTTTTTGTTTTAACAATAAAAAGTGAAAGAAAAGAAGGAGAAAATTTATTTTTTTGGCATTCTCAAGTTTTTTATGTAAAAAAGTGGGATAGAAAAGAAAGAGAAATGTAACCCATTTTAGTCCCAAACTTATTAGGCCAAAAATGGGTGGAATGCAATGGAAAGTAATGAACATGGTGTATAATTATTTTTGTCCTTAAAAGCTTATCAAACATTGTAAGCTAATTGTTTGCACATGAAGATATAACAGTAACACTAAAATATTCTTTTTCTCTTTTCTTAAATTGTAAATTCAAAGATTTATTTTATTCTTAACTTTTATTTCTTTTCTTAAAATCTGGATAATGGCTTTTTATGTCTATAATTTCTTTGTCTTTATTGTCATATACATTTTTATCTTTTTTTTTTTTTTAAATCTACACTCAAGAATACAGTGTTATAAAACACACTTCTATCATTAAATACACAAAATGCCCTTATTAATAAAACTAACATTATTCAAGATCTTATTGAATACCTAATATATTTTTAATAAAGTTAATTTACAATATATATCCCTTAATTACTAAAATAACCATAACAATCTTTAAACATCAATAACTTATACTATGTCGATATCACCATCACGGCGCAACCACCATCACCGTTGTTTTGCGTGGGTGTTCGTCTACTTAGATTATAAAGTAGATTATCCATTCAAATTACTCAAAAAAGAACTCATTTGATCTACGTATCCAAACTATTCTTTTCGTTTATTCATTAATTTAAATATTTATACCTAATATACATATATTACTCTTAATGAAATTATCTACAACATACATATGTCAGTCTTTAGAACAACTACATTATCCTATTTTACATCAAATACATTTATATTAATAACCATACAGCCGCCATCATCTATCACCGTGATCACTGCCGCTTCCACCACCACTCATCACCGCAGTTGTATTCGTTTTCGCATTGTTTGGGTATCTGTCTAGTTAAACATAAATTAAATATAAATATTAAGATTTTTGTTGGCAGTTTCAAAGAAGTTATTATTTGAATTATTATCATATTGTTTCAAGTTCGATTAACTATAAGGAGGAGGACTGGCGTTCGGTAAATGAGTTTGTCAACTGGCGTCGAGCGGTAATACTGTCGTCGGTGGCTCAATGAATGGCAAAAATCAACATTTTCGTTGAACTTTACTGAAAAGATAGAAGAAGTGGCGGAGAGCGTGACATGAGGTGATGAGGCTACACCCAACAGTCAAAAAATCAACTTTTTAAACTTTATTAAAACCGAAAAAAACTTTAGGAATTGTTAGATTTTTTTTAAAAGTATTTAGGTTTTCTTATTTAAGTATTTAGGAAAGTAATTAAGAAGCGTGTTTGCTTTTAAATATTGTAATGTTTATTTTTAAGTAAATAAAGTTTGAGGAAAAATAAGTCGAATGTTTTTTATCATAGAGTAATAAAATGAAAATTTAGTGAAGTTTGGAGAAGTAGTAACCCCGCCCCTATTGGAGTAATGGGTATAAATACAGTATGTAGTCTGATAATGATTGATGCATTTTATTATGAAAAATGATTTATCCTTCTAACAAATTAAACTAAAAATTCTCTTAATAGTCTTAGATGGTGACATGTGAATATCACTAATTCTCTTTCTTAATCTTACCTCCTGATTTTTTATATGTTATAATCCTACTAATTGGGAAAATTTTAAGACTAATAACTTAGAAGGATTAATCATTACCTTTTTATTATACGAGTATGTCATTTATAATTGATAAAACATAAAAAATATAATTATACTGTTTTCTTAAAAAATGTATTAAGGTCTTAATGAAGATAAATGCATGAATCACGTGCAACCTACCAAAGAGAAGTGACTACATGATAAATTTGCATGTGCCGCAGAAAACGCTCATTTCACCAAATGTCCACATTACGTCTATGTTTGGCAAGAGCTTTAGCTTTTATTTGAAAGAAAAAGCTCCAAAATGAAACGCTTCTTGAAGTAACGTTTCAAGAGTTTTAGCTTTTTGATGAAGCTTTTAGCCATTAAAAGTACACAAATACCTTTTAAAGTTACAGCTATAGCTACCATACCAAAAAATTCTAAAAAATAAAAACTCTAGCTAACAACTTTGCTCCCACTCCACCCCCTAATAAAAACTCGACTTTGAATCCAAATCTAAACCACAAACAAAATCATTTACTCAAATTCATGATATTCAAAACACAACCAATCAAACAAATAATAGTTCAAACATGCCAGTCATTTTTTTCCTTTTCTTTTCTAAATTTTGATTTTAATTGAAAGGGAGACGGTGGATGGTGGTGATTCTAGTCGGCGGCTAGTTGGTGGTGAATGTAGACGGCGGTGGTTGGAGGTGAATGTAGACGGCGGTGTTTGGTGGTAATTGTAGGCAGCAATGGCTGGTGGTGATTGTAGGCGGTGGTGGCTGGTGTTGATTGTAGTGGCGGTGGCTGGTGATAATTATAGGTGGCACTGGCCGGAGGTGGTGGTAGGTGGCAGTTGCTCGTGGTGGTTATAGACGGCGGTGGCTGGTAGCGACGGTTGTTGTTGTTGGTTATTAGGTGGTGGCGATTGGAGAGGCTTGGGGTAAAGGGAAAATAAATGTCTAGTCGAAAATTTATCGGAAAAGATGATCGGAAAATAAATAGTGGAAAAATAGATTTATTTGTATGATTTTCATTTTTCGTCCCTCAAGTAGCTATTTTTTCACTTTCGTCTCTCAAGTAGCTATTTTTTCACTTTTCGTCCCTCGGTGTAAGGTGAAATGACATTAGTGCTCTCACGTGTCTAGCACGTGCGTATGTTAACGACCATTTTTTAACGTCGTAAGACCAAAGGACGATTATTGAAAAAATTGGTCAACTTTATGGTCAAAATTGTAATTTTAAAAGTTTAGGGATCAAAAGTGAAAAACATGTCAACCTTAGGGACAAAAAGTGTAATTTACTCTAAGTTTTAAACAAGTAAAAGTCCAGGGGGCAAAAAAGAAAAATACAAATTAAATTATATTGATAAAAAAAACACATCCTATAATGTTCTTCATCTACATTCCACAATAAATATATATATATATATATATAGGCACGCAATATATGGCTACCTACAACTCGTTTATTTTTTTAAAAATTTTCTATAGAGTAAAATTATAAGCTGCAAGTTGGATTTGACCGGGGCCCACCTCCAACATTCACTTTCTTCTCTCCATTTATCACTACCGAGTTATATACCTTTCCATTAACCCGCTACCCCTACCCGCTGGCACCACCGGTGCTGTAGCCGACGGTACGGGGCCAACCTGCCTCATGTCGTTCATCCACTCGCCCCCCTAATTAGATTTATATCTTCAACGACCAATATACTTAAGTATAATTATATGGGTCAGTTTGTACCTAAAATCGAAATTCGAATCAATTGGTTTAGTTTTTAAAAATTCAAAATCATTATATTTGGTTTTGGTTTGGTTTGTCGGTTTTCTAGTTCGTTTTGGATCAGTTTCGATTTTTTTTTTAAATACGCTTTTCTGTATTATATTATAAATTTTACTTTCAATTGTTAATGAATAAGATGATATAAAAATCAAAATACATTGATGCTTTTTTTTTAACTGATTAAATATTTTAATTGTTAAAATTGAAATGATTTTTAATAAAACGAATTGATTTTTTTTTACGTTTTTATGTAAATATACAATTTTATATTGTTTTGTACACTAAAAAGGTAAAAAGTTTAAATATTTTAAGATATTTACTAACTATAAATATACTAAGTATAAATGTAGTATGATATAAATGTAATATGATATAAATATAAAATTAATTAAAATATATTTGGTTCGGTTTGGTTTTTGATCGGTTTTTATACATATGAAACCGAAACTCGAACTGATCTGTTATGTTTTAGAAAACAAAAACCAAATCAACCTCTATAATACTTTTAATGGATAAATTTTATAACATAGATCTCGCTACCCTTATAATAATCACACTATTCTTTTTAAATCAACTCCTTTTACATTAAGAATCACATTACTACCTCCGCTGGCACCATCGCCACCATTCCTATTCGTTGTCGTCACCACCACACTACCATCGACACCACCATCGTTGTTCCGTGAAAATACTCTATACCATGAAATTTCAAACTCGCTACTTTGGAATTAATTGTGTTGGTCAATGATTATGACTAAATGGTCAATGGTAAATAGATAGTCGTCGTAATAGAAAAGCGTTAATGCCTTGTGAAAGAGGCAAACCCACGGTCGACTATTAAATTTTAGGTTTTCAAAATGGTCAAACCATTTTGCTAGTACATTCAATGAGTATTTACAGGACCGAGCTCTTTTTCTATTTTGATATACCATGTAATTTTTCCTGATTTAAAATATATATTTGAAATTTTATACGTAAAACAATAAATGATTGATGTAATCAAGCCTTCTGAGGTATGTTTTTTTCATTCGGGGTGTCCTACCTTGAGGATAGACAATGGACCGGCAACTCGACATCACAATTGTTAGTTACAAACATGGAAAGTTCCAATGATTAGATTACCGAAGACATCATGGTTTTTTAATACAAAAGATAGACCAAGCTTGCTACTTCTTACATACCATGAAGCTTTGTTGCGCAAATTCGAAAAATAGGCAGATTGTTGTATGACAAGTACGGTATGCAAAGATTGTTAATGACAAATTGACAACACAATTATTTAGAAACATTTACCTTCAATAATCATCTTTAAATCTTGGTCATTGATTTTGATTTTCATTCAAAGGTTAAAATTTTCTCAATTTGACTTAAGTTGAGGAAATAACTTGAAGGAATCTCTTTCCCTTGGCATACACATAGATTAGAAAATACACACATAACACCTATGATGCACGGGGACGCCTAAAAGGTCAGCGTACCCGTCCCGGAGACGTTTAGGGGACGGGGACGACAAGGAAATGGCAGAGGGACGTCTCGGATATCGGGGACGGCGGTGGAAGGAGTCTGGGGACGTTTCCTAGCCTATTTAGGGTAGTGTTTGTATTCTCTTCAAATTAGATAACCGGCCAATTTAAAGCTCTAACTGACTTATTATGGTCTTATGGGAGGTATATACATATACAGCTAACAAATCTCAATTAAGTATCATATACATCGATTTATTATTATCGAACAACATTCATCACCATCAATATCTATCTATTTTGAACATGTAGTATGTTTGAGTTTATACTTTACATCAATATTTATCTATTTTGGATTTTCTTTAATATATTTTTTATTTCTTTTATTTTTTTATTGTCGTATTCTTTTAGAACAGCGAAGGGCCGGACCACGAGTATCCAGACTGAATACCGCGGGCCTACTCGATCCCCTCCCCCCGCCCGCCTCACCCGGTAAATTCAACTCGTTTCGCCAAGAAAACCTGGCTTGCCGTCCCCGTATCTTTTTTTTTTCCATTTTTGTCATTTCCCGTACCCGTATCGTCCCCGTACCCCTTCGCCGTACCCGTTTCGGTGCTACTTAGCATAACACATTAATCATACAAACCAGATATGGATAAAGATTTGATAGAATGTAATCATATTTACCCTTACTAAACCTGAAAATAACATATTTACCCACTTAAATCCCTTAATATCATATATACCCAATCTAAACCTTAAATCTCTCGTATTTACCCATTTTATAAATAAAAATATTGGTAACCTTAAGACTTAATAAATTCTTGTATAAAACAAATCTTCTTTCTTCTTCTTAATTTTTTACTTTCATTTGTTCTATGCAATTAGACAAATTAATGAGCAAATCATGACACCAAGAGATTTCGTAAGCTGCATTTTAGAGTGAATACAAATGGATGTATGTATCAATATACAAGAGAAACTTTTAGAAGGAATTTTCACCCGTTACACATATTGATTTAAATGCATTAATATCAAACTCAAGTTAAGTTGTATATTTGTAAGTTATGAGTCGGTTAGTAAAGTAAATGAAAAAGACAGAGAAGTTAATAACTTCGTGGGAAAAGACAGAGAATTGAGTTAATAACTTCGTGAAATAAAATAAAACAAGGAGATTACTTAAAAAAAATTGGTATTATATCATAAGGTAATAAATTTGTATAGTTATTAGCAGCTATAAAGTTATAATAATTTTTGTTATTCGCATAAATATGATAGTTATAAGGTTTAAAATGTGTATATATGATATTAAGTTGTTTATGTGGATAAATTTGAGAGTTTAAAGATTTAAATTAGATACATATGATATTAAGAAATTTAAGTGGGTAAATATGTTATTTTAAGGTTTAGTAAGAGTAAATATGATGTTCTACCGTTAAGAAAAGACCTGGAGGATTTTTTATTTTTCATCTTATTAAGACATCCCGTTAAAAATCAAAATTCATGTCCAAAAAATACTTAAGGTTTTAAACCCTCAACCAACAAATTTCATAATCCAGCTATCTGAGATATGTTTTGCTTTGTAAAAAATTTAAAGAATGTTAGACCCAGGTTTCGAACCCGCAACTCCAAAACTAAAAGCGTAACATATGCTATGCTTGAAGCAAGAAGATTTTTGTTTCATTTTTACCAAACTTTTATATAAATACTGTAATTCAGTTTCTTTAATAAGATATATGTCAATATTTTAATTGAGATTGTACGTGAAATGACAAGATCGACACTATTCACCTGCCAATCCGTCAATATAAGATAGAAATATAAAATAACATATAACCATAAGCAGACACTTAAGTGAAAAACCCCACAAATTTTTCGCTTTAAAGAGTCGAATACAAAACCTTTAAGTAAAAATTTAAGGATGCATTGAATTCACATTATTTGCTCTCGGGTCATTCCCAACCCTACTCTTTTGCATCTTCATCTCTTCCTTACTACCATATCAGCTTTTCTCTATCATAAAACACTCCATCCTCATTCACTACCAATCACACATCTTCCTCGATTTTTCTCTCTCCAAAAAACACCCAAAAACCTTACCTTACCCCACATCTCTCTTCTCCTTTCTTGTCCATACTCATTGTCTGGTCGATGGCGCGCGACAATGAAGACTTCGACGAGTTTTCTGCCAACCACGATGAGCTCACGAAGAGCTATGGAAGAGCTCACGATGAATGGATAGGAACAACCTTATAAACCATTCACCCATCTCCCTTTCTTTTTTCAAATTCCAAACTTTAATATGTTATACGGTTACACCTCTACTATTTTCTATAAATTTTATTTATTAACATTTAATATATTATATATATATATATTATGTAAAGTAATCGATGTAAAGGGTTTAATGAGGATATTTTATAAGATAAAGGTAATTAACGTTAAGGTAACTGATGTAATTAAAGTGGTATTGATAATTGATATGAAGTAAGTAATTAGTTGATGTAAATAGTTTAATGGGGATATTTTTGAAGATAAAGACAATTAATGTTAAAGAGATAGTGTGTAAAAATAATTTAAAGAGTATGTGAAAATATTATATATATATATATATATATATATATATATATAACTTTTCAACATTTCTAAAAATAGTTTTGTTTTTTTTATTAGACATTATAAATACGCTTTTAATTATGAACAATTTTCTTTTTGTTTCTTGCAGTTGACTAAAGGAAATGATAAATTTACATCAAACTTTTGTCACATATAATATATGTATATATATTATAATGTACAATGTATATTTGTATAAAACATATATCGTATAAAACATGGATCATTATAAATGAAAAAATTTTTAGTAGATTTATTACTTCCCCTTGACTAAAGCCTTCACACCAAAATATTGTTTGAGGAAGATAAATGCTCAAACGATTAGTTGACATGTGGCCACCGGCTAATAATGGAGCAAGCTTGTAAATGCCTTTTCCTCAACACCTTTTTGCTTTATTCTATCGTTTTCGTTATATTTAATTGTTTTAGTTTAATTTATTCACTAAACGTAATTAAGTCATCTACTCATCTTTAAACACACTAAGAATTATTATTATTATTTATAAAACTTAAACTGTAGCAAATGCATATCTATTAAGCCTGTGTGTTACATTATCAAAAAAAGTACTAAGCAAATCTAGAATATTTTAATTACTGTACTATCTAGTTTCTAAGATGAATCTTGAGATTTATAAGACGAATAGATAAAAATTTTTGATTTTGTTTTTTTATTATATGGATAGACATGGGACTTTAAAATTTTGTATCGGTCTCGACATTAATGGTATTGGCGAGGAAAGCATCAAAATATGGTACCAATCCTAGTCAAATATGAACCGGCACTATTACAAGACCTATATTTTTGATATTTTTTCTGGTATTAATACTAAAAACCACTAAAAATAAATATTGGTGCCATTTACACTTAGAAATTTGATACTACTTTTCTGATACTAGGACACAATCGAGACTTGAGAAGTTACTCAATTTTTATTTTACAATATGTCGTTATATAAATTAAGTAATTAACCACATATTGCAAAAAAGTTCACCAAAATGTGGAAATATATATTGCAACAAGTTGATGAAAGAAAATCACATTAACTTAGTGGTACGGTGACCTGCTTTTGGTTAAATTAAAAAGGGTTGGTTAACATAATAACATGATTATGTGTGACCGGTAAAGTCGTTACTTATTTTTAGGAAACTCAACCACCGAAAAACGGTAAACTGGTCTGCATTATTAACGACCGGTTTTGGTGGGTCAAAGTGATCTTCCTCATTCAAGCTATAATAAGGGAATTACCCCTACAAACCTTTTCTTTAAGCTTATTTCTCTATTTCCATGATTATTTATTCACTTTATATGATGACTTTTTGACTTAATGCATAGATATATTGCCTTTAAAATCATTTGGTTGTTTTGTGATGTTGATCGATTTATCAAATTATTATGATTCAGATCGATTTATCTATTTGTATAGTTGTTAGTTACAAGACCACATAGTACCTAAAACATTATATACGCATTGAACCTTTTACCGTATCATCTTCAAGCGCATACCAAAAATATGTACATTTGATTATAACGCATTTCATCAAACACATTGTGTGCAAGTGTACAACATCGAGCACAATCAAAAGATCATAGAGAAGATCACATAGGACCCAAAACTGTATTTCAAGTGTCATGCATTCTACAATAGGTGATGTATATATTATTAGTTTATTCACTTTCGATGAGGTGTATACTTTATAGTTTATAATAATAATCATTGACATATTTTTGTATGTGATCATAGATATAATAACGAAAGTGAGTAATCACACACATTGTAAGAAACATTAAACCAAAAAAGAAAAAAAATGATCATTAGTTATACACATATTATTTGAAAGACGCATATATATATCGCACCTCTACATTTATCATACTATAAAACAAACATCATCATGTATCTTTCAAACCAGAAATTAAAGAAAATTAACTTTAATAATGATATGAGTAATTTATCTTTAAACTGATTAAGTGATATGTCTTTGAGACTGGCATAAGAGAGTGGGACGAAGAAGAATTTGATAGAATTGTTATATACGACTATAGATGTTTCTTGGCTGCAACCACTAAATTCTTTATAAAATGTGAACCTCGCAATTATGAGAAATTGTGAGTAGTATAATACACATTTAGAAGTTGTACATGTACCTTTACATGTTGTAAGAATAAGTTGCTTTCTAGTATACTAATGGGAAACTCGCGCGAAGCGGTGATGGTGGCGACAAATAGCGGCGGAGACAACAACGGCGGGAGTAATACAAATTTTTGATGTATGTAATTGATATAAAAGAGGTAACAGTACATTTAGGAAATCACTTAAAGAAATAGATGAAGTATTAATAAGTTATAGGTATTTTTGTCATTTATATTATATGTGTTTGGGGCTTTAGAGGTGTTAGACTAAGTGGTATGAGGGGTTCTAGAAGAGGGAGGTCTTTGGCCATGTGGCTCCAACTAAGCAAATGAGCATTCCAACGAAAATGGTGGTATGAGGCATTTCAACACAAAGGGGCATCTCTTGCCATGTGTCTTTGACCAAATGATTTTTTTTTTTTTTGTTTTTTTTTTATAATCTTTTATTTACATTTTTATTTACATATTTTTATTTATATACTAACATTATATACTTGTTACTATACTTTAAATTATATGGTTGTTACTACACTTTTAAAATCCATTACATAAACAACTAAATAACATAAACTTAGAACACAAAATTAAACTAAAGAACATAATTTTAAAAAGACATAAACTTAGACAATTTTAATAAAGTACTAGTTGCCGCCGTAATACTTTTCCCGAATTTCCTTTTTCATGTCCTCCATGATACTACGTTCTTCGTCCTCAAGGTAGCTATAATCTTTCGCCATCATCTTCAACTCCTCCTTTTTCTCCTTTTTTTCTTTAAGTAACAATTTTCTTTCACTTAACTCCGCACGTTTATTGCTTGATTCCATTAAGCCATGCAATTCTTGTGTAACTTTCTCAAAAACTTTTGTGTAGTCAATACGCCGAACCAAACCCGAAGCCGACCCCGATGCGGACGCCCTTTTGGCCGCGTCTCGGCCTATGGGTCGAATATACCGACCTTCAACTTCCTCATCCTCGTTTAAATCAATGTTCATCCTAATGTTGGACCCTTTGCTTTGTGGATCAACGGATGAGGAAGTTTTTGACCTTTTGGCGGTTGGTTCACCGCGTGTAGCCTTTCCATCAAACTCGGCAATAATATGGAACCTTGAACTTTTCTTAACAAGTTCCCAAATAGCCATGTATGGGAACGGTTTGAGCATTGCTCCTTGGTACTCGGCCAAAACTTTTTCCAAAATTTGAGCATCGTTACTACCACTTTGATGGTTGTTTTTATCTTTGTGACGAGTGTAGATTTGGTTGAAGACGACAACTTGAGACTTTATCTTTCGCCATTTCGAACCGAGTGAGTCTTGGTCACGGTAGTCATTTCCTTTATTTTCAAGAGTGCGAAACTTCTTGGTAATTTTGCGCCAATATATCTTCTCTTTTTGATAGTTTGCTACAATTTAAAAAAAAAAATTATGTTAAAAAAAAAAAAAAAAAAACAGAAAGATTTAGAAAAATAAAACAAAACATTTTAAAAAAAAGAAACAGAAGCCTTTTTTTAAAATAAAAACTGAATACAAGTTAAAAAAGAAAAAAAAACAGAAACATTTAACAAAAAAAATAAAAAACATAAAGTTTTTTTTAAAAAAAATAGAAACAGAAACAATTTTTTTTAAAAAAAAATGAAAATAAGTTAAAAAAGAAAAAAGAAAAACATAAACATTTAACAAAAAAAAACACGGAAAGCTATTTTTTTAAAAAAAAGACAGAAACATTTTTAAAAAAAAAAACCAAAAACTTTTTTATTTTTATTTTTAAAACCGAAAACAGATTTTAAAAAAAAAAAAAAAACTGAAAACAAATAATAACAAAAAAATAATTAAAGAAACCAAAATAGTATATAGAAAAGTACCAAACTTCGGGTCCTCCGTCACGTCGAGCCAAGCTTTGGCTAAGCTAAATTCTTCATCTAGTGTCCAAGTGATGAGCACCGCTTTCGCCCTCGGTTCGTCGGGTCCTTTCTTTTTGTGATTTCGTTTTTTTTTGTTTGTGATGAACCGATTTGCTCTTCTTGTACTTGGGTCTCTTGTATTATTTCAATATCCGGCGAGTGTGGTGTGGGTGATGGAGTCTCGACCATCCTTTATCGTTCTAAAAGAAAGTGTAAAAAATTATATAAGTATATAAAAGTGTACAAAAAATTATATAAGTACATAAAAGTGTACCAAAAAAATATAAGTAAATAAAAGTGTACCAAACATTTGTTGTGGACTATTATAAAATTGTGAAACGGGTTGACTTTGCCCCAAACCGAACATATCGGGCATCGGTTGCATCGGCATTTGTTGCATTTGAGCCATGTACCTTATAACCCCGGGACTATTCAAGACGTTTGGGTCGTTAACATCGGATGGAGTTTGGGTATTTGATCTTGGAAATTCATAGTTGAAATTGTTGGGATACATGTTTTTTTAAAACAAATATGATAAGAAAGTATAGAATAAAAAATGAGAATAGAAGAAAGTGTAAAGAGTTGTGGAGAAAAGTTGGAGTTTAAATAGAGTTAAAAGTCATTTTTTTTTTAAAAAAAAAAATTTTTTTTGGAAAATTGATGTGTAACGGGTCAAATTTTTTGGGGAAGGGAAAAAGTGAATTTTTGGTCAACAGTTTTGCCCGTTCGGTTTGGGCTTGGATGGCATGCAAAACGCCCAGACGGGCAGTTGTGGACCGCGTTTCACACCGCGTTTGGGCCGGGAGGGGGGGTTTGAACGCCTCACACCGTTGAGTCTTAGTTTGTTACACAATGGCCAATGCAATGCGGAAAACTATTACAGTGATTTGGGATTTTGTTAATGTTTTCCTCTATAATAGGGGTAGCCCAATACTACATGTCCGTTCTCTAAAAGGATTAGTCTTAGTTAGCGTTATATACTTATATATTAGCAAAACATTTTCCATAGACTAATCCTCATAAGCAAATCACTCTCCAGAGACTAATTATACACTTATAAATTTTTTTCTTTTAAAAAACATGATACAACTCGTCCTCATGGGAACGAGTGACACAATGACGAATGTCAAACCCAATGGTGTTCATTCCTCCTGAATGGTGAACGAGTAAAAGATTAGTCTTGGACGAGTTATATTGGGTAGCCTCTTAGAAGGTATAGTTGATTTATCCGAAAGACAAGATTGGTTTTACATGTATTGCAGCCTTAGCTTTTTTTTGAACTTGCAATCTATAACCCATAAGAGCACATAAATCGTCAGGCCGGAAACACCTATCAATGGAACTATGGATGAACATATTTGTTAAGGTCAACTTTTAAAGACAACCTAGGATGTGGAATATGATACTTCCTCTTTTGTATTTTATTTTGCTAACTTAGATTAAGATAATATGGAGCAATAAAATAATGAGTTCAAGAATATTGTGAATAAAATGAATAACGCTGTTAAATACAATGTATTAGCTAGGAAACCCAACTTTATAAACAAATCCAGCGGCTTTGTCTTTTCTAAAGGGATGAATTTGAATATTTTAAACTTTGTCTTCTTATGAAACAGAAATGAAGCCCACACTTAAACTACTAATTGTTGTTATCCATTAATAATAAAAGGAATAAAATAATGAACGGAGTTTGTAAAATATATAACAGTATACGCCAACACTCACAGTCTTTCTTCGAAATTTTACTCACATTTATTCATAAAACAAAAAATAAAATTAATATGTGAGTGGTTACACATAAATTTAGGTGTTAGATAATATTATATTTACTTTTCTAATAGTATAATATATCACCGATATATATATTTAAGCACATGTTATACGAATTCGTCAAGTGAAAATTAATGTTTAGACCAATTATAAACATATAATGTCGAGGTGAAAATATACTTGTTGAATGAGGGGTGAGATATTTTGAGACCACCTTTTATTTTAGGACCATTGATTTTTGCACACCATCATGATCTACTACGATATACAAGATTTTTTTGTAAAAACACTAAGACTTTCCGGCGATGGGCCCACCAGAAAATCATGTGTAAGTTAAATTACACATTTGTAATAATCATGTGTAAGTTAAATTACACATGTGTAAGTTACTTACGTTAAATTACACATGTGTAATTGAAATTACACATGTGTAATTTAACTTACACATGATTTTCTGGTGGGCCCGTCGCCGGAAAGTCTTAGTGTTTTTACAAAAAAGTCTTGTATATCGTAGTAGATCATGATGGTGGTGTGTAACTTACGAAAATCAATGATCCTTTTTTGGATTTTTTTTAATTGGTCTCAAATTATTTTTCCCCTGTTGAGTGATACTTAAAGTTGTTGAATGAGTATTTTTTCATAATGGCGAAACTTGTTGAATAAGTTGATGTGGATAATCGATGAATTAAATACAACACTTCACTCATATATGAAGGGAAAATGATCCGTATCGCAGACTTTACCTAAGCTTAGGTACTGCCACTTTAAAATAAGTTACAAATTAAACTTTTGAATTCGATAAACATATATAACTCCCCTGAATTTTACATAATCCCCCCTCTCAATCTGCTTTAACTAAGATAGGTACTGCATGCTTTACTTAACCTTTCCTCATATACGAATTACTTTTTTAGTTTGTTACTCTAATTTCTTAGTACAATTAATCTCTGAAATTAATAGTACATGATAAATAAATAGTATAGAAAAAATTAATAATTTATTGAAATTTTAATTTGAAACAAGTATAAAATTGTACCCAAAATGCTTGATGCTTCACAGTGGTTCGGATGGAATGACGAGAACTTCTTAAGTCTTTGATAAGGGATTACATGCCATGCACTTTGATATGGGAGAAAAACAATGTGAAATTTGTTTTGTAATTTACTTTTTCAAAATTTAAAAATCATAAATAAAAACTTTTAAGATTAATAAACTATTAATTTATCAATATTGTAATATTTCATATATTGATCTCAAGATTATTAATTTATAGAAGTTTTAATAGATATCAAAAATATTTATTTCAAGCTAACGATGTAGTTTTTTACTACAATGATATTCTAATTCATCTAGTTTAATTTATAACAAAAAGAGGATAAATGATTTATACCGCATCTGCATCTACTTTAGGTCATAGGTGTTGTTCTTACACAAAAGCAAGAAACTAAAAAATTTATAACAATTCATGATTTAAAAAAAAAAAAAAGGCAAAAAATGAAAAATCGAAATCCATAAAACAATTTAAAAGGTAATTAAAAAAAAATATATTAAGTTGTGAAGGAAACCACATAAGTAATAATCCCTAAATTTAACAATAAAATGAACATAAGAACGAGACATTATACCCCGTCCAAATGAAAACTAGCATTATTTTAATCATGAACGGCGTGTCAGGTATAAAATAATTGTTTTAAAATGGGAATCGAATTAATGGTTTGTTTATATCTCAGAAGTCCTTGTGTTGTGTTGTGTCGCGCAAAAGTAGAATGTGAACGGTTTTTTTTTCTTGAGCATATGTAATTTTTCAATCGTAGAGCGTTTGGTATTTTGGTATGGGTGCAGAATCCAGATAACATAACGTTGCATCAATTTTTAATTATAGTAAGATGTTATAAGATACGAGAGCAAGTACCCGTGCGTTGCAGCGGTAAAATGATGAGGGTGATAGGTCATAAAGTGTGATAGGTCATAGGAGGTTATTTGTCATAAAATGTCATAGTCAAATGCCTTAGCCGTACGAGTTCCACACTCGGATTTAAAAATTCGTCGAAAGTATATCGAATGACATCTCTAATGAAAGAGCATGGAATTTTAAGAACACTCATATAATTTTTATAATTTATCGATGTACAGTTTTTGAGATAAAAGATTTTGAAAGAATTAGGGGAATAAAATAATTTATGGAGGAGAGAGAAAGTGATATGCATTGATGTATGGTACATTATGCATTAATATGTGTATGTTGTTGAATTGAATGTTGAAAGTTAAAAAGTTAATTTGCTTTTTAATATAGTACGAGAGTAAGTACTCGCGCGTTGCGGCGGTGAGATGGTGGGGTGATAGCTAGGTCAGAGAGTGTGATAGTCAAATGCCTACAGCCTCCGCCCTCCGCCCTCGGATTTAAAAATTCATCGAAAGTATATCGAATGACATCTCTAATAAAAAAACATGAAATTTTAAGAACACCCATACAATTTTTATAATTTATCGACGTATGATTTTTGAGATAAAAGATTTTGAATGAATTAGAGGGATACATGATTTATGGAGGAGAGAGAGAGAAAAGATGATTGGTTGAGATTTGAGGAGAGAGAAATGATATTATGGTTATTTTAGATAAATATAGAATAGATGAAAGAGGTATTTTGTGGATATACTTAAAATCAATATTGAAAATTTGTTGAAAATCTGAAAGGAATCTGCTTTATAATATAGTATAGATAGATATGACATCATTTTTTAAAATTAATTTACCTCTAAAATTTACACAAATTTTAACTAATTTAAAAGTTAATAATGCATTTGTAATAAAAGAAATTACATTTATAAAAAATAAAACATTACATTTATAAAATATTTAAGACGACGACACTAAAAAAAATGTTAATTTTGGCATTTAGGGATGACTTTTGTAGTGGCCAAACGCCATTTTTTCTGTAGTGATACCTAATAAAGGAACTAAAATGAAATGTTATATTAAAATCAATGGAATATTAATGTATTATTGTCGATTGTATCTTGCTTCGTTTGGAAATTATTAAAACCACCACGGAGTGAAAATCAGTGACATGACATCTGTTGGGGGGATTTTTCTTATGTCTTGTTTCTTGTAGTTGACATGAGTTTTTTCTCCCTTTTGTGTACGTTCTAACATTTAAAGTTTGCGATAATTTTGTTGTATTACTAGAATATATATAGTTTGTATTCTTTTTCTAGCACCTTGTTAGATTCGTTATTAATATAATATTTTTGTTGTTTTAAAAGGAAAAAATATCAATTTCTTTGTCTTCTTGAAGCATGTTAACCTTCGGAAGTTTGGATGTGGCTAGAAGTAGCTCATACGACTCTCACTTTGAACTCTTTTCATGTTCTTAATCTAATAGATAATGCATGATGAAAGTTTTTGTGTCAAATTCGACTTCAATTAAGGACGTTTTCTTTAAAAAGACAGAAATTTTATTGATAAAAAACAACTAGTAAGGTGCTAGTTGTTAAGGAATATCAATCTAAATGTTGAGGACGTGTGTTAAACCACGGACGGAATTAAAAATAATGCTTTTAAGCTCACTCGTTAAACTATTCAAGTTTAATTACTTTGATCGAGCTTAACTCAAACTTAAAACAGTTTTTCGAACTCGGTTTAAACGTTCAGAACAGCTCGGCTCAATTCTTATCTTGTATACAAGGAGAAAACATACCGTACATATTACTGTAATTATTAGGGGAATAGGGGTGGTGTCCAAGCGAAGTAGCGAACTGCCCAAGAAAACCGAACTAAACCATATATATGGTAATTATTTGTTTGACTTATTCGCCATTAGTTTTAAATTATTCTTTTTATATCTAGCTATGTACTTGCATTAAAATTTTCTTTTACCTCCCAATAGGGTCAACTACGCCGAATCGCCGTTCGAGCAATTCTTTTGTAAACAAAACCTATTTATTACAGAAGATCTACAGTACCATATTGCTATTTAATTAATTTAATAAAATTGTTATTGTATTTTAACGTTATTTTATTCTTCAAATTATAAAGATATATTTAGATAGATGGAACCTGAGATTAATACATGAAAAGTGGAACCTACAGAGTACAGAGTATATAAACAATTTGGATCGATGTTTAGTCATTAATTTAAAGTATTGTTTTATAGTTATTGGGCTGGCTTAATGAACCTTGTCGTTCAAGAAAAATGTAAGGCGATCATTAACAAAAAAATTATGTGGATCTAGTCTCATAATAGATAAAGTGTATATTTGTTTGGAGTATTGGCTTTAAAAAAAAAAGTAATTAAGGAATTGCATATTGAAGTAAGTCAAAATGAAATAATCTTGAAATTCTATGTTAAATTTGATAATCTATACTATAAGTATCTATACTATATATTAAAAATTATAACCCCTTTATTTATGAAAATGTTACTCTATGGAATAAGACTATAATATCCTTACTCTTTTCCTACACATCTTCTTTATTTTTATTCACTAATTTAATTATCTCAACTAATATACCTAAGATACCCTTAATGAAATAATTTTTTTTTTAACAGTAATTATATTATTAAAAGCAATGACTTTCGGCGAAAAACCGAAAAGACACGAAAATTACATCATATAGTTAGGACAAATTAGCCAAAGTGGCCAAACTAAACTATCTTTTTTACTACGACAATTAATCCAAAAATAAGAACACGAAAATGTAATAAATTACACCACCAGTCCCCCAAGTCTTAAAATAACTACACTAACCTAATAATCACACTATTTGTCGTCACCGCCATCCATTCACTATCAACCGTCACCACTACATTGTCGTCACCGCCATCCATGCTAGTCTTATAAAAAGAATAACCTTATGTTGAAATTTACATAAGGAAATATCTAAAATACTTTTAATCATTATACGTCCTTTATCTTTTAAAATATCTTCATTATTCATTTACATTAATTACCTTTACATCAGTTGTTTACACAACTCAACGGCATCTTTACCACCAATAGTCGTCCCCCACCACTATTCCGTCGCTGACAGAAACACTGCCTCATTGTGCGGGTACCATGCTAGTTTTCTAATAATCTCTTTAACTGTAATCCATATAGTAACTTGGTCAACTTAATAGTATTCACATAAATATACAAACACGACAATGCATTTTATGATCAACACAACTAATTACAAGCTTACCCATTTGCCAACTTGTAAACACAAAATTTATTGTAAAAAACACTGTAAATAAGTGCATTACTTAAAATAGAAATTAGTCAAACTCTATTTTTGTTAGTTTAGTTATATAAAGCAACTTACCTTAACTAAACGTGTATTTAATTTTCATTAACAACGGTTGGACGTGTATAATTTTTAGTAAGAGACAATTTCCCTTAAAAAATGGAAGCATTTTTTTTAAAAAAAGCTCCAAAAAATAAAAGAAAGGCCCACCGAAATTTAATTTCTTTCCATACTAAATAAATGTATTTCATTTTACATTTATTAATTTATTATAACACAAACATTTTTTTCTTGTTTTATTTTGTCTTATATAGATAGTTTTTTTCTATAAAAGACTCAACATCCCCCTCTCTCTAAATTCCCCCCAACTAGATTTTGCATCATTTCACATAAGAATCAACATAGAACAAAGTGAGATAGATAGATAGATAGAATAAATGGAAGAATTTTCATCTTTATGGACTTATCAAGAGGTTGGTTATGCTTCACTCTATGTTTTTACTATTGAATACTTGAATCTTTGACACTTTTTTTTGGAATTGAAAATTGGTTTTCTCAGCCATTGTAAAGTGGTTTACATAGTCTATATACATTATATGTAATATTTTACTTGAAAATGGTATTGAAATCTAGCAATTTTCATATGGGTTATGCTAATATACCAATTACTAGCATTTCTTGCAAAATCTAGTTGAGTTTTGAAGTTAGTTTTCAAGAATTTGATTATAAGTTCAAGCTTTATACTATATGGGTATTGTAAAGTCTTAAATTTATTATTGCATTTTCTTAAGCTGGATTGAATTCAGAAGGAATTTTATCTACAATGACCCGACAAAACCTTTTGCAGTGTGAAATTAATTCTAGTTAACTTTAGATTTTGCCCTTAATTTCAAGATTTTGAATCTTGGTTACAAACTGTCTGTTCTTCAATTCCTGTGTAAAACCAAAGTGAATAAAGTTTTGTTCTTTTTAAGTATTCTTAATTTTTTCAATAATGGTGAGATCCATGTGGACTTTTTGGTCTCATTAATGTTGTTTGATTGTCTTTTTCGTGTAAAAAGCTTTCATTTTAGTGAATTATTTAAAAGTTAATTTTACTCATTGTATGTATGCTTGTGTTATATTCTGCATGAAGTTACCATACATATTATTCATGCAGTAAATATTTTTAGCATAAGAATCCAACCATCATGTTACTCTCTTTTTTGTCTACTTTTGTTGGCTTTAAATTTATTAATTTTATATATATATTTTCCATCAAGAAACAGTGGTTTTTGCAAATTGCAGTCTTTGTTGATGTTCATTTTTCTGAACCTTTTTTCATAATTGAAAAGTATTTCCTAATTTAATAAAAAATGTCATTTTTACCACATCAAGGTTGCTGTTTGATCTATATATTGTCTGCCTCTAGGTGGTATATGGGGTCTGGGGATCCGATTTTCGGTCCCATTGACTGTTCAAGTATTTGTAAATTTATTTTTTTTAATTGAATTTGCTTGATGTAAGCAAGTTTGTTGTTTATGTCCATTGACTGATTATCTAAATATTGTGATTTGCAGAATATTGATGAACTAAAACAGAAGCTTTTCTACACAACAATTGAATTAGAGGCAGTAAAAGCCGAAACAGGAGAAGAAAAGAAAAGAAATTCAGAGTCAATGAAACAATTGCTACAACTTTTAAAAATTGCTTGCCAAGAAAGGGATGAAGCAAAAGATCAGCTTCAAAAGCTACTAAACAAGATTATCCCCACAAATGACCAACAAATCTTTAATGCCACGACCCATTCTGTCCCTAATTGTTTTACGGGCGAACAAGTTCAACAACAACATCAGAGCCCGTTGATGATACCCACTAAAGCAAATTCTAGTATCACCGAATCAAATAGCCTTTCCGAGGCTTATAATCGTAGCTCGTCTCCTGTTGACTCGTTTTTTGACCCCATACAGTCTCCGGAGTTTTCAAATGTTAATGTTGAAAGTCCATATGTTCAAGATTTTCATCAAAATGGCCCGTTGTCAAACGGGCTAAATGGGTCAGTCAATGGGCTAAAAGTGGATCAAGCTACTTTGGTGATGGAAAGTATGATTAAAGGCAAGCCCTTGCCACAAAAAGGAAACTTACTGAAAACAGTAGTGGAAGCGGGCCCACTTCTGCAAACACTGTTATTAGCAGGCCCGCTTCCCAGGTGGCGAAATCCGCCACCGCTTCAGACATTCCACATTCCGACAATGGTGGTTGCAGCCGATCAAATTGGTGCAACCAAAAATCAGATATTGAAATCACCAACCATGATGTTGAAACAATCACAACCATTCGCCGAAATGGCATGTGGGAGTTCTTCTCAGATGATGATGGCCAGTGGTGGCAGCAGCGGAAGCATTTTAAGTTTTGGTGATGTTAGTTTTGGTAGTAATTATCAAGGAAGTATGATGGGAGCTTGTTCTGGTGCTAGTAATTTTGGCACAATTGGAAAGAGGCAAAAGTTACATTAAGATCCAAGAATTTTATTTTTGTTCTTTGTAAAGGGTTTTGATATATGATGGGTGTATATGGTCAATTGGTGGTACCCTGTTTCTGGGATTATGATTTCATGACAGTGGTATTAAGCTAGTTTATATTTATTGTTAATTTTATACCTTTTTGTTAATGTTTACATTTTTTCGGAGAACGAATATTAAAACATGATTTTAGAGTTCATTGATACTGTATATGTTTCGTATCATATAGTGTTAATATAGACCATTATGACATCATGTATCTGGCTATAAGACTTGAAAAAATCAAATTGAACCGTACTCTATATACAAGTATATGAGTTTGGACTATAATTATTATGGTCCAACCAGTTATCAATGATCAAGATGTAAGTTTAATATTTATCTCATCGTTCCAATCACTTTTACCAATATTTGGTGGCTCAGAACGGTATATATGACGCGTCTTTGTTCGCGTAGTTTCTAAGTACCTCTTATTTTCATCAGTAATTGGAGTCATTCTAGGAAGTAAATGGGTTAAAATTGGACAAAAAGTTTAAGTTAAGCGGGAATAACCCATTTTCAACATTGATGTATGAATGTGTTGATCCCAAAAAAGATATTTACAGGGGTCAAATGTGCTATGAATTACTTAAATGGGTTGAATTGGACAAAATGTGTATTCAAGTCAAGCGGGCGTAACCCATTTCAAGATGCATCAAAGAATTATCTGCTTTAACCAGTTACCCAACCTGCAATATTTCAATCTCTAGATTTAACAATTATGTAGAATACTTAAAAATATATTGAGATATTATTATTATTAATATGGATGACTCTATTGGGCTGGTTTGCACATTCATGTTGGTAAGTCGGTTGTGTAATCGAGCCCAACACATAACATCATAATCATTATCATTACTCGTATTATATATTCCAACCAAAAAAAAAAAAACAAGGAAAGGGAGGGAAACGAAATCAAAAGACCTAAATAGTACAGAGAGTAATTCGGAAGTGTAAAAATTAATTAGAACTTATGTAGAATTCAACAATTAATCCAAAATCATTGGCAAGACATGAAAGATGGATGTAAACTGACATCTTGATTGATGAACAATAAAAGAGTTTTGATACAAAATTATCAACCTAGGATTCTTAAATGAAAACCAATAATGTTTTGAAATTTAAAATACAAAAAATGGAATGGAACAAACGCTCATCTCGTACTACATCTTAACGGTAAACATTCAAACGGCTAAAAGAAGAGAAGCAGCAGAATTGTTCAAGATCCAAGAGAGATATGGCTGCGTATCTATAGAAACAAAAGAATCACCTTCAGTCCTTATCTTCTTCTTATTGGCACTTCAGTCCTTGTCTTCTATAGAAATCCATTTGTCCAACTTTGGTCCTTCAACAATATAAACCTGCAAAACAACAACTTAAGTAAGACAATTAAGTTGAATCCTTTTAACAGGAAGAAACTAATTAACCCTAATATTAATAAAATGGAGGAGGAGGGAGCGAAAGAGAGAATGGGGGCGATAGTGAGGGTTAGGGCAATGCTGTTGAGTGAAGGGATATCGTTCTACGAATTGGAGGAGAAAGCGTCGCCAAATGATGAGTTTTTCGAGAGTCCAGCTAAATCCCTGGCTCGGCGGGTTATGAGGAGGGAGGGGATTTCAGTCCAACATCTGAAAAAGGGAACCATTTATCAAGCCCTTGAAAACAAAGGAAATCTCTCCAAGTAGGATATTGAAAAGCACGTAAAAGCCATATGGGAGTTGAAGAAGCACGCATATAATTGTGATGGTGATCATCAAAGCATGGTGGAGATCAAGAATTATGATGATGATTCCATGGAGACGATGTACGAGTATGTTGCTGGTGGTAAACGTATCATCCTCAGTGGGAGGCGTTGAAGGATATGGAGATGCATCGTGATGATCATTTGATGACCAAGAGGATGAAGAAGGCCGCCAAGATTGAAAAGAAGAAGATGCTCAAGTTAGGACAGAAAATGAAGATGCGGCTAGCTGAACACAAAGGCCACTTAACACCAAGCTAGCTTGAAGATTTTTTATATGTATGTAGTTTGCTAAGTTTTTCAGATCACATATATGACAGCATGCAACCAAATGGATAAATTATGGGTTTTGTGACCCATACATTTCATAATTCAACTTATTATTGATGCACAAACTATAGCTCTTTTTTTATATAGATATATTTGTTTAGATACAGAGAAGATAGACTGTTATACTTTGAACAGGTAAATCGTCCCATCCAGAGTCTGCGCAGATGGTACATTGGTGATTATTGACCACCTAAGCCTTAACCTTCAATGCATTATACTTTTATTGTAATGTCAATGGAAAGAGCCTGGGATATTTTATTTTTGTCCTCGACCTAATTAAACCACAAGTACTTGATTTGCTTCTTTCTGTAATGGGTGGACGGGCTGCAATTTGAAAGGCCTTTTGTTAGATACAGGTAGAAAACTTATGTTTTTTTGTAATTGTAGCTAGTGGTATGGGTTGTGTCAATGATTGACTGTCAATTAAACACACTCTTTTTTTCATTTGTTTGTAACAAATAGTGTATCTGTTGATTTATAAGAATATGATGCATTGATTTTGCGACTCTGATTTTCATATTGTGCATTCAGGGCTTAAATATCAACATAAACATCCATTATTCATATTGTTTTATAGCTCTCTTGTATCGTTTTGCCATGTAAAATATGCTGACTCAAACATGCTCCCACCAGGTTGAGATTTGGCTTCAAAAGTATGCTCCAGGGGCACGCACAACGATTCTTAGGCACTCACGTGAGGAGGTTTTTGTTGTGCTAAATGGTACTCTTGGTATTTCGTCAAGTTCTTATCAAGTCCACTAGCAAGCCAGAAGACCGGGTTCAGTATCTTTTCATATAGCACAGTGTTCACCAGGTAAACTGTGATCATTAAAACATTCTATTGGCTTGAAATCATAGAACAGTGTTATAGGCTTGAAATCAAAAACCAGTTTTATTGGCTTTTTTAAATTGTTTTTGAAGGTTGCTATGGAAATTGTGATATATATATATATCCAAAAGAGACACATATTTGCAGATTATTCATACTGCAAAGCCGTCAATGATGTTCACCGGGTGTTTTTCTTTTTAACGACACTTCCGTAATCTATACTCATAATATAATTTCTATATTTGCAGATTTGTCAGTACATTGGGTCACATGGTGGTGTTGTAATAGCTCAGGAACTCACTCCATATCTTGATGTAGAAGGTTCAAAGAAAATGGTATGACTTTTCCTAGGACACAGGTTATGACCTGCTTTTTCAAAGTATCAACCCTTAATTAGCCTGTGTATGCATTTCCTTTGCTCTTGTTTTTATTGTTGTTCACCCAATTGGTTGATAAGAGGAAACCAGAGATCTACCTATTCTGCTCGATCAAAGAACAAACACAGACCTTGCCGCTTTTGTTTCGCAGTATTCTCAATTTCTGTACATGTTTGTGTTTTTTTACCATGCACCTTTTTTTGCTCTTTTTTGTGTGTGTGAAACCACTGTATTATAATTACTTAACTAGGTCCCCTATTTGTGAGTTTGTTGTTTTTTTGCTTTAAGTGTCATTTTAAATTGTCATTTTGTTGGCAGGTTTTAGGAAGAGTTGAAAGGCAAGGGAGGTTTTACCATTGAGGTCTATATTACTGCTGGCTTATACTTGAATCTGCTTTTTGTTTGTCCTTTTTTGCTGCTTGTGTCTAACCTGGTTCTATTTGTGCTCTGATGATGCAGGCTTTGATTCATATGGAATCAATTCAATCACTTCTGAAACAAATTGATCATCTAGACTCGCTAGTTGAGAAGTTTATAGCTCCTGGTCCTGATAATTCAAATCCTGCAATTTATGTTTAGAGATAGGAGTTATATATCTAGCATCTTTTTGGACGTATAAATATAGCTCCTCAGTTTGAAGTTGACCCGGTGTACCAAATCGATTTCATCATGAAAGGGCCAGGACATCTTCAACCAGACATCCTATTTCTGCTCACCAATTGATGTATAAACTTTGAATATATTCACTTGAGGAGACAACGTAAAGTTTTATATCACCTACTATGTATACATGATCTCTTCTAAAGGTGGCAGAAATGGGAGGGTTTTGCCTGGTTGAGTTGATCTGTACTTTTTTTTTTTATAATCCGAACTTATCAGTTTTTTTTGACCCATTACCCAACCCGCCCATTTTTCTACGTCTAGAATATACCATGTTATAGATGACTGATCTCGTTAGTTGTCTAGTTTATGACAGGAAAATAAAGATGAGTTGCGACAGATTGTTTGAAGCTATCATGCTATGCCGATTCCATCATATGGAGGTACCTTGAGTTGCTTAAAACTGTTTATGACATTTGAAGCCACTCGACCATTTGCAGGCTATTGAATATTATTGAACTGCTTTCGCTTTTGGAGAAGATCCGAATGTTTATATGTCGATGACTACATATGTGACCTTACTATGTGATCCAACACAACCCAAATTGACCCATTTATAAGAAGATTATGCATTAGTTTTTCGACTTTTGTTTCTTATAGCATCACTTGTGCATTCAGGGCTTTAATACCAACAAAAAAAACCATTATTCGTGTTGGTTTATAGCCCTCGTGTATCATTCACCATGTAAAGTATGCTGACCTAAACATGTGAAGAGGTTTATAGCACTAGGTTGAGATTCGGATTCAAACGTATGCTCCAGCTCCAGGTGCACACACCGATTCTTAGTCACTCATGTGAAGAGGTTTTTGTTGAGCTATAAGTTCTTATTTTGAAGTCCCCTGGCAAGCCAGAAGACCGGGTTCAGTATCTTTTCAACCGTTAATGATGTGTTAATGGTCCTAGTAATGGATATTGCTGAAAATGCGCTTGCTTGTGCCACCCTGCAACCCTGGTGTTTGTAAAGGTATCCGATCTACTACCTAGAAAAGATTACAAATGGGTTGAATCGTTTAATAAACAATCGATTGGCTTGAAATCATGAAACAGTTTTATGGGTTTGAAATGAAAAACAAGTTTAATGGCTTTTTTGTTTTGCCACTTTATGGTTTTTGAAGGTTGCTATGGAATTTGAGATATACATCCATAAAAGATACACTTGTGATTTCAGAATTGATTAGCTGCTGTAATTTGAAGATTGAACTCTTACTTCTATTTTCGCTAATTCCTACTTATACTCTGGTCTACGCTTAATACCGTGATCGTCTACTTTTTGTGGAAATTATGTGGGTGATTGGTTGAACTTTAGCTTTAAGTACAGGAATTTGTGTGAAAATACAAGCTGTTGGCACTTGTTAGTTCATGTTTGGTTAGTTAAATTTGTTATGTTTTATTCATAAATTAAACATGTAATATTTGGATATAAAAATAGTGTGATTTGGTAATGTTTACCGATATATTATGGTGTTGAACTGTTAATATGGGCTGATTTGTCACATCACCTAACGTGATGGTATCGACAATTATTAATGCTCTAATTATATACTCGGTTCATAATCATAATTCATTATTCCAAAAATATATTAATGTTAATTGGGGCGGTGCGAGAGAGTCCATAAAGATCGATCTTCTATTTAAACCCATCAAAAAAAACCCATAACGTTAAGCGGAAATTGGTGATAGTATAATCGCATAAAAAAAAACAGAGGTCATGCCTCTAGAAATAGAGGTAAGCAGCCTCTCTACCTTTGGTAGGGGTAAAGTTGTCTACATATCAACCTCCCCATACACCGTCGAAGACGGTATTGGGACCCAAAACCCGAGTTACTTTACTTTACTTTTTTATAATCGCATCAAAAAAAAAATCATCAAGAAAACCAAAGAATTAAAAATCTTCGGAAACCCTAATAACCAAGATGATGGGAGGCGGAAGGCCCTGTATTATAACAGGAAGAATGATGATGAGGGTCGTGGGAACATGGTTTGGGTAAGACTTTGAACTGGTTGACCCGTTCGACCCTTTGATTTCGTTTTTAGCTTATATTATCTATGTAACACTATTGTGATCCAACACAACCCAAATTGACCCATTCATAACAAGATGATGCATTGATTTTGCGACTTCTGATTCTCATATCATCACTTGTGCATTCAGGGCTTTAATACCAACATAAACAACCGTTATTCGTGCATAAACTTTGAATATATTCACTTGAGGAGGCAACGTAAAGTTTTAAATCACCCACTGTGTATTTATCATCTCTGCTAAAGGTGTCAGAAATGGAAGGGTTGTGTTATTGGTCAAATTTTGCCTGGTTGAGTTGATCTGTACTTGTTTTTCTTAATCCAAACTTATCAGTTCTTTTTGACCCGTTACCCAACCCGCCTATTTTTATAACTCTAGTATTTAGCATGTTATAGATGACTGATCTTGTTGGTTGACTGTCTATGACAAGAAAAAAAAAATGAGTGACAGGTTGTTTGAAGCTATCATCCTGTGCCAATTCCATCATATGTACGTATCATGAGTTGCTAGATTGTTCATGGCATTCAAAGGCTTGAAGCCACTCGACCATTTGCAGGCTGTTGAATATCATTGAACTGCTTTTGCTTTTGGAGAAGATCCGAATGCTTATATGTCGATGATTCTGTAAAGGGTACACTGGCTCGTTGATGCACTATAAGTATTCAATAGATGCTGATGGGGTGGGTTACATGTTGAAGCAGGTTCCATTCAGCCCGAATAGTATTATAACAGTGAGGTTGACTTCAAACCATGTTTTCCAAATGATTAATTCTTTGATGTATAAAGTTTGTCAAATAAAGTTTGCCTGATTGAGTTCAACAACAGCATCAGAGCCCATTGATGATACCGACTAAAGCAAAATTCTAGTATCACCAAATTAAATAGCCTTTCCGAAGCTTATAATTATAGCTCGTCTACTGTTGACTCATTTTTAGACGGCATACGGTATCTTGAGTTTTCAAATGTTAATGTTGAACCTCCATCTGTTCAAGATTATCGTCAAAATCACCCGTTATCAAGCAGCAGGTGGTGAAATCCGCCCGATTCCCAGGGTAACTTACTGCAAACAATAGTGGAAGCGGGCTGACTTCTATAAACCACTGCTATTAGCAGGCCCGATTCCCAGGCGGTGAAATCCGCCACCTCTCAGATATTCCACATGCCGCCAATGGCGGCTGCATCTTATCAAATTGCTGCAACCCAAAATCAGATATTGAAATCACCAACTATGATGTTAAAACAATGACAACCATCCGCCGAAATAGCATGTGGGAGTTCTTCTCAGATGATGATGGCCAGTGGTGGGCTGGTGGCAGCAGCCGAAGCGTTTTAAGTTTTGGTGATTTTAGTTTTGGCAGTAGTTATCAAGGAAGTAAGATGGCAGTGCTAGTAATTTTGGCAGAATTGAAAAGAGACAAAGGTTACTTTAAGATCCAAGAATTTATTTTTGTTCTTTGTTAAGGGTTTTGATATATGATAGGTGTATGTGGTGAATTGGTGGTAAGTGGTAACCTGTTTCTGGGAATTTGATTTCATGAAGTGGTTTTAAGCTAGTTTCTTTATAATGGCAATTTAAGAGTTCACTGATACATGTTTCGTATCATTTTCGTGTTAACAACTAATCTAGCATCGTTCTCGGTGTAGATTAACCATTATTACATCATGTATGTGGCTATGAGGCTTGAATAATTCAAAGTGAATAGTACTATAGATACAAGTATATGAAATTTGGACTATAATTATTTTAGTCCAACCATTTATCAATGATCAAGATGCAAGTTTTATAGATCTATATTTATCTCATCTTTCCAGTCACTTTTACCAATATTCGGTAGATCAGAACCGTATATATGACCCATCTTTGTACGCTTAGTTTCTAAGTACCTCTTATTTTCATCAGTAATTGGAGTCATTACAGGAACACGTTCAACAACTGCTAAACCGTACCCCTTGAGTCCAGTAAACTTTGCTGGATTGTTAGTCATTAGGCGCATTGTCTGAACTCCAATGTCTCGTAGCATCTGCCAAAATTAAATCAATCTTTGAGTCATTAAGACATACAACATAACCATACAGTAAAAAGTTTAATCTTTGTCTATAGAGGCGACACATTTCACTCATTCATATTCGTGTTAATCCGACTATAAATATTCAGGGGTTAAATGTGCTAATAAGCAAATGGGTTAAATTGGAAATAAAGGGTTTCAAGTCAAGCGGGCGTAACCCATTTTTTGACCCGTTACCCAACCTGCCCACGTTTCAACCTCTAGGTTTAATGATCATTAGACTAACCTGGGCACCTATTCCATATTCACGGGAATCAGGAGCAAAACCAAGCTCTAGATTTGCTTCTACTGTGTCGTGACCAAGGTCTTGCAAGTTATATGCACGTAACTTGTGTCCTAATCCTATACCTCTCCCTTCATGTCCCCGAAGATATATAAGGGCACCTCTGCCAGATTCCTCGATAATCTTCATCGCCATTGCCAATTGGTCGCCACAATCGCAACGACCCGACCCGAATATGTCTCCAGTCAAACATTCTGAGTGAACCCTCACTAACACATCATATCCTTTCCCAATGTCTCCCTGTTCAAGAAAATAAGTCGAACTGGGAGTTCTTAGAATGGATATGCCTGAAAATCATACTCTTAATATTTAGAACTGACAAGATGGGTGGGTAAGGCTAGGTAGATAACATGTGAGGTTGAGACTGGTGAACTTTTATTATGGGTTGATATTGGCCATTGTTTAATGGCATAGTATTCCAAAGCTAATACTAAAAACATCTAAATCTTTGAATGATGCTGTTTAGACTAATATAAGACCTTTGGTGACTGCAACTAGATTGACCTGTTCGACTCATTTTAACCGTTTCTCTAGTGGGTAAGCTTAACATTTGACTCATTTTAGCTAAACAACGCATATCTAATAATCCATAACTCATCACCTTTAAGTTCTAATAGATTTGTACTCACCTTGAGGTTATGGGTTCAAGTATTGTAAGAACAAAAGTGTGAAATACTAAATGGTGCTGATATACGTCTTTTTAAAAATTAAAAAAAAAAAAGGAAAATGATTTGTACCTTGACAACTGCTATATGCTCAGTTCCATCTAGTTTCGATCGGTAACAATGAGCTTCAAACAAACCCCACCGTGTTGGTAGCCTAGAAACAGCAATGCGTTCCACTAATCTTTCACGCTTCCTTTTATATCTACAATTTGAGGAAACTGGTCTTTAAAGAAACTGATATACAGATCTAGTTCATGGTCTGCCAAAAATAATTCATGATTAACAAATCATGATATTGTGGCTAGCGACAAGGCTTACCTGATTAAATCAGTGATTAAAACAAGCGGGATATTGTGGTCAAGTGCTAACTTTCTTAAATGGTTCAATGGTGCTATTGAACCGTCCTCTGGGTTAACAATAGTAGAAAGAACTGAAACCGGATCAAGGCCTGCAAGTTTGACGAGATCAACTGACGCCTCTGTGTGACCAGCCCGTCTTAGAACTCCACCATTCCGGTACTTTAAAGGAAACACATGGCCTGGCCTCCTAAAACTTTTGGGTCCTGAGTTACGAGAAGCTAAAGCCAGAATTGTTTTCACTCTATCTGAAGCTGATACTCCAGTTGATGTATCGATTGCATCCTTATCAAATAAGCCAACGTGAGCATAGATTGTTTCACAATTGTTTGTCTTTCTTTTAATGAGATAAACATGTTGTTTGGATATACCTTTTGAAAGTGATTACAGGATACTAAAAAATCATAAACTGATAACCAAATGATGATCGAGTATAATTAACTAGATAGATATATGAGGAATGTTTGACACATATTGATATGTAACTATAAAAATGTTCATGAAACTCGACGTATAGAACAATACCACAGTGATTGTGAACGACGGAGCAACGGAATTGTGCTCATTCTCCGGAGACATTAGAGGGAGATTTAACCTCGCGAGATCCTCTGATGTCATGCCAACGGATACAATCCCGGAGCCATGTTTCATCACGAACCCAACGGTTTCTGGTGTTGCAAAAGATGCTGCAAACACAATGTTCCCTTCGATATCCCCATTTTCATCGTCCACAACGATCACAAACTATCAACAATTTACAACAACGAACATAAACAAAAAAAAAGAGCATAAAACATGTTTCAGTGCAAAATTTCAGAATAATTCCTGCAACACCTTAAAAATGGCATAACAAAAACTTAAATAATGGAGTAGAATTATAGAAAAGGGTTAAGTGCCCTAAGCACGAAATGTTGATGTGGGCACAAACTAACCAGATTCTCTATTGTATGCATGAACTTAGTAAATATGTTTAAATCATGTACCTAACAATGGCCGACTAATCAAAGTTGCAGGTAGCAGCTCATATGGGGTGCCACGTAAACCACGAATACATGATTTGAACATATTTACCAAGGTCATGCATACAATAGAGATTCTGGTTAGTTTGTGCACATTATAACATTTTGTACATAGTTAGTTACATTATGACACACTTATCTCTATAAAAAGTTCATAACTATTTTTGCAATCTAGAAAAATGATCATATAACATGGAATCTAAAACTGAACTATACTGACCTTTCCTTGTCGAATAACCGAAATAGCCTCTGCGACGGCCGAGTAGCCGTCGGAGGGGCAATCAGGGTCACCTTCAGCATCACTTGTAAAAAAAGCAACTGTTTCTGGGGTTATCTCAGCATCAACTGTTTTAAAACTTTCTGAATTTTCTAATGAAGAGTTCATTTTGCCCATTTTTGAACCGAAAACACCAAAAACCGAACCGTTCTCATTGTTTTTGGTATTGCCAAGAGCCCGGCAAGTGAAAGTTGGACTAGCTGGTGGCTTGTGGGTAGAATATGGAGGTGGCTTAGGTGGTGTGTAGGTTGTTGAGTGTCTTGTGGTGGTGGTGGAAAGTGGAGGGAAAAGTGGGTTGTGGAAGATTAGAGTGTCCATATTGTGGTTGTGGTTGACGGTGGTTGATGGTTGTCGGAGGTGGTTGTGGCCAAAGGAACAACCTCTTGTGGATGTGATACGTAACGTGGCTTGTTTTTATCTTTTCTTTATCTGAAAATTTATTAGAATTTTTTTTGTATTTTTATATACCGGTAACCGCATAATACAGCAGTAGTCATAGCGGTAATAGTGTGGTGGTGAGGCGACCGTTGATGGTGAATGTAGTGTCGAGTGACGTGAATAATTGATGTAAAAGTATGTAAATGATTAATATAAATATTTTAAAAATAAATAATTAATAATGTAATTTAACAATTAATGCTAAAAGGTGTGTATGTGAAAAAATTTAAAGGGTAAAACTCAATATTTTTCCACATATTTAAAAATAAAATGTTGTGTTTTTCTACAATAAAATGTTGAGTAGTATAAATAAATTCTTATATAAATTCTTACGTAAATTTTCATTCAAAGGCTAAATTAATTTCTTTTTTATTTATATCGATTTTTCTTCATCAAACAATTATCCCTTTAAAAATCAAATCCTGGCTTTGACCTTTTGTCTATATATGTACTTTTTGTATGTTTTTTTATTATCCATTTCATATTTTCATATGGATATAGTGTATCAGTCTTTATCAATCTATTAGAGTGTTCTTATATTGAAAAGCTTAGATGAGGCATTTGGTCATTTATATAAGAACGAATTGCATTTTTGGTCCCTGTGTTATCACACATTTTGCAAGCTTGATATAAACATGTGCAAAGTCGCGAAATGCATCCCTGTTATATCACACTCGTTGCAATCTTGGTCCAAAGTTAACTTTCCGTCCAAATTCCACCGTTAGTGCCCCCATGTGCCTGTCACGTGTGGGGTAATACTGTCTTTTCATATAAACGAGGACTATTTCTGCAACTAACCAAAATACATATCTATTAAAATATTACTCCTAAGGTTTTTTTTTTTTTGAACGACAAAATACTCCTAAATTTTCTAAAAGCATAAACAACTTTTTTGGCCAGCCACTTTTTTGGCAAAATCCGGCCATTTTTGGCCGGAATTCGATTCTGATTTTGCTTCCATCTTGTTCCTTGTTCAATTACCTTCAAATCCATGTAACATATCATGTCTAAATCACGAAAAAAGAAAGGAAAGAAGGATCGAACAGATGAAGAATTGATAAAACACGATCAAGCCTTTATTCAAGATTTTGAAGCAAATAAACGTCATGTACAATCGATATACAACCTTAGATCATCATCTAAAACAATTTCAATTAATGGGGATTCTTCTAAATCGATTTCTTTGCCGATTAATCAACCAGCCGCCGCCACTGTTCAATCTTCACCATGACCGGCCACTTATGTGGTGAATTACGATCAGAATAATGAAAAGGGTGGGGAGATTGGGGATGAGGATATTTCTGGTTTGTATTCCACCTCTCATTCGATCGATTCAATGGTTGCTCCAATCAAAACCTTAATAAAAAAAACCCTACTCTGTTCTCAGCCGCCGTACAGCTACCATCTCCGCCCAATAAAATCTCAAATTCCAATCAAATAATGGCTGGGGAGGAAGCGACTAGAATCCAGATTGATTCAGGTTCAACGATTGATTCTCGTGTGATCGATTCTAGGATTATGGCTGCCGAAAGCCTAATGGAAAAACCAACCGCCGCCGTTCAGCCTTTTTTAACCACTGATTTGTCACCCTCAATTGAAGATATCCAAGAAATTGATGAATTGATGATTATGGAAGGCATGGAATCGTTAACTGATGGGAGAGGTCTTATAGCCAGCGATCTGGGTTTACCAAAGATATTGATAAAGGAAAGAAAGAGGAAGAACAAAAGGTTTTTTGTTATTTTCTTTTTTAGTATGTGTATATATTTTTATTTTGTAGATGTGAGGAAGGAAAAAAAAGAAGATTGGTTTCGTTTGCAAAAATGGTCCTATGGATATTAAATCGACGAAATTACCCCACACGTGAAAGGCACATGGGGGCACTAACGGTGGAATTTGGACGGAAAGTTAACTTTGGACCAAGATTGCAACGGGTGTGATATAACAAGGATGCGTTTCGCGACTTTGCACATGTTTGTATCAAACTTGCAAAATGTGTGATAACACAAGGACCAAAAATGCAATTCGTTCTTTATATAGATTAAGGGAATTTGAATTATTTGTTAGTAAAAAGTTTTTGATAATGACCATTTAGTTATTTCTATATTCTCCTTCATGCAATCATGCTTCAAATGGAAACCAAAAAAAGAAATATGAGACATAAAAATGGGTAAGTTATATATGTTGGGGTAAGTACGCCGGAATGCAGTTAACTAATCCCAAAAAGCTATTGTGTGCACAAACTTTAGGTTTGTTTTGTTGTATTCAGAAAACTTGACAAGATGGTTATAGTAAACATGGAACTGGTTTCCTACTTATGAGCACCAATTTCCTATTTTTATTGCGTGCATAAACTAATCCCAAAAAGTTATTGTGTGCATGTCACGTAAGCAGTCAACGGGTTAACGTGAAAGTGGTGACCGGCTAACTTCTTACCTGGTAACTTTTGTTTACTATAGGACTCTTGAACAAGTTTCATGAATACAATAAAACAAACCTAGAGTTCGTGCACACAATAACTATTTAGAATTAGTCAACTGCATTCCGACGCATTTAGCCCATATATGTTTTGTTTTTATTGGGAAAATTAGCATTGGGATAGAGATGATTCAAATGAACAAACAAAGACGAAGACAAGACACTTATAATAAAAGCAATATGTTTCATTATGGACTAATGGGCTTGATGATGAACAAGGTCCAGCTCTATTTCTAGTTTACTATATTAGTCTGCTTTGGTCCAAGCACGACAATTTAAAAGGCCTTTCTCCCTTTTTGGCATTATTAATTACCGTATGTTTTATTTTCTTTTCTTTTAAAAAAAAATCAAAAAAAGAAATATATTTTAAAAAGTACATTATTATGGGGTTATAGCTCATATGATGTCAACATCATATAACTCCCTCCTGCTTATCATGTGGCAAAATTAAAAAAAATAATGGTGAGAACAACATATATGCTCTTAACACCATATAACATTTTTTTTCTATTATAATTTGTTTAATTCTACTCTTGTTTAAGTTGGATTTCATTGTCGTTTGTTTTTTTTTTTTTTTTTTTTTTTTCTAAGGTCTTATTTATTAAGAATTACTTTCTCATTATTTGGCTCTCTATTGTTGTCTTGTTAGCACTTTTTTATCCCAATGATTAACGTCCTTCACTTAGCTGGCAGATGACTAAACAATTTGCCCGTCTGTTTTTCGATTCATTGCATATTAATGTTCATAACATGAGTAACACGAGACACACAAACTTCGATCAGTTTGTTGACGCGAAGAGCAAACAAAAATAATTCTCGTTATCATTATTATACACTAAATAGATGTCCATACGATGCGCCGGCGATGATGGTAGTAATGAAGGTGTGGTGACGACGGCAGTGGTGGTGATGGTGGTGGCCTGATGGTGAATGTAAATTAATTGATGTAAGAAAGTTAATATGGTTATTTAAGGGTTAAAAAATTTATGTTGTATTTGTATTATAAGTAGATAAGTGAAAATGTTAAAATTAATAAATAAAGAAGGAAGATGATATATAAATAGTTATTTTAAAGTTTAAATTACTTAAAAGGAAAGAGATAGTTTACTTTATATAAATAAGTATAGATATATTTCAATTTAATCATTATTGTTAAAATAGAAATAAAAACAAAAATACGATCCAATCGATTAAAATAACGTAAAACCAACGGAAAGGCGTGACTCCCATCATTTCATTTCATTTTATACATATTCTATACATAATTATAAAATGAAATAAAATATAAAAAAAGCAGTCATACTTTCCCACAAAACCCAAAAGATTTATTGTATCGGCGATTCGCCGGTGAAAACAAGGAGAGAAACCCGCCGGTGATACCGCCCTTCGATCATCCATATACACACACTTATCTCTCTCTCTCTCTCTCTCTCTCTATATATATATATATATATTGTATATACACACACACTCTGAAGCCCCTTTACGGCACGTTTCCTTTCACATTCCAATCTAGGGTTTATCAACACACACACACAATTTTCATTTCATTCCACAACACACACACATAGTGTACTTTGATATTGTCGGCGACAGTGGTGGCGGTGGTCGGAATCATGACAGAACCGCCGCTAGTAGCAGATGTCAAGGAAAATAAAAATAAATTTATAAAGGGTACTTTTGCTGTTGTTGGAATTATGTCTACCCTTGTCATTTATGGTGTTTTACAGGTATATCTATATATGTATATGTATATATTTCTATCTTTTTTCTAGTTTAATTATATGGGGTGTACAAGGTTTTTGTGGGTTTTGATTATCTGTTATAAAGTTTGATGCTTTTGTCGAAATGAAGCGCATTATCGAATATATTGGGATATAGTTTTAGTTGTGTAAAGATGTAATATTAAATGATGAAAATGTTTGATTGTATTTTAATTTGCAGGAGAAGATTATGAAAGTTCCGTACGGTTCAGATCATGAATTCTTCAAACATTCGTTGTTTCTTGTTTTTTGTAACCGAATTACCACATCGGCAGTATCTGCAGTTTTTTTGTTGGTGAGTAATGATTGTTTCTTTGGGATTTAGTTTGATGTTTAAAGTTATAGTAGAGCGATAACAATGTCTTTTAGCGTTTGGCAAAGTATGATCATTTAAGAGGCTAATGCAAATAATTGATTGGAAAGGATATTATAGTGAAAGAATTACAAGATATTGAGTGGAGAGAAAATGTTTAGTTTAAAGTTGGTTAAAAGTAGGTGTGCAATGATGAGCTTTGCGGCAAATAACATAAAGTGTTTGTGTTAACAATAAATACCAATTAGCATAGCATCTTATGAAAAAACGGTATAGCTCGTTTTAGGTTTGATTATACTTTAATTTTTTATTGTATTGCAGACGAGTAAAAAGACGTTGGACCCTGTTGCTCCAATTTACAAGTATGCTGTTGTATCAATATCTAACATACTAACTACAACATGTCAATACGAGGTTCAATTTTCATTGCACTGTAATTTCTAATTTGATGATTTTATGATAAAAATCTTACGTTGCTTGTATAATCTTCAATTGAGATGCATATTGACATTCTTGTCGTATTTATGCTTTCAGGCTCTTAAATACGTTAGCTTTCCTGTTCAGACCTTAGCCAAGTGTGCCAAAATGATACCAGTAATGGTAAGTTTGAAAGTACTAAATATGAATTACTAAGTGGTGAAAACTGCTTCACTGAAAGTAGTCTTTAATTATTTTATAGGTTGTCGGGATGTGAAGTTTATCTGATTATTGTAATTTGAAGTCATATTAGTCAGTTTCGAGTGTTTATGTAGATATGACTATGATTTCACTTGCTGATTATCTATGATCAAAATGGTAAGAGGGTGTCTATCTATCTGAGCTATAATCAGCTGATTCCCTGATTTTGAATCCCCAAGTCAAAATGGTTAGCTACAAAATGCACATCAAACACCCTTTAGTTGTGTAGCGTCTAACGTTTTAAAGCAATGCAGTATACATTCAGGTTAATGCGTTTACATGGCATTGTTATTTTAGATAATTTCTATTACCGAAATGAATTATGATAATGTTGTGCAGATTTGGGGAACCCTAATCATGCAAAAGAAGTACAAAGGGCCAGACTATTTTTTGGCTGTACTAGTTACCCTTGGTTGCTCATTATTTATTCTGTTTCCGGTAAATACTACACTTTGCCGATCTGCAACCAATGAATATACACTTTTTCCATTTTGAGAAGTCAAGAAAACGAGTAACAAATTTCTTTGCTTTCTGACTGTAGGGTGCAAGTGAGATAAGTCCCTACCGCAACGGAAGGGAAAATACAGTGTGGGGTGTCTCCTTGATGGCTGGCTATCTGGGGTATTTGACACAATCTTGACTTATATATTCATGTCACAAAACATAAGATGAAACCAAGTATTTTATTTAATGTTTGAAAACAATGCTTAGGTGTTTGAATATAACATTCTAAAGGAATTGTTGTAACTTTAAGAATTAGGATTGTAATAAATGAATCAGTTTCTTAGCTAGAGATAGCAAGCTAGGTAATTCCAGATATAGTTCTATAGTTAGATTTCCAAGTGCTTATTGCAACTTTAAGCTTTAGATTCATGATTAGATATTCAGTTTTATGAATTATTATTTAAGTATCTTCATCATTATGTCAAATCGACAATAATAAGTTCTGTGATTGCTACTATGTAGTTATCCAAATTTACTTATTTTGAGTTCTGACTTTTGACCCTTGAATATCAGACAGTTATAAACGTATTATGTTTACCTGAACACGTAAAACTGGTTGTTTTGACTTCATATATGACTATTTACTTTTAACGACGTCCAAACGCCGCAAACACCTTCTAAGTACATGAAGGTGAAAGGGAAAATGTAATTTGTGAGTTTTTATTGCTTTAATATGGCAAGTGTTAACTAGATGAAATGTTGAATGGATAATATATAACATATATAGAAGTTGTCATTGTAGATAATTAATCGTTGTGAGGATTTGGTTTATCATATGTATAACATATTAGCCTTACATTTTGTGATAATGTTAGCCTTTAGGATGGACTGTGCCAGCTATAGTTAATTGCTCATGATTGCTCTCTCAGGTTTGATGGCTTTACTAGCACGTTTCAAGATAAGTTGTTTAAAGGATATGATATGGAAATTTACAATCAGATTTTCTACACTACTCTTTGTTCATGCCTACTCAGCTTGACTGGTAAAGTGTCTCTAGTTTGAATTTTAGTATTCCATCATGCAAATTCAATAAATATATTCAATTCTTTTTGTTTTTGGTAGGCCTAATGATGCAGGGTAATCTTCTCATGGCAATAGATTTTGTTACTCGCCACAAGGACTGTTTCTTTGATATTGCATTGCTTTCAACGGTAAGTCATATATATATATATATATAGTCTTTGGTATTGCCCTATGGTGTTCATTTACTCATTGCATCTTATTTTTAGTCTTCATTTTACAACCAATCATTGTCGTTTTAGTGTTGAGTATTTGGATTTGAGAGGGCCCAAGATTATGATTTAATGTTTTATGAATGAGAAGCAGGCTAGGCTTTTTTGTAAAATTACATACTTATAACCAAAACACTAGTGAAATCTGAAATGATTATTAAATTATTTAGAAACTTAAAAAGCCACATTACGCTGACCAGTGTCGGTCGGCTTCGGCATTTTCTTGCCAATCAGCGTCACTTATTTTTTTAATTTTTTTTTTTTTTTATAATTCGTAGCAACTTTCAGAGACTTATCACTTACTTGTCATGTGATTACCATTTACCAGGCAGTATTTTGTAATTATTTTAATAGATTAACTTATAAAAACTGTGTATAAAAAAAGTTTGAAAGAAAGTATTTTCCTTTATTATAATCACATTGTATAACATAATAATCGCCACATACTTTTTTTTGTGATTGTGATTTATCATTATCCTACTATATTTTGTGATTATCTCCGATAATTTGAAACTTGTAATTTATAAGTGAATGAATACAATTTGTAAATGAATCATTACAATTTATAAATGAATATAATTATAACTTATAAGTGAAATAATTACAAAAAATTCTTTTTATCTAAAAGTTATGTGTGAAAACTTCCAAATTGATTTTGAAAAAACATGTGGCTTGGGCATTCAAAAATTATATTTATAGGTGTCCGTTGTCCAGCAACGATAACCTGGGTAGAATTGACTATTGAGATGTGGGGATTTCTGATGTGGCGTCCGGCGACGATATCCGATGCTTTAAACAGCAAATGTGTACCAAATTTGAACTTCAACAGAACTAGGTTTCAATGTCAAATGTTGATGCGTACATTTTCTAATCTATCTTATCTGTATGAGTGCAGGTGGCAACAGCCAGTCAATTCTTCATATCTTACACAATCCGCACATTCGGGGCTCTTACATTTGCCACCATAATGACAACTAGACAGGTAAAAGAAACTTTTGATAAAATCCTCTTATATCATTGAAATCTTTTTTATGTCTTCCTAAAATCTTCAATTTTAATTTTGTAGTTAGTGAGTATTCTACTGTCGTGCGTTTGGTTTGGTCATCCACTTAGTGTGGAACAATGCGTTGGAGCCGTAAGTATCTATTTACACTCTATCTGCCAATCGCCAATCCATTTACTTGATTTTAAAAATTAACATGAATTTGGCAATTTTTGCTGCCTCAAGTTTACATCCTTTATGGCTTTATGTATGTTTAATAAACTCATAAACCACCCCAAATACCATTATGCAGATCATTGTCTTCGGATCCCTTTATGCAAGGGGTTTCTTGAAAAGAAGACCCGAGAAATCTTTACCTTCAATACACAAGTCAGATGAAGAAGCAGCTGTGCCGTTGAAGGCAATTGCATGATACAAAGTGGTTTCCTCTTAGGATTTAGTAAACGATTTTGGATACACTTATAGAATCAACCACCCTTTTCTGTTGTTGCAAATACTTGCAAACCAAAGACTACATATGTAGGAGCAGCCTCTGATCATCTACAACTTTTGGTTTTTTTGTTCTGTTTGAGTTCTTCATTATTTATATACGTTTTAACTTAATGTTCCAAGGTAGATAAATGAATATGTCGGTGATTATCTTTAACTGTATTTATTGAATGGTCAAAACCTTAGTGCGAAATTAGTTATATTGATATTGACAAAGTTGAAGAAAATATAAGTTGTATCTTAAAACCGTCTGCATCGAGGTTCTTTGTAGGATATTGACTAGGCTGTACGGACTGGACCATTGAGGTCTCAAAAATGTATTTTTTTTGCTAAAACGTAAAGTTGAAATGCTAAAATCAAATCCTCTTTCTGTTGCTTGTCATACCTGATAAGCACTCTGCCAGCAACAATGGCTCGGAGTACATTAGGTCATTAGTACTTGAAGAGCTCCCTAAAGCCACCAAACTTCCACGTACATATGCCATAATGATTCGGTCGCTCCTCCATGGTATGTGTTGGGCTTTGTTATCAATATTAAACCCGCGGTGAGTGAAATCATGACACCGAGACCAAAACAGGGGTCTTACCAAGCATACTAGCTGTTCCCATGAATATAGGCATGTAAAGGGACCCAATGCTAGAATTTATTGTCTAATCATTGCGTTTGTAGAACTTCAATACCACACAAATCATATGTATACTTTAAAAAAAGAATTATGTTATTTCTATTTTCATTTTACTCCTTTGTCCATTATAAAATAGCTAAATTCCAACACCTTTATGATAGAAGCTGATACAATAAGGGGCTGCTTGAAAAGATGTTTTAAGAGGTAAGGAATGATAATAATAATCTTTAAAAGTGATTCGTTTAGTATAATGTGATCAATCATTATAGAGTATGAGGTAATGAAGCATTCCCCACCAATTTGGAGGTTATAAGAATGATTATGCGGCATGATTGTTACCGTCAACTTTTTTCGTATGTAATCCGCTATTACCCCCCCCCCCCCCCCCCCCCCCCCCTTTTTTTTGGCTTTCATTCACTTATATTGAATGTGTCATCTGTTGCTCTAACCAATAGTCCAATACTCCAATATTATTTCATGCATAAATAATTAAATATTGTTTTTTTTTGTTAGAACAATATGCTAAGAGCTGAGTATGTTAGTGATCGTCTTAAATCAAAAATATGGCGTCCAGAAAGTACGTCCATGATATTGGATTGTCCATCTTTGATTAACTTCCTCTTTTAGTGAAACAATTTATAAGTAAAACAATTGAAAGCACTGATCACTATGATCTAGAGTTGATATCATCCGTTAGGAGTTTGACGTGGATTTAGTCTAAACAAACATATCTCTAAATACGATCTTTTGCTCATATTAGTATAATGGTGAAAGAACCGGCTATTTTTGCTACTATGGCAACAATGAAATTCCTCATGCACGAGCTCTATCCATCAAATGATAAAATAACCTGAAATACTGTTCCCTATATAAATTATAAGGCAAAAAACCAACTTCCCTAAGGGATGCAATTGCAAGACCTTTATTCCCACCAAATGTTATTCCGTGGTGGGAAGAGTTTTCGAAACGTAGGACTATTGTTATTTTGTGTTTTTCAGGCTTTCCTTCTATGCAATATGGATAGAGTGAACTTTTGCTAATAAAACATAATTACTATATATGCTATATTAAGAGGATGATTATGAATAGTGTCGTGTCCTTTAACTTTTTTTTGCCACTTGTCACTACTCTTCGCTAGACATAGATAATCATTGGGTCGAAAACGACCGAGTATAATTTCTTCATAAATGTTTAAGACCTACAATAATATTTATATGCAATAAACAATGAATAGTTCTCATGCCACACAATTTGTGATAGGTAGCACTATTGGAAGCAGCCATGTGGCATTTTACTCGCATGGTGTTTTGTCATATTGCGTCACATTTTGTCTTTTTTTCCTCCTTATGTTTGTGTTTCTTAAACACTTTTTTTCCTTTTGGTTTCTTAATATTTATCTTGAATCGATATTTGTCTTCTTGGTTTGTTAAATCTTTTTTTTTTCCTTTTCGATTTTGTTACCCTTCGTTTTAGTTTTTTTTTTCTTGTGATCTTGGTTTGTTAAATCTTTTTTTTTCCTTTTTGATTTATTGCGCTCCGTTTTGCTTTAATACTTTTAATATATTTATTATATTCTTGTGTTTTTTACAATTTTTTCCTAATTGGATTCTTGGTATTCATGTTATATTCTTGTTAAGCATGCCCATGATAATAGTTTTTTCCTTTAATTTTTCTGATCAAGTCAAATCGTGCCCGATATAATCCTTTCCGGTATGACCAAAATGAGCCTTTTGATGTTTACGTGAGCCGGATGTCCAGACCAGGACAATGGAGAGACGATGCTGTGATTCAGACTCTTTGTAATGTGGTGCGTTTTACCCCCTTATTGATACATTTTTATTAAACTTTTAGCGAAATATATGTTTTCTAACATGTACACTTCTTAACAGTGTCGTGTAAGGATAGTTAATTTGAACTCAAGTTTTAATTTTGTAATTGCAAAATTCGTTCCTCTTGGTACTTTCTCCGAGGTGATTGCATGCAATATTTAGAATTTGTAATTATAATAATGAATTGATGATATCTTTACTTTTTAAAAAAAATTTATACCTGTATTTTTAACAGTATTTAGTATGATAGAAATAGCCGTCACTCCAAGTTCAGTGAAACAAAAGACGCATCCCCACTTCCAAGCTTTTTTTTGCCAAACATATTCTGTTTACCAATTTTGTAACTGAAAAATGGTCAGACTGCGTAGAGAAACCGAGTGTTCTTAGAGCACAATTGCCATCTCCCAAACTCTATCAAACCCGAATTCTTCCATCCTATACGAAAGGTAAAAAACAAAGTGAACACAGATTTAGAAAGAAAAAAATAAGTATGGAAATTTAAAAAAATTGGATCTTTTTTCAACTCTCCAATCCTACGTACCTTTTATCATGTCTTTTGTATTCGCCCATAGGAAACCATGAACAAGACGCACATGGGCCAAAAGGCGCTCACGTATCTAAAAAGCATACACACCATTTATTATAGTATAAACCAACAAATGTAACATAAACATTAATATTAGAAGCGAAAGAAACAAAAAATATGATGTACATCCATAACTCCATTAATGTTGATAAAATATGGAGAAAGTATGACCGTTATCAAATCCAGTAGCTGTTGTGTGAGTAAAGCAGATTAATCAACAAGACCGCCTCCATAATGAAATAGAGTGTGGATGCCAGTTGGTCCAGAGCTCGCGTATAAGTACAAGAGAAAAACAGTTTATTTAAAAAACTATGTATTCCTTAAAAAAATACATAGAACTTTTCTAAATGTTGATTACTCATTTTGGAAGGAACGTTAACTGAATGTGGCGAAAACTCTCTTAAGACCACAATCTCGTCACCCTTTTGTAGCACACGATACATAATTTGAAACTAAAAAAGTTCAAAATCTCACAAAAAATTTGAAGTTGCATATAATAAAGAAAATTTCAAAAGAAATACTAGATGGCACACTGCGAAGACATATCGAATTAGAATCGCAATGATTGTTCAGCATAACGTTATAATACTAGTCAAGATCAAGACTTGAACAGCTAAACATTGGAGCATACAACCACTTATGTTTAAGGATCTAAAACAAGATTGAAATAAAAATCTTATTATGCACCAATGTTCAGGGTTTAGGTCTTGATCTTGATAAGTTTTGTAACGATTTGTTGAACGGTCGTTGTGATTCTAACTCAAACTGTCTTCTCGCACCATGCCATCTGGTATTTCTAATGAAATTTTCATTATTATATGCAACTTTAAAAATTTTGTAGCTTTTGAACTTTTCCAATTTCAAATTACGTATCGTGCGTTGCAAACAGATGACGAGATTGTCGTCTTAAGAGAGTTTTTGCCATATCTGGTTAATGTTCCTTCCGGAATGAGTATTAATCTTTTAGAAAGTTCTATGCATCTTTTTTAGGAACACATAGTATTTTAAATAAACTGTTTTTCTCTTATCTTTCCGCATGAGCTCTAGACCAGCTAGCATCCACGCTCTATTTCATTATACATGCGGTCTTGTTGATTATTCGGTTCTACTCACATAGAAGCTACTAGATTTGATAACGGTCATACTTTCTTCACAGTTTATCAACATTAATGGAGTTGTAGATGTACATCATATTTTTTGTTTCTTTCGCTTCTGATATTAATGTTTATGTTACATTTGTTTTGCTTATAGTATGATATATGGTGTGTATGCTTTTTAGATATGTGAGCGCCTTTTGGCCCATGTGCTACTTGTTGATGGTTTTCCTATGGACGAATACAAAAGACATTATAAAAGGTACATAGGGGTTGGAGAGTTGAAAAGAGATCTAATTTTTTAAAATCTCCATACTTATCATTTTCTTTCTAAATTTGTGTTCATTTCGTTTTTTACTTTTATCCGGGATGGTTCGGGTTTGATAGAGTTTGGGCGATGGCAGTTGTGCTCTAAGAACACTCGGTTTCTTTACACAGTCTAACCATCTTCCAGTTAGAAAAATGGCATATGTTTGCAAAAAAACTTAGAGCCAGGATGCAATTTTGTTTTACAAACCTTGAATGGCTTTTTAGAGCTTTTTGGGGATTCTTTTCACAATCTCAAATTCAAACATGGTTACTTTTTAAGAAAGATGATGTTTGTAAAAGCGTGGGGGTTAAAGCTTCTTATGACCTTGTTAAAAATGTCCATGATAATAGTTTTTCCTTTATTTTTTCAAATCAAGTCAAAGCGTGCTTGATATAATCCTTTCCGGTATGACCAGATTCAGCCTTTTGATGTTTACGTGAGCCGAATGTCTATACCATGACAGTGGGGAAACGATGTGTTATTCAGGCTCTTTGTGATGTGGTGCGTTTTACGCCTTTATTGATATAATTATATTGACTTTTTTGGCAAAATATATGTTTTTTTAACATGTACACTGTTTAATAGTGTCATACAAGGATAGTCGATGTGAACTCAAGTATCAATTTTGTAGTCGAAGAATTCGTTCATCATCTCAGTACTTTTTCATAGGTGATTGCATTTAATATTTAGAATTTATAATTACAATAATGAATTGATGATATATTTACCTTTCAAAACTAATTTATACCTGTTTTTTTAACAGAATTTAATATGGTAGAAATAGCCACCACTCTGACGCCCATGTTGCAAAACATGTAAATTATTTGTTTGTCTATGGGTTTGGGTCTAAGTTTTGGGCTGGCTTAAATTATTAACATACCTAAATTTGTTGCAGCTTTGTAAGAGAAGCTGTTCAAGCTTAGTTGTCACTGTGATTGATTTTTGAAATAACTTTATATCGCACCTATAATAGGATTCACTATGAGTGACTTCAGTATGGGATGGTACTTGAAACTTTATGTTGCTATCTTCTACTTAATTTGAGCCCTTTTTTCTTGCTTTAATAGGATCTAAAAGTTAGTTGTGTGCCTTTGCAACTTTTTTATTTATATGCATGTGGTTGGATTGATAACTGATTTTCATGGATAACCCATAAACATAAACAAAATCAAATTAGATTTTTTATTAGAAGATTGTGAAGGGAAAGGAAAAGATTGTGGGTTTTTTATTAAGATTTTTCATAGATAATCTTTTTTTCTTGCTTTAATAGGTTATGTTATTGATTTTTTTTAAGGGAAAGGAAAATATTGTGACGGATTTTAAAAACCTTTGTATTCTTGAGTTTTAATTAAGAGAAGAAGATAAAAGAAAACAAATGAAATGAAATGAAAGGAGAATTCAATAGATTTTGTTAAGATTTTTTTCCTACCATTTTTTAGATAATTTGGAAGGAAGGAAAATCCATTCCTTCTCTTCCATTCACCTCTCTTTTTTTTTCTTTCCTTTCCTTTATAAAAATAACTCGAGAACACAGGCTTACATCGCCCCCTATAATATAAATCATTATGATTACTATTGAGATGTTTTGCCTATTTTGACTTTCAGAATATAATATATAAGCAATTTTTTATAGGGATTATGGCACGTGAATGTAACCACCTATGCCCGAATAATTATGTAATGTAACCACCTAAAAAAATGGATATGTAATGGAAGAACCTTCATTATTCTGGTTATGCCATGTAACGCACCGGATAACACCCGTTTTTGTTACCGGTTAGACCACGTGCATGTCACGTGTGTATTAAAAATATATAAAACGGATAAAAAAAACAGAATTTCATACTCTTCATTCTCTCTCTTTCTTCCCTCTTCTTTTTCCTTCTTTTTTTTTCCCTCGATTTTTTTCCCCCGATGGCTTCATCATCATCCTCCACAACATCAACAAATCAGGGAGGTAGATATATCTTTTGTGCTTGCGAGGCCAAGATGCGTATTCTCACTTCTTGGACAAACAAGAATCCAGGCCGTCGATTCATCAAGTGCCCTAAAGTAAGTTTGCCCTAATTTGTGATTCTCTAAATTTCTTTGATATAATGTGAAATTGGGTTAGGGTTTTTGTTTAATTGACTGGAAAGTAACAAAATTTGGGTTCAAAACAGGTTATTAGTTCACATTGTACCAGTTTCAGATTTCTTGATGAACCATTGCCAAGTGATTATTACAAAGATTTGCTTTACGATCTTCATTCACAAAGAAAGATTCAAGAAGCTAAAGAAGAAGATGATAAGGAAAATGAAGCAGATGATAAGCAGATGAAGAAAAAAATGGCTTAATTGACTTTTACAAAGTCAAAATTGCCCATGTTTGACCTTCTGGTTTTTGTTTTGATTTTTATTGTTGCATTATTATCATTTGTAATTGTTGTGTTGGTCGTATAATGTGTTTGTAATCTTTATTAAGTAATGAAAAAATGAAATGAAGTATTGTGGTTTTCAATATATTGTGAAGAAATGAAATCAAATAAAATGAAGTGTTGGTGTTAATAAGACCAGAAAATGCATATTAAGAAAGTAAAAAAAGTCTGCATATAGCAGTGCAAATTACATACCAAAAGACAATGTAGCAGTGCAAATTACATACCAAAAGTCTGCATATAGCAGTGCAAATTATGTGAGTAGCTTTTTCACATATTACATACCAAAAGAGGATCATGTGAATATAGCAGTAAGTCTTTCCTAAACATGATCATGTCTGCATATAGAAGTGCATAGCTAACAATATAGCAGTACATAGCTAACAAGTTTGTTTCAAAAGCTAATACAAAAGATCCTAATTTCCCATTATCCTACTCAACTACCAATGCATCATCCTCTGTTAGACCAGGACCAGGTTTTGTTTTGGCAAGTTTGGCTCTTAAAGCCCTGTAGCTTGGTGCCCTTTGCCTCAAACCTAGTTGTTTTTTGACTTGTTTCACTGGTTCCTTGTTGGCAACCCTTGGTTGAGTGCTGAATGTACCTTGACCAATCCTTGTAACAACCTTGGCCTTGCCCTTGACAGTATTTGATGTCCCAACACTTGAAGTTCCTACAAAAATACATGAATTAAAATAGCTAAAACTATAAACACATTTGCAACAAAAATACCTATATATGAGAATCCATACCTGTACTTGCACCAACTTGTGTTCCTGAAGTCACAAACTTATGTCCTCCTTTGGTAAACCTGTATTTCCTTCCTGGACTGAGTGGCCTCTCTACTGGTTGACTTGCAGACTGAATTTCAACATTTGGTTGGGTGGCATGGTGGGAAGATGGAGTTGGTTGACTTGCAGGGTGTGTTTGATGACTTGCAGAGTGGGTTTCATGAGTTGCAGAGTGTGGTTCTTAACTTGCAGGGTGTGGTTCTTGACTTGCAGGGTCTGGTTCTTGAGTTGATTGAGTTGCAGGCTGTGGTTTTGTTCTTGGGTAGTTTTTTTGTCTTGGCTTTGGTATGTGAGAGGGTCTTTCCTTGGGTTCTGAAGTACATGTTCTTGTGTTGTGACCCACTACCCAGCAGTTCCTACATGTCATCTTCATACCATGTTTTGTGACTCTATTAGACCCAACCCTTGGTTCATGTGCAGCTCTTATCCTTTTCTTTCTAGGCCTGCCAGGCATAGTTCTAGGTTTTGGGGGCAATTGTTTGGGTGAGTCAACTACTGGCCAGGTATCCATACCACCAACTGGAACCACAACCTTGTTATAAGCATCTTCATAAACAGATTTCCTAAACCAACAAGAGATGTAATCCTCTGGTTCTCTGTTACACTTATAGATTGCTTCAATAGCATGCACACATGGAATGCCACTTAATTCCCACATCCTACAAGTACAAGATTGTTCATCCATGTCCACAGTGTATGCATTATTGTAATTTCTAACCTCAAATAAACTACCACCAGCATGTATAGTCAACCAACAAGTCCTCTCATTCTTTATGCCTTCTAGTTTTTTCCTAATAGATGGACACACATCATGCTCCCAACCCTGACTTAACTCCCTCATAGACTTTAATCTAAGCATAACAATTACTCTCAATGCTTCTAGCAGAGTGATTATTGGTTTGTTCCTAACTTTCAACAAGACAGAGTTCCAACACTCACTAAAACCATTTTCAACTGCCTCACATCCTCTATGAATTTCAAAAAGAGCCATACACCAAGAACTAGAATTTTTGTCTATCAAATATTTATATGCATTAGCATTTACTACCTGGATTTCTTTCATGACAGACTCATATTGTGCTTTGTATGATGACTTGGCAGCTTTCCAAAATAGGTTCATGAACTCAACACCACTATACACCTTCCTGAAGTTTTCATAGATGTGCCTAGCACATTGTCTATGTTCTGCTCTTGGCATGACATCCTTGACAGCCTCAATTAAGCCCTACATATTTAGTATATTTTGTAATAACAAGTAAATAACATATTAACAAGTAAATAATATAATGTCCACAGTGTATGCATTATTAACAAGTATATTTAGTATATTTAATATAGTTAGTATATTAACAGGATTTAACAAGTAAATAATATATTAACAGGATTTACCTTGTGTTGATCAGACATCAAGGTAAGTTCTTGACTTTCTGGGCAGTGGAGATCATTACTTAACAATTCGAGAAACCATGTCCAATTCTCTTTATTTTCTACATTCACAATTGCCCAAGCAATTGGGTACACTTGGTTGTTTCCATCCCTTCCAACTGCATTTAACAACTCACCAGTACATGGCTTCTTCAAAAAACACCCATCCAAAGCTACAATCTTTCTACACCCAAACCTCCATCCTTCTTTCACACCAGATAGACAAATGTAGAATCTGTCAAAATAACACTTGTCATCTGGATTGGTTGTAGTACCCAACTGCACTGTAGAGCCTGGATTTGTTCTCAATATTGCTTCACCATAAGACCTTAACAACCCATAATTCTCTTCCAAAGTTTTTTCATACTCTAACAAAGCATAAGTTCTAGCTCTCCTGGACTGATGATGTGAAATGGTACATTTGTACTTTTTCATAACTAAGTCTTGAATGGCACACAACTTGATTTCTGGTTGAGCTCTAATCCTGTCTGCAAAGTGTTTTCCAATCCATTTGTAGTCCACCAATGACCCATACTTAAAGTTTCTAGCACATGTGTGCTCATCAACCAAAGTCAGTATTTGAAAAGACTTTTCATTATCCATCCACCTAGCATAGCATCTAAAGGTACACTTTCTTGGAATTGCAGGGAATCTCTTGTTCTTTTTCTGCTTACCTTTCTCTGGGTCTGAGATATTAGGTGGCCTAGTCCTACACCTAGCAATTATGCTTGTCTTACAAGATCTCTCAAACCAAATAGAATACCCATTGGCAAGAGCATAGTATGACAGGCATTCCCTCAGTTGGTTATGGTTTGCATACAATTCTCCCACCTTTGGTCTCCTCATTTTCCAATGTGTAGAAGAATCATGAATGGGGAATTTAGGAGGTTCTGGTTGTGGTGGTTTAAATATGTCATCAGAATCATCCTTGGCTTTCAATGCTTCAATTAACTCTTTCAAAAAGCTTTCATGTTCTTCATGAACTCCTTTCTTCACATCTGCCTCAACTGTTTTAATAGGCTTATTGCCACCAAGATGTGGAAGTTGCCTTGGGTTTGGTATCTTGGCAATGGGGTTCCCTTTCCTAACCTCCCTAATTTCATCTTCACCCTCAGTTAAATGGTCTAAAGATGCAACAGATTTAGCATCAGACTCGCTAGATTCAACATAACCATCATCATCACTCTCATCATTAACTGGACCTCTACTACTCTCACCATACTCTGTTTTAGACTTAATATTATCATCACCCTCCCTCTCATCAATCTCATCATCACTATGCTTTTCCTTTACAACATATCTACTTAAATCTATAGAATAGTAGTCAAGAAACACTTATAATTCATACTCAGATTGCAGAAGGTCAAAAAACACACGACAATCCTTTTCACATTTCAAATTCTCCAAATGTTCATCAATTGACCCAGCACTATAATACATAACAGAAGATTCAGTACCTGTTTCTTGGTGTATGTGATGTACCAACTCTTCCAAATCTATGGTCGGGGTCATGAGGGTCATCACTTTCTCATCGACATAACGTAATGGATCCTCCATGAAAGACCCATCATAATGGACTTGAAATTTATATAACTGTAATTCTGTCATTTCTGCAAAAAAAAAAAATAAAAAAAAAATTCAAAAATAGCACTTTAGATCAAAAACTAAAAAATAACACTTTAGGTCAAAAGAATTACATAAAGATTAGGATGAATTAAATAAACAAAAAAAATGGAGGAAAAAAAATTAAAAAAAAAAAACCTAGAATTTTGGGGGAAATTGAGATGTAACGATTAGGAAAACGAAATACCTTCATACGGCTGAGATAATCTTTGAATCCAAAGACGATCGGAGTAATTTGGGTTTTTGGTGGTGGTTATGGCGGGAAGATGAAGAAGGAAGAAGAAGGGTTGTTGGGTGGTGGTTACGGGTTTTTTGTTTTTAATTGAGAAAATGATAGATAATAACGCTTTTAGGTTTTTTATATCAAAACTCATCAGTCTTTCGCCACGTGTCCAAGTCAACGAGGGTCAACGGTAAAGGTAACCGGTTACCTTCACTACAGGTAACGCGTTACATGGCATAACCAGAATAATGAAGGTTCTTCAATTACATATCCATTTTTTTAGGTGGTTACATTACATAACCATTCGGGCATAGGTGGTTACATTCACGTGCCATAATTTTTTTTAAGTGGTTACATATCCATTTTTTTAGGTGGTTACATTACGAAACTTAGTTTGAAGATAAAGTTAAGTTTTAAATTGTATGTAATATCACGAAAAATCTTATCCATAATTGATTGTAAAGTTTTTTAATTTAGAAATTATATATGTTAAAAGAAAAACCATATAAATTATAGGACTAAAAGTTTAATAAGTACATATCCTAGATAAACATAAGAAAGAAATCCATATATATGTATCTTTCTAATTCTAATAATTTAATGATACAAATTTTAAAAGCTGTAAACTATTTATGTTAAGAATAATATAATATGAATAATAATTATAATTATATCCAGAATTACATCACATATATCCTATCCTATAAATATAGATATTATTATCGGAACTATTTATGTTAAAGAATAATATAATAATAAATAATATTACACGTATAACTTTATCTAGTTACAGATATAGAATAGAATTAGATTAGATTACATATATCCTTTCCTATAAATGTAAATATTATCGAAATTATATTTTTTTTAGAAAGTTAAAAATAAAATAACTAAAATTCTATCCTATCCATCTTCAAATTCAAATACCAATACAACTAAATATTACGGAGTATTATATTATTCTTGAATAAAAATTGAATTTAACAAAATATAAAAGATAGGATAGGAATAAGAATTAGAGAAGAATTCAAAATATGAATTGAATTAATTAACCGGATCTCAAGTCTCCAAATTTTCCGTAACTACCCAAAAACTCAATCACTTGCCAAACTACTATAAATACACCCTCACCTCTTTCACCTCCTTCTTCATCTCAAAATTTATTCTCTCCCAAAATTTTCTCCTTTCTTTTCAATCGAATTAATTTTTACTATTAACTATCATTTTTACAGTCAGTAAAAAAAAAAAAAAATGGAACTAGATTTGTCACCAAAGTTGGCTCAGAAATCATATGGAGGTGCAGGTGGATCATATCATGCATGGTGTCCTAATGAACTTCCAATGCTTAAACAAGGCAATATCGGCGCCGGCAAACTCTTTTTGTCGAAAAACGGCTTAGCTCTCCCGCGCTATTCCGATTCTGCTAAAGTTGCTTATGTTCTTCAAGGTATATCTATATATCTCTGCATATATATATATATATATATATATCTTTTTGTAGGTATTTATATATCTATTGATCATAATGTAGTTTTTAATGTGTGATTATGATTTGATCAGTAATTTAATCATTAACTGTTTTTGTGATTCGATTTGTTACTATATTTTATAGTAATTTATTAGATGGATATTATGAATGTGTTTAGGATTCGGATTATTCGAATTTCGTGATATCCTTTGATGGATTGTGATTTTTGATAAGTAATCTGATTAATGAAGAGTACTAACTGGCTAGTGTTTGATCTAATTACGTAATCAAACACGTTTGCGGACTTATTAGTGTCATTAGTTTGATATGAGTTTTGTTTTATTTATTATACTGATTCGACAAGCAGTACACACATGTATAACGTGACAACATATTTTTATTTTAACTAATCTTTGATATTAATTAATATTAATTGATATTAATAATAATAATAATAGTTTTGCTGGATCGATAATAATTGAGTTTGGATGAGTTATTTATTCGATTTTAAGATGAATGATTCCAAAACCATATCGAAAATTGTATTAGTTAATTACTTAATTGCACTACCTAGCTAGCTATTGACTTCTAGTTCTCTATTGTTTAGTGTATGCAAAGTAATGTTAACAAAGATTTATAATCATTAACATTAACGTATGGTGTTATGGGCCCTATATGATTCACTGTATTATCTGTTTAATCATATATGTATGCATATATTTATCATAGTTTATGGACCACATTGTTCACATTTCATTTGTTTTTATGTGTGCCTAATTTTGATCCTTTACCAACTTATCTGTTTCTGTCCTCTTTTCGTTAGAATATGATAATTATGTCTTTTAATTCATAAATACGTGTAATTTTTGAAGGTACTGGAGTTGCTGGTATTGTTCTACCTGAGAAAGAAGAAAAGGTCTTGGAAATCAAGACAGGTGATGCCATTGCTCTCCCATTCGGTGTCGTAACTTGGTGGTACAACAAAGAGGATACCGAGCTTCAAATCCTTTTCTTGGGCGACACCAAAACTGCCCACAAGCCAGGGTCATTCACTGACTTTTTCTTGACTGGTTCCAATGGAATCTTCACTGGTTTCTCCACGGAGTTTGTGTGCCGTGCTTGGGATGTAGATGAGGCGACTGCTACATCACTTGTCGGTAACCAAAAAGACAATGGAATCATCAAAGTTGACGCTAGTGCTAAGATGCCCGAGCCCAACAAAGACCATAGGAACGGGATGGCTTTGAACTGTTTGGAAGCTCCATTGGATGTTGACATTAAGGGTGGAGGTAGAGTGGTTGTTTTGAACACAAAGAACTTGCCTTTGGTTGGTGAAGTTGGTTTAGGTGCTGATCTTGTAAGGCTGGATGGTAATGCTATGTGCTCTCCTGGATTCTCGTGTGACTCTGCTCTTCAAGTCACCTACATTGTTAGGGGCAGTGGACGTGCTCAAGTTGTCGGTGTTGATGGGAAACGTGTTCTTGAAACCACTGTTAAGGCTGGGAACTTGTTCATTGTTCCAAGGTTCTTTGTTGTTTCCAAGATCTCCGATGATGAAGGGCTGGAATGGTTCTCCATCATCACTACTCCTAAGTAAGTCCTCCGTTTCTGTTTATTTAGTAAATTGGGCGACTTTAGTATAATTAGTACTTTAACAATAATCTAATACTTTGGACACTTTAGATATAAAATTATGAACTTGATATCGACCCATTTACATATAATTGCTGAATCTAATTTTGACAATGAGTAATTGTTTGTATTTGGCAGCCCGATCTTCACTCACATGGCTGGAAGGACATCTGTGTGGAAGGCGTTGTCTCCTGAGGTGCTGCAGGCTTCTTTCAATGTGACCCCTGAGATTGAGAAGACCTTCCGCTCCAAGAGGATGAACAGTGAGATCTTCTTTGCTCCAACAAAGTGAGTGTCGGATAGGGATTTTGGAAATAATAAGTTAGTATTAGGTTGTAGTTTATAATTTCTTTGGATTTTGGTTGCATGGTTTCATTTTACTGTTTTTCGAACCTTTTGATGAGTGACTTGATTTTGGATCATTGTTGCCTCTGACTCTGTGCGATGAATGCAGTACTATTCTTCCGAAGTCCTGTTTGCTAATGAATGATTTGTTTGATTGTGAATAGGTATTTTAGTTGCTATCAAATTTGTAATTTTGATCAGTGACTTGATGATCAATTACGATCAAATTTAGTTTTGATAAAGATCCCAGAGTAGTGTTTCTTGATCTGTCATGCATGTTACCAGCAATTAGGAATTACTGCGATAGCCATTTGAAGTGGTGCGTGCTCTACGTGATTGAAACTCATGTCGAAATTTAGCTCAGAAAGTGATTTACACAATTACATTTTCATGCTTTGACTTTGTTATAGTCAATTTCAAATATGAAGTTCCGAAGTATCTAAAGAAATGTGAGAATGGTCAACTAACTTTGTGATTTCCCAACGAGTAACGACCTATACTGAACTTTTTTTTATACATGTAGTAATATGATTAATCTTTAAAAACTATAAGATGCGTACTTTTTTCTAGATTTTTATGTAATGAGCTTAGTTTACACTGAGCATTAAAATTTGTATTTGTTGTATGAGAAATTCATTTGTTATCGTTATAAGTAGTAACTAGAAGCAACCTCTTTTCCACACAACCTATGTGTGAATACAACATATTTTTTTTCCAAGTGTGGATCAAATATCACAATCTAAATTATGTTATTTTAACCGGGTTAATGCTAGATAGCTCCATCATAAAATACTTACTAGGAAGAAAAACCCTCAAATAGTTCGTCTAAAGGCACAACAACATATTAAAACTCGAACCTAAGTCTCTCCGAATCAAACCAAACCCTTTTAGAGGGACTTTTTTTTTACCACTTGCTATTAATCCAATGATGAATGATTACAACATATATATATATATAGAACATTATATTTAACTTATTATATTTTTAAAAAATTTAATACTAATATATCAATATACTTTGATAAAGATTCCCTCCCACCTAATATGATTTATATCTTTGAATTTCAACCATTTATATTTTAAAAACTTAGTCAATTTGAAACATAGTAGTTTTTCCTTCAAACATTTATATTAGGGGAGTTCATCAAACCGTTAAACCGTAAAAACCGGACCAAACCGGGTTATTTGGATTGGTTTTGTCGGATTGAATTGCTAAAGTATGGTCCGACGGTTTAAATTTTGTAAAACTGGGTTCCTTGGTTTGGTTACGGTTTGAGTAATGAGTTAACCGTCAAAAACCGGACCGGATCAAAAGTATATATGTATATATTTACACTAATTTATCTATATAAACCAACTTTTACATTCATATTTTCTTATTTTTACTTTATCCTTTTATCTTTTGAGTTTCATTCTTTCATTATATTTTCACTCAAAGATCAAAATATTGAGCCTCGAGTCCTCCAACACCTTTAATATTTCATATTTTGTAAGTATAAAACACAAAGTATTTGTAACTTTATCAATATTTTTATTAATATTAAGATTATAGAGTTCCTGGCTTCTATACGTGTGATAAAAAAATTTAAAAAATTATTGATACAGAAAAATGCATAACTTATTTGAAAATAAAAAAAACCTTGAAACTGTCAAACCGGACAAACCAGACCGGTTTACATGGTTTGGTTTGGTTTGGTTAAACAACATACTTGGTCTGGTTTGGTTAATATATATTGAAACCGGGAATGCCGGTTTGGTTTAAGATTTAGTCAAAACCGGACCACGAACACCCCTAATCTATATATTAGATTTAAAATTTTAACTTTTGAATTAAAATTAAATGTTAAAATTCAAAGATGAATTTTAATTCTTTATCTTTAATTTCAATTCAAATGTTAAAATATATATCCAATGTGTTTATAAGTTTATAGGATCCTCGTACTTATTTAACCATATTATCACTAACTAAAAAAAAAAAGTTACAAAATGATTTAAATCATAGTCGATGATAGGGGTAAGTACGGTTCGGTTTGGTTCGGTTTTTGACTAAAACCGAAACCGAACCGTTATAATTCGGTTTTTGAAAACTAAAACCATTGGGTTTTAATTTTTTCGGTTTCGGTCTATTTCGGTTCGGTTTTTCGGTTTTAGTCGGTTCGTAACCACTTGTGGTTTGAGTCAAATTGAGCTTCAAAAGTTTATAAGTTTATACCCTATAATTACACCTTAATTAATTTCAACAAGTTTTCAAAACAATATTAGTAACAATAACACTACAACAATAACAACAAATCCATAAAAGTAAGTTGTACAAACTTTAAACAAATTTTATATATAACTATTTATATCATTTACGCGTTGTTTAATTATACAATTATTAAAACAAATTAATTTCGTTGTGTACTTTACTTAAAACATATAAAGGATATTATTATATACGGCTAAAAATGCAAATATAATAACATATTTATCAAAAATTAATAATAAAATGATATAAATATAAAATAAAGTAAAGATATATATATATTTGGTTCGGTTTGGTTTTTATGGTTCGTTTTTTTATTAGAAACCAAAATCGAATCACAACTTTCGGTTTTTAAAAAACCAAAGGTTTTTGGTTTTCAATTTTTTCGATTTGATTTTCATGGTTTTTTCGGTTTTCGGTTCGGTTTTTGTTTGGCCCTGATGAAACTTTTAGGAAAAAAAAAAGAAGAAAAGAGGAGTCAATTAAAAACATAACCCAAACACCCCCTCATGTAAGATGAAATAGCGGCCACTTTCATAAATGATCTGAGCAGTGGCGGCTGAAGGCGACGGCGATAGTTAGAAATGCGGATGGGAGCACTGAAATCTTTAAAGGAAGATTATGATATAATCGACGCCAATTTTCTTCATTTCTGCGCCTCTCACGGCATTTTTTCCGGTAAAATTTTGCTATAATAATACATATAAAAATGTATATATATATATATATTTGTAGTGATTTATGATGGAAACATTATTAATGATTGTTTAGAGGTAGACTATTAGAGGGGCTTGATTCATAAAAGACATTTTTAGCGATAATAGTTAGGTATAATTTCATTAAGTGTCTGATTGGCAAGGGGCTTTTAGGGCTTTTAGGAGCTTAAAAGCCCCGAGCTTTTAAATATAAGCTCATTAGCCCTGTTTGGAAACGCATTCGAATTTAAAAGCCCCAGCCCCAAAAAGCTACCAAAAGCCCCGAAAGGTCTTTAAAATAAAAGCTTGTAGGAAGAGAGTTGAAAAAAAAGCCCCAGCCCCTAGCCCCAACCTCAAGCTCTAGCCCCAAGCCCTTAACTATAGCCCTAGCTCCAAGCTTTTGTGCCAAACATACCCTAAGTTAGGGTTATAAATGAAAATACATCTTATTTTTTAGTATATGGCTTTAGCATTTGACAAGGTGAAAACTTATAGTTAGGCAGGCTTATTATCTATAGGTGTTTCTTTGGTTAAAAATGTGGCCGAGTTGACACCAAATTTCTTTACTTCTGTGCATCTCGGAGCCTTTGAAGGAGTTGTGGTTTCATTTACGTTATTGCGATTTTATGCATTTGACATAGTATGAAAATCTATGCTTATTATATCGGTATTTGGAGTCATCTTTTGCTGCATGATATTACCATTAAATCATCCTGTAGTCCTTTTTCTGTGTGTGACCTAAATTTGTTCAGCTTTCTACTTATATGATTATGTGGACTTGGGTTGTAGATGAATCCGTAGGTGATTGCAAGTCACTTGAAGTTGACATGTTAAACATGTAAATCTAAGAGGACCAGTTCACTTACGCGTGAAAATGAATCTGATTTTGACACTGTTTTCGTTAGCTGAAATTCACACTAAACCGTGCTCTCATATCACCCCCATCAGGGTATTACATTTAACTTCAGTTGCTATCAAATATTACTAAGTTTTGCACCTGAAATCCAAAATTTGTCTAGACTCTAGATTCTGATGTGTCTGTTGCCCTTCTTTGTTAGCATAACTATTTCTAGCATGTCAGACAACGGACTAGTTCATTTTTATGTAATCATGTATAAAAGCAGATGAATTAGCATCAGTTACCAGTGCTTTCATTGTTGATCTCATGGGAAATTGTGTACATACTTGTTCATGTGTCTTGGATGATTTGCCAAACTCACGTGTGACCCGAAGCTATGTCTACAGGAATGGGGGAGGGTAAAGGGTATACCTTTTGTTTCATGTGTGAGTAGAGCTGGCTAAATCAACCCAAATACATAAATTTGGATCAATTTGGGCGGTTTCAAAAATAAAATGGGTCTGATTGGACGGCGTGTAAGTTTCACGCGGGTCCTGATGGATCTGAAAAACAATGAATCACTTTGTAACCGGGTTAATTTGGGCGGACAAGAGAATGATTTGGGTGTTAGTGGTCTGCAATATTTTACAGCTTAAAGAAGAAAACTAGATGATGAAGACAAGCTATTGTACTACTATAAATGCCTTTTGTACAACAATATGAAACGGCAATACTTTCTAGTTTCTCCCGTTCGAATTCCATTTTATTCATTTGTCCCTGTGGGACCCTCCACCCCACCAAGTAATCAATTAATTTATCATCCAATTTTATATTTCACAATACGAGCATGGTACCCGCGCAATGCGGCTGTGAGTCGGCGATGACGGTGGTGGCGGCATCTATTGGTATTTAATTTAAAGGGGTTAGTAAAGATATTTTATAATATAATGAACTAATGGTGTAATTTAATATTAAATGTTGATGGTGATTTAATTCATTAAGGGTATTTTGGTCAATTCGCATGTCCCATTTATGTAAACTTTCAACATAGGGGTTATAATTTTTATATAGTAGTATAGATATATAAAACTAAAAATAATAATAATAATGTTTATATTGATGATAGTAAAGTAATGTATAAAACGACAACATCACGTTTATATTTTTTCTACTCATATATTGTTTTTATCCTGATAATAGTGTACATTATAGTTATATGCATAACCTCATTTCAAATTGAGATATATTGTTATTTTACGAAAACTAACAATTATAAACAATAATGAGTATTAAAAAATATATATATAAGCTCATTTTTAAATGACCCGTTTTGACCGAAACCATTTTGACCCGCTTTCAAAATTACCCATTTTGACCCGGACTCCAACCCGATCCGACCCATACATTTTGCCACATATATGTGTGAGCTTCCCTATGACATTCTCTCAAGCATAAGCATGAGCATGAGCACTACTGCACTAGCCACAGCAAGGTACATTAATCATATGCTTCTAAGTTCTAAGGAGTCACTGACTTAAGCAACTTCTAATAAGATTAAGAAGTCATAACTTATCCTATAACCTGAAATACAGTCATTGTAACAATTTCTGCAGGGAATGAATGAAAGTTTAAGGTAGCTCTATCCTAAAGTGATCTCCGTCTCCCTCTTTTTTCACATCTTGCTTGATAACTATCAAACTCAACATTAGGTGCCAAGCATAGATTTTATATTATTCTTTAATGAGTTTGCTGTGATATCTTTTCTTTTTAGCTCTTTAATATTTTTACCTGGTAAGAATTATAAAAATAAAGGGCTGAGTCGGATTTTGAACAGGGGACCTCTAGTGTGTGAGACTAGTGTGATAACTAAAAAGATATCTAATGGTTCTTCTGTGATATCTAAAAGCAAAATAGTTGTTTTCTTTCAAAATATTTCTGGAAGTCCCCGTTCTTGAATAGTTATGATATGTGGGGGATAGTGGTAACATTGATTAAAAAGTATCGGGTTAGCTTTGTTTGCTCGGCAACTTGTGTTGGTTATAACTTGGATAGATATCTGTTTGTTACGACTGGACACATGATGTGGTAAAGGCGACAAACATTAGAAGATATGACATATGGTTTTTTAGCTTAAAAATCATTTACACTGCTCTCTTTTCGTTAATTGTCTCTTTTTTATGCAAGGGATATGCATAATGCTTTATTCTTGATCTTTAAGAGACATGTTTTCTTAAGTACCTCCAGTTCTTTTGTTGGTTATAACTTCAGTTGTTATCAAGTATTACTGATAATATGTATCGGTGTTTTGATGTGAGTTTGCTCTAACCAATCTTTAGTTAGGTATAATTTCATTAAGTTTGGGTTAGAAATCAAGATACAGGTCATTTAAGGATATGGCTTTAGCATTTTAGGATGCCAGTCAATGTAATTAATTTTAAACTTTTGAAAGATTTTCTTATCAATATTAGCTTATAAAGATGTATTAGTGCAGATAAATATGAAAAGAATACGACCAAAAATGCCAAAGACTCTTAAAATCCCCCAGAGATAGACAAAAATTCTTAAACAAATGCTAAAAATCGTAACAATTTACTGATTCTGCCACTGTATATTTACGGCGATACGAGGCTAGTGAAAAAAATTGTGCTACGGGTCACATTCAATACTGATTCCGCCACTGTATATTTAGATTTATCTGTAGGTCATTCGCTGGTTAAAAATGTGGCTGAGTTGACTCCAATTTTTTCTTAATTCTGTGCATTTCATAGCATTTGAAGGAGTTGGTTGTTGTTTTTTACCTGATTGCGATTTTATGCATTTGACAGGGCGTATGAAAATCTATGCTTATATCTGTATTTGGAGTGATCTTTTGCTGCATGTAGTGTGATATTACCATTAAATCATCCTGTAGTCCTTTTTCTGTTTGTGACCTAAAATTGTTCAGGTTTACTTATATGAATATGTGGACTTGGATTGTAGATGAATCGGTAGGTGGTTGCAAGTTATGCCACTTGAAGTTGACATGTTAAACATGTAAATCTAAGCGGACCAGTTCACTTGCGCTTGAAAATGAATGTGATTTTGACACACTTTTTTCTAGCTGAAATTCATAGTAATCCGTGCTCTCTCATATCACTCACATGGGGGTATTACATTTAACATCAGTTGCTATCAAGCATTACTAAGTTTTGCACCTGAAATCCGAAATCTGTCCAGATTCTAAAATTTGCGTACGTGATTGTTGCCATTCCTTGTTAGCATAACTTTCTCTAGCTTGCCAGCCATGAGAATTCGGTGTGTATTAAACACTGCTTTGGAAACAGTCGTCTTCCCTGCCAAACGTTGCTAACAGGCTAATTTATTCTTGTTTAAAAGCAGTTGAATCTGCATCAGTTACAAGTGCTTTCATTGGATCTCATGGGAAATTGTGTACATACTCGTTCATGTGTCTTGGATGATTTGCCAAGCGCACGTGTGACCCAAAGCTATAACTACAGGTATGGGGGAGGGTAAAGGGTAAACCTTTTGTTTCATGTGTGAGCTTCCCTTTGACATCCTCTCAAGCATGGGCATGAGCACTTGCACAGCGCGAGTTACATTCATCATATGCTTCTAAGTTCTAAGGAGTCACGGACTTGAGCAAATTCTAATAAGATTAAGAAGTCATAACTTATCCTATAACCTGAAATACAGTCATTGTAACAATTTCTGTAGGGAACGAATGAAAATTCTAAGGTGGCTCTATCCTAAAGTGATCTTCGTCTCCCTCTTTTTCTACATCTTGCTTGATAACTACCAAACTCAACATTAGGTGCCAAACATATATTTTTTATTATTCTTTAATGAGTTTGCTGTGATATCTTTTCTTTTTAGCTCTTTAATATTTTTACCTGGTAAGAATTATAAAAATAAATAGCTGAGTCCGGGTTCAAACAGGGGACCTCTAGTGTGTGAGACTAGTGTGATAACCGAAAAGATATCTAATGGTTCTTCTGTGATATCTAAAAGCAATTTAGTTGTTTTCTTTCAAAATATTTCTGGAAGTCCCTGTTCTTGAATAGTTATGATGAGTTGGGATAGTGGTAACATTGATTAAAAAGTATCGGGTTAGCTTTGTTTACTCGGCAACTTCTTGTGTTGGTTATAACTTGGATAGAAATTTGGTTGGTACGACTGGACACATGATGTGGTAAAGGCGACAAACATTAGAAGATATGACATATGGTTTTCTAGTTTAAAAATCATTTACACTGCTCTTATTTCGTTAATTGTCTCTTTTTTATGCAAGATATATGCATAATGCTTTATTCGTGATCTTAAAGAAACATTTTTTCTTAAATACCTTCAGTTCTTGTGCTGGTTATAACTTGGATAGAAATCTGTTTGGTACGACTGGACACATGATGTGGTAAAGGTGACAAACATTTGAAGATATGAGATATGGTTTTCTAGTTTAAAAATCATTTACACTTCTGTCTTTTCATTGATTGTCTCTTTTATACGCAAGGCATATGCATATGCATAATGCTTTATTCGTGATCTTAAAGAAACATGTTTTATTAAATACCTCCAGTTCATAGGTGGATACTTATTTTGCTGTCTCGTCTCCCTTAATATTCTTCATACACTACTCGCATTAGTTTTTGGTTATTCAAATTTGTCTCTTACATCTTGTTTGACGTACTGATTGCTTTCCTGTCCACAGTTGAAGATGTCTTAGTTCATGATGTGTACTTGTTAGTGGCTTCGGCGGAGAAACTTGCTAATTTCGATAGATTAAAACAGGTTAATTGATTAGCTCATCTCTTTTTTTTTCTTTTTTTTTTTATAAATATATATACATATGTTTCTTTAATTTTATATTTAATGTTACATGTGCCCTGCTTCGAATCAGGGTATCAACCAACTCCTCTCTATAATAGAAACATGCCATCAACCGTGGATGAATGGTCTGGAGATTTTGGAAGATAGGAAACAAAATAAACATCATCTGTCTACTGGGTGTGAACGGTATATCTGTTTGTTAATTTTTTTTTTATTCTAGAAATAATTTTTAATGACTGCATACAGTGCACCAGCTTCGATGTGTTACTACATGGTGGATTGCATGAGGGACATGTAACGGAATTAGTGGGCCCGTCTTCTTCTGGGAAAACACAAGTAAGAATATGTATACATGGCATCACATGCATATGATTTATTAAGGTTGTGAAGTATTCTAATTTCATAATATGGGTCAGGTTTGCTTTCAAGTGGCATCAAATGTGGCTATGAAGCTGGGTAGTGTTGTTTTTCTTGATTCGGGAAACTCATTTTCACCTACACGCATTATGCAAATGGTTACTCGTATATCTGGTTCAGCTGGGAATAAGGTATGTTTATTTTGCTTTGTTATCTTAAATACCCCCTTCGTCCTGAAAAAACTGTCTAGTCTGACCTTGTTACGGATATTTGGTGCCTCTTTACTGAAACCAATTATTTTGTTTCTACACTACTGATTTTTGGGGCCAATGAATATATTCTTGTGGTATCAAAACAGTTGTACAACTGTAGAAGCTTTTTTCATATAGTTGAACTATGAAATTAGTTATAGACCTCGTGATTTCTCAAATTAGAGTATTAAACAGATTAATCAAACTTGGTTACTTTTCTGCCCATAAATGACCTGCTACATGCTTAGTTGAATTTAACAATCCAGGACAATGTGCTCTTATATTTTGAACTGGAGGGAATACTTTCTTATTATCGATTATTATTAGATATGTAGATTCAAAGTTATATTTGTAGTCCGTAGAAAGGTTCAGGCAATTGATATAAATGTAATTGGACTGAGCATAATTAATCAGTTGTGCCAATGTGGCAATCTTTGTATAGTTATATACTTTCATGTGTCTTGTTTTGTAGGTCGATGGATTTCTTCAACCTGCAATGAGAAACATAGAACATCATGCTGTTTTTGACATTTATGCCTTGTTAAAGATTCTTCATCAGTTAAAGTTAAATTTAAAATCTCAGGTTTGCTGAATAGAATACACATCCCTTTTAGTCTCTCCTTTATATCTTCACTATTGGTCATTCTTGTTTTGTGATCAAAACCGTACCCTAATGCAGACAAGATACCGACTACGGTTGATAATCGTTGATTCGATATCATCACTTATTGCCCCAGTTCTTGGGGGAAGCAATGCGCAAGGTATACATCTTTGTGTATGTGATATAAATCATATAACTAGATTTCTATATGAAGGTCCTTGATATTTTAATTTATTAAATTTTAGTGAAGCTTGCGAAACACATAGATGTTGACTATGGTTTCTTAATTGGGTAAAATGCAGGACATGCTTTGATGGTTTCTGTTGGATACTTGCTGAAGGAGTTAGCAGACAGACATAACATCGCAGTTGTTGTGAGTAAATCTGTAAAAAGAATTCATAACCAAATTTGATCAGTTATAAATTTGTTAAAAATGGATAAACAGTGTTGACGGGTCCGACCCAACCACATACTGACCCACACAAGATACGACTTATTTTGAGCTGTTACCCAACCCGCCTGTTGTCATGTCAATTAAATTATTTTTGCAAGTATGGAACATTTGCTCTGTGTTTCAGGTTACAAATCATATGGTGAGCGGAGAAGGAGGTATTCCAAAGCCGGCTCTTGGAGAGAGTTGGAAAAACATTCCACATGTGCGACTACAAGTTTCCCAGGACCATGCAAGCAACACCTATGGGGTGTACATACTGAAGCACCCATACATGGTATACTTGTTCAAACGTTGCTCACGTCCTTTTGACCTACTTTTTTATTCCGTTTGTTTCCATAATTACTGGGATATTAGAGAACAGGTGTAAACCATTTTACTTTGCATAAATGCATTCTACTTCGTGTTAGCGAGTTGGTTCCTTTTTTAACTGTTATTTCTTCATCCTCAGGCATCCGGAGGAAGTGTGACCTTCATGATTCCATGACATTTGGTTTAACTTTTGCAGCAGTACATATTTGACTTAACAGAATATTTTTATCAATGTTAAAGCTAGTGATATTCAAATGTACATTCATGATTCATGCAATAAGTAATTGCTTAGTGATGGTTTTTTGCAAATTGCAATGTTGCCCCATCCATCGTTTCCTTGCCAGTCAACAAAATTTGTGATGTAACCGAAGATGATCTAAAGATCGAGATATGATGACGAGTATAAAAGACTTTTGGCGTATATATTATCATATGTTCAATTTTTTTGAAGTTTACAAGCTTTTATCTAATACCTACACATAATTTACCTGGTCTTTAGTAAAGCTAATGAGTGAAACAAGACGAAAGTTTTTGGCATTATGAAACAAAAATATATGTAACGGTTAGTTATCTTTTATATTAGTGTATTGATTTAAAAAAAGCTATGGTTAGTAACTGACAAACTTTAATGGTTGGTGGTCTTGGTGTGTGACATCTCTATGTGACATAAGTGTGTCTTTATATTGTTCTTTAAATCTTAATCTATTTGGACTGCTCAAAGAGACATAAAATCTTTAGGAAGAATAAGATTAATTAACCATCAAGGTAGGTAGTGCTCATAAGACTTGATAGATATCAATTGTCAAGTTAACATCTCATTATAACATTTTATGAATGATCAAGAAAAAGTTTGGAAATGATTATGGAGATAACCAGTTAGGTCGTATATTATTGTTTAAAAAAACTGACCTTTTCAAAAGAAAAAAAAAATGAATAGAACTAACGCTTTCTATATTAAAAATCAAGAATCGTCCCAATTTATAGTGTTTATTGAAAAGAAATGAAATTATTAATCTAAGTAGAGTTTTTTTTAGCGTATGAAGTATCTTACAAACAAATTGCTAATTGACTGGTAAATTACATATAGAATTTTGATGTGCATACATCTATTAAAATTCAATTATATTACTATTTTGCATTATAGTTGTACTTTAATTTAACTAAACCAACCATATGACATTATTACCCCACAAAATTCAACCTTTTCCTCGCCTTATATATTTCAGCCGACCAACGGATTTGTCAATAGCATAAAGTCATATAATAACCATAGAAGTCAAAAATAGAACGCAACATTAATAAAGAATAATAATAAAGTTACAATTAGATGATAATCAATTTTCTGTTGGTGCAAAAATCGTTATTATCAATATATGAAAAGGCAACTGTGTTTAATGAATAATGACATTTTGTTTTTTAAGGATAAATTAAGCATGGTCGGTGTTTTATTCCTTTTGTATCACATATATTCACATGTTCATAGAACTCGTCGGTTGTCACTCGTCACACTCACACATAACTTGTTCTTTTAAACTTCTCAACATAAATGCATATCTATATGGTCATAATGTCATATGGTACATATGAAGTAATATGAGAATCAACTATATTACTCTAGACTGTTTTGTGGAATAAAATTGCTTACCGGGGTAACTTTTCCCCACCCCTGAAAATAATAAAAAAAGATTAAACTATCTTTTCAATCTCATGTGATTGGATCAGTTTGAACAATGACAACCATTCACATGTAAACATAACTTATACATAATTCTAATGGATTTCCGTTTCCTTTGAACTTTCATCACTTTTCACAAACGATTAATCAAATGTGATTAACTCATTATTGTGTAATTCTTGAATTTTTTGAGGTTCTCGTTAATTTATACCTTACCATATGTACCTGGATACATATATAGGTTCATGTAAAGCCAGATGAGCTTTTAAAATTTAAGTACAACAAAGTTGTGACAAGAGTCTACCAAAATTTGTCGTTAATTAGATGTGGCATTAATTTCTCATAAGTCGTTGTTGGTGGGCTTGTTAATAGCCATCCAAAATGCATGGCCATTGCACCATGTCTTAATAATGATAGACCGACTTGTAGGACCTTCACATATATTCTACTTAGTGTCATTTTGTGTAAAGCAAGATGACTAGCTATACCTTAAATAAGTTGTTATATAGTAACAATTTCAAACGTGGCTTCAAACTACATATATTATGCAGAAAGTTACAAAATACAAACGGAACCCTCCAAAATTGCACTAAATTTTCAACAATCTAAAATGTACATAATTTATAAGTTCAACCGAACAAGCTATAAATTTCATTTTGACTTTTTGAGTATATTTAGCTACTCATTATTTTCAATTTAGGGCCATCATTTTTTTAGTCATTAATTGCTGAATGTATTAAATAACTGAATGCATTAAGTTATTAATGTCTTAATGTATTAAGTAAGAAATAAGTAATTGACGGTTATTTTTGTTTATTAAGTAAAAAAGAACATGAAATTTGACTGAATGCATGAAGTTATTAATTATTAAGTCTATTAAGTAAAAAAAGGACAAACCATTTGTTGATCTTACACAAACAATATATTTTGTTGGCTTGTTTGTTTGATAGGTTGAAAATGGTACAATTTTACGTTTAAGCTCCTTTAATTAGTTTGTTAAGATTTGAGAAAGTTCCATAAAGAAGAAAACAAGGGGAATTCGGGAGACAAGAGGTAGAACCCACCATTGAAAAACTGCAACATTATATGGAAAATATATTATCACAAAAGTGTTTAATTTCTTGCTTTCATCATTAGGTTTTATTTGTGTGAGCGTGGAAAGGGCACCCGCATAACTTGTTAGACACTACCAACATAAATGCATGCCATCATGATTTGGTTAATCACAACACACATATGTCATTACTTGAGATAAATACATACATATATATTTCTTGTTGATTTCGATTTAAGACACGAAACCCATCATTGATGAAATTAAACAAACTTTCTAACTCAATTTAAAACCATAATTAGTTGTTAAACCCAAACCTTCTCATTCTTGAAGTGATAGGATATCTCCCTAACTTACTTGGACTGAAGAGTGAAGATCATTGGTAGATAATTAATCTTCTTAGAAGACTCTTAATTATCAAATCACATGATCTATATCAAAATAAGTTTCCATAAGAGATATCATGTTTGGACTTTGAATAAAACAATGATTATTTTTTGAATAAGTTGGTGACGCTTTATGGTTTGTAGAGTACACATCCCAAGTTAAAATCTTGTAAAAGACTAAAAGGTAAAAATGTACCTGCAAAACCTACCCACTATAACCACTCACCAAAAAGATGACACCAATTTTCTCAACACGGTTAATGTTATGTCTCTATTCACTTCCATTATCGGCTACCGTATGCGCCTAAATTATGATTCTTGTTAACTTCCATATGATACACAACACAAACATAAATTAAATAAGTTTTTTTTTCATTTGTTATGTCTATTATTAATTTGATATTTAAGTTCGATTTGACATGACTTAAAAAGGGGTAAATTGATTTAGTCATGAAACGATTGTTTACGAGAATTGTAGAACATGTGTTTTATATTCTATGCGTATCCAAAAAGTATTCTGTTACGATTGTGGCCTAAAGATGTTACATTAGCATGCTCCCAAGTTAGGTCAAATACAAGTACAAAGGTCATGGCGTTGTTCAGTTCGTGTGTTAATAAGTCAACATATTTATGTAATAATTGAAACCACTTGTCAATATTGTTTAAGTTGTTAAATAATTTAGATACGCGAATTTTTATGGAATGGTCTTTTTGGAAACACTAGAGGATCATAAGCTTGAGTATTATCGTGTCACTAGCAACCCACTTGATCATATTCCAATAAGTAAACACATTAGGGACAAGGGTGCAGAGCTAATTTTTAGCTCTTTGCTCTTTTTAAGCCAATAATGTCTTGCCATGTGTGCAAGTCAATTCCTTGTCATTTTTTTGCAAAAAACTAACTAAAATGGAGGGTGTAGAGTCATTTATTGTCAAAAGAGCCAATAGAACTAAAAAAAAAAAGTGTCAAATTACATGCCAATTAAACCACTCAAGGGTAACTACAATCGACCAAATATAACCGATACTACTTGTCAAAAGAGCCAATTGCACTTGCCAATTGCTCATTAGGAAGAAACCCATAAACATGGGAAAACGATGATTGAACCAAAGAATTTCTCGTCACAGAGGCTTTACATCACTAGGATGTCCACTTGAGCTAAGCACAAGAGACTACATAGTGCGCGCTTTTTCTCTTTCTCTCTCTCTCTCTCTCTCTCTATATATATATATATATATATATATATATATATATGAATTAAAACCTCTTATTTTAACAAAACTTTTATTTCTGTAATTGATTCATTGAACACTTGAACAGTCTTAAAATAAGAACACGGTGAGAACATTTAAAAACTACATTTTGATGTATTAATAGTCCATAAAACTAATATAGTGAAATTATCTTGGATTGAGATTCCCTAAAGTTATTGTAACTTTATAGGTAAAGTTAGGATCATCTCGGCCATTCAATTCAAATTAAAGGTTAAGATTCAAAAATGATTTTTTAATCTTAACCATTGATTTTAATCCAATGGTCCACATCCATCAACTTTACCTATAAAGTTGATATTAACTTTAGGGAAACTCAATCCAATTATCTTAATTTAAGTGTTTAACAATACATTGGTCTGTCAAAATCGAGAAAATCATGTTTTTTGTGTTGTGCATCCATCTTGGATGCATATTCATCAAAATGATGCATCCAACAAAAAACGTGATTTTTTCGATTTTGACAGATCAATTGTTAAACACTTAAATAATGATAATTTCACTATGTTAATTTTATGGATGCATATAATCAACTATAGCTCTATATATAATCATCTCATTGTAATCAAGAATATTCAAGATCAATGGAAAATATCCTTTCATTTTCTTATTCTCTCTATATCTTATTGTGTTATGCTATTAGGTCGTTGTTTTACAACATTCTCTTAACTTTTTTTTTTTTTTACCGATCTTTAGAAATCAAAATCCTTTTTATGTGTCACCATTCACCAACAAAATTGATAGTGAAACTTATGATATTTGAACACAAGTAGACTTTAGATTAAGATTACAATTCCTATGTGATAGACCGTAGACCAAACCCACTAATGCTTTGGATTATATTTATTCCTTTTTGAAAAGCCTGACCAAACTATAACTTTGAATGAGAAAAAGATAGGTCTTGTATTTTCGTAGTAGACCGAACTACATACTCCTTTTGTTAGTTGATTATATATTTATGGCAGAGGGTAACACCACCAGACAAGTCAACCCGACTAAGGTATTAGCGGCGACGTCGCCGCTAATACTTTGACATTAACAGGGGACCATTACAGACATGAGGGCCCGCAGTATTAGCGGTGACGTCGCCGCCAATACCCTCTGTGGTGGGGTTACACATTTTCCCCTGGTGGGGTTACGCATCCCGATATTTATATGCCATGCATTATGGTTAATACTTTCTATTTATTTTACTTTCTGCCCAAAAGTTGAAATCGATCATTAGCTAATTTGCCCCAACGTACATCAATACAACATATATTGTTCTTTTGTTTTCGAAGATTTTTGGCTTTGTAAGGTAGAGTGAAAAAAACAAGAGATATATGATCCAATCGATCTTATGATTATTTTAAAATACAGACCGTTTCAAAAACAATTTTGCTAATAACAACCTTAAATTTTTGTTAATAATATGCATAAAAAGATGGTATCTTGTATATAAAAAGTCATCTATATCCAAAACTTGATGATAAAAAATAAAATATTTTATAACAAATTTTCAAACCCTTTCAAAAATATATATACAATCATTAATTGGCGTATCAATTGATAAAAATGTCTATATGATATTTTGAGACCACCTCTTATTTTAGGACCAACTAGGACCATTGATTTTTGTACACCATCATCATCTACTACGATATACAATTTTTTTTTGTAAAAACACTAAGACTTTCCGGCGACGGGCTCACCAGAAAATCATGTGTAAGTTAACTTGAGAGCCTTCAACACACTAATATTTCTGGTGATTTGTGTGTACGTAAGGCTCGACTATCTTGAGATTTATGGTGCTTTTACAACAAATACACGTAAAGAAATACATGTCGAAGCTAATATAAAATACAAAATATTCATTACAAATAAAAAAAAAGATGTAGAAATGTAATGTTAGAATCCAATTGCAATAAAAGGTGAAGAAGAAGAGGAGGAAGGAGATGGCCATAATTGTGCATTTTTGACCTTTGAAATGCTTGAAAGAACACTCAACGGAGTAACATCTCCAATGACTGTAACCTTCTTTGATTCTAAGTCTATATGAAATGATTTCACTCCTGCATAAATTGGAACAAGATAATGTTTAACTATAGATTACCAATTTGTCAAAAAGTTGAAGAACGCAAATCGAATTTGCTCAAAATAATGCATTCAATGAGGATTATATATAAAACTGGTTTGGAATTTGCTAAATACAGCCCTTAAGGTTGTGTTTAAGATGCATAAATTATCTAAATGTTGTATTTAGCATTTCCCAACTGGTTTTATGCGTATCTATTTTACTTTTATCATATCCTAAATTACTTCTGATCTCCAAAATTTGGATATTAATTATATCCTGCAGAAATAAATATACCTTCCATTCTTGAAATATGTTTTCTTACTTTCCCTTCGCATCCCTTGCAATGAATCGACACCCTCAATTCCACAACCTGCACGAAATATATATTAAATGTACTTTTAATTATCATCAATTTTAATTTATTAAAAAACCAATTTCATAATATAAAATAGTTTAATTTCCTGTCTATAATAAGCATGAGTAATATATTTTGTTTTAGTATAGTTTTTTTTTATATAATGATGACCAGATCAGTTAGTCACAAGGCTTGGAGCACATTTTTGTCTTCAAATACTTATATCAACCCATCTTGTTATCTAGTGTACGTGCAATGTCGCACTATATTACGATGAGGTTTTGTTAATATTGTATAATCTTTGAAAAATATATATATTTTATGTTTTTGTTTTAGTCACATTTAAAGATAAGATTCGAATTGTCGAATCTTTGAGTTTGAGAAAGTACGGACAATATTAATCTGTCATCCATTCTGTAGTTTACATAGTTCAATAAAACTATATATAACTTTTTAATTATTTTATAAAAATAAATAGATCCACAATCAAAGAGTGCTACTTTAAGTTGAATTTTTTAATACTGTAATTCTGTATAAAAAGCCAAGTTTTGGCCTCTTTTTTAGTTTATATTAATTTAACAAAAAGCCAAATTCAGGTAATACCTGTAAAAATTAAAACCATTATCTCCCTAATAAAAAATTATTTTCCATTTCAAAATTTACTTTAATTTCTTTTACCATATTGAAATATTAGAAAATAGTTTTGTAAAATTTTATATTTTTAACTTAAATCCTTTCTTTAAGCTATATAACAACAAAATCAAGACACAAGAAAACATAAAATGGTGATGAAGTATATTCGATTTCAATGTATATATATATGTTTGAGATGTGTTTAACACAGTCAAATATTCCCTTTAAAATACGTATTTTCATTGAAATAGTTTTAAGTCCATTTAATGAATATCATTCTATCATACAAGGATTAGGCGTTTTAAATTTCACTTTGTTTCTACGGTATTCAAGAGATAGAACAAATATTTTTTAAAAAAATTGACAGACTCGTCATTTTAAAGAATCTAATCAAAACATATGATCAGAAAAAACGTAACATGTATCAACCAGTTGGACTAATGCAGTTGCTAAATATATTATCGATACGTTAATGATCAAAGATGACAAATATATCATCAATGATCGATGATTAGAGATAATTTGATAAAATTAAGAATATATATACTAATATACATATAACCTTATAGCATTTACCATATCAGAAAATTACAAAACACGACTAGCTACACTACACTACTTATGTGAGAAAAGTGCAAACCTGGTCACGAGAACGAGCCGACGACCTCGAAGATATCAAATGGCGTGGGGACTCCACGGTTGCACCTAATCGAATGGACGATGATCTAGACTTAACCAATGCAGGAGACTCATCACCTCTAGCATTTGACGGCCTAGACGATGACAAACAAGACTTCTTGGTCACTGAAGGTGAATCATAATCTGGCCAAACCGGTTCACTAACTACTATTGCACCTTTGTTATCCTTTAATTCGTCGAAAAATATAGGATTGTTATTTAAAAGATATCTAGAAGATGAACCACGAGTTGTTATATTATTTCTATCAATCAAATCAGCACTACTTTTTCTTCTAGCCAACATAACACCGTCATCGACATTTCTAGTAACATGAATGTTTTTTAACGTTGTTGTTGTAGTGGTGGCGGACGATGTGCTTTTTCGGTTTTTTTGTAAGTAAGCAGTGTAAGGTTTAGGGTCAATATGTTGTTGTGAAGTACAAGGGATTGTTGGTGCTTTAAACTTTGGTTTATCTCCAAAATCAAATTGATAATGGTTGTTGTAATAGTTATAGTGACGGTGGTTTATCGGCCGTGGGGTGGTCGACGACCCACCGCCACGTCGGACCATGGCGTGTTGGTTCATGGTTGTGCATATGGCTGTTGAAGCTGGTGATGCACAAAAAAATTCTGTTGTTTTGATTTTCATATTGTTGGTGTTTTTTTTTTTTTTTTGGAAGTATGGTTTTTTGTGTGAGAATGTAGAGTGTGGTTGATGTGGTTATAAAGTGTGAGATGGAATTTTGAAAAATGGAAAGGATTATATAACTAAAAAGAATGTAGAAAAAGGTGGTGTAAATAGTAATAGGAGATGATAGATGGACACCTCAAGACTAGATGTGATGATATATTTTCATGGTCCGAAAAACAAAGCCAAAAGGAAAGGAAATAAAAGGCAATATGTTTATTTTTGGACTACGTGTTTCATGATTGTTTATCCATTTCAACAACAATTCAACACAAAATTGTTTGAATTTTAATGGATTGTGAAAGTGGATCAAATTGAATTTAGTTTAATTGGGTTAAGTTGTACCAATATATATTTCTTCAAACTATTACTAAAAAGTGGTTGGTAACATAATTTTCAACTCTCATCCTTCTAAGTTTTAACCGTCTTATACCCCATAAACCATCCCCTACGTGCTTTAAATGCCCCATTCTTTTTTCACTTAATAGAATTAATAATAAACACAAATAATCGTTAATTACCTATCTTTTACTCAATGCATAAATAAATTATTTATATATTGAGTCACTTAATACACTTAATGAGTAAAAAAAAACGAGCATCACTAATTTCAATTCTTGATTAAATTTGGGTTTTTCCTTCCCATTCGTATAAGGATTGATTTGCATATATGGATTACGCGGCCATATGCATGCTATCGAGATCTAGCTTTCCATAACGACTAGGATTTTTTGGGGGACTTATGGTTGGAAGTTACTATTGAATGTTGTTTGCGGTGGTCCTTAAGATGGTTGACTTGTTTTGATCTCCGTGATAATCAGAGTTTTGTACGTGTTGCTTCCATATGCTAAGTTACTAAGCTAGATCAAGGTTACTATAAGTGTCTAGGCAAATAGAAAAAAAAAAAAAGAAGATATATATTTATTAAGTAATATTAAATACAAGAAGAATGTTTGTCTTACAAATAAATTACAAATAAATGTATTACATAGAAAAGGGAAGAAAAAGAAAACATAGACTTTATTTCATTGGTTAGACATATGTTTTTAATTTTTTTAACGACCAACAAAAGGTTTTACATATGTTCAACAAATAGTTTAGCAAATACATGTTTACAAATTAAACATATGTTTTGTTTGTTAAAAATATGTATGTAAACATGTCATTTGTAAATTGTTCATGATTTAGCATTTGTCTAAAGATAAATCAAGGTAACGATACTTTAGCAAGAATCGAGTGGCCTTTCTAGGTCTAGAAGGTAGTAAATTATTGGTTTATAGTCTTTTGAGAAGATTAGCTTTGGTTGCCACCATCCACATTTGAGACCATTCTCCCAAAGCTTAAGGCTTTATGTGATCATAATTGCAATATCATTGATTACCCCTTCACCACAAAAAGGCTATACGTTTACTTAGCTTTAATTGTGAATCAATGAGGCAACTTCTATGGTAATTACAGATTCATACAAACTTTCTTGCATGTGCTTCCGTTTCTTTATCTTGCTTTATGACTAACTATATTGAAAAAGATAATATATTTTTTCTGAACGGTAATATATTGAAAAAGATAATTAATCTCATATTTGATATTATATATTATAAAAAAAAGGAGAAAGTAATTTGAGTCAAGCTAAATATAGACACATCAATTGTATTGTAGTAAAACCAATTGATCATATACCAATTGGATTGATCAAATGATCACCGGTCTTGTTCGGGTATATATTGTGGTTAGGCGATTTAATTTATAGGCATCCATCTCTTGCAAGTGAGATTGGCAGGTAACAAAATAATACCAAAGAGGCAAAGAGCAGTCAGTTTTTTCCAAAATCACCTTTTACCTGATATATATTCCTTCAATGAAAGAGATACGATCACGAGTCTTATTTTTTTTTACATAATTTTTACTTTCTTTTTGATACAATGGACATATACCGTATGCGATACTTTTGAAGTGGGTCATTTTTCATCACATCATAATTAAAGACAATGTCGTTCAAATAAAGCATATACCTAGATGTATATATATACCATGTATTAGGACAATAATATAAGAACAATCTTAAAATAAGAACACGGCGAGAACACTTAAAAACTACATTTTGATGCATTAAAAGTCTATAAAACTAACATAATAGATAACTAATTATTATTATTTAAGTGTTTAACAACACATTGGTCTCTCAAAATCGAAAAAATCTTGTTTTTTGTTTTGTGCATCCATCTTGGATGCATATTCATCAAAATGATGCATGCAGCAAAAAACGTGATTTTTTTGATTGTGTTGTTAAACACTTAAATAATGATAATTAGTTATGCATTATATTAGTTTTATGGACTTTTAATGCATCAAAATTATGTTTTTAAGTGTTCTTATCAGTCTTAAATTAAGAGTATTCTTACCGGAATGTTACCCTACCACGTTTAGTATAACATATTACGGTTTATTACTACAATATACAATAATTCACACACGTACGTATATATTTTTTAATTCATCATCTTCATAAGTACTATCGGTTTTTTAGTTTGGTATGGTGAAACTCGCAACTCGTATCCATCTTATGTAAACTTTGAATGACAAAAAAATTTAAAAAGATTTACAAGACAAAAAACTGTTATTATTATTATTATTACCAAACTGTTAACTTAAAATACAAGACAAAAAAATTAGCAGAATTTAAGACCGACAACCACGTTGTGTTTCATAAACAACAATTTGTTGTTCATCAGTTTAATACAAAAGAACAAATAGCTGCATCAACAAACAAGAAAAAGCTTCAAAATATACGTGCACTTTATAGGGTTTAGAGTCAAATTTAAAATGATTTGACATGTTTGTTGGATTAAATTCACTTCTAAATTTGGCAATTCAGAAGTAATAGATTTTTTTAAATAGCAGAATCACTGATGGGCCACTAGAACATCATCGTGCTACACCAGATCATATCCTTATTAGGTAATAATATATATATATATACTACATTTGTAAGTGTTAATTATTAGGGGAGGTTTTTGATAGTCCTGAGTTTCAACTCAGGCATGCGTGATTCGAGCTCCGCATACTGTCAAATTGGATGATATCTTGAATGCTAACTGCTAACTCATTGTTAAAAAAAAAAGGAAAATGATAATGACAGCCCTAAGGACTGTCACTAACAACATATTACATGCTTAAAAACTTGTATATTATATATTAAAAACCGTCCCCTGATTTTTCTAACAGCAACGTACAAATTTTAATGCACCCAATTAGTTTTTACTGACAACCCTAAGGGCTGTCACTAACAAAACCCTAAAAAAAATACTAATTCAGAAAGAAACTCATTAAATATGAGAAAATTTTTATGTGAGATTCGAACCCATAATCTTAGGTACATTAATGTTTGAAAATTGTTGCTTGGATCTTTAAAAAAAAAAATTAAGTTCCAAAATTGAATGGTATGACTGTATGAGTGAAATTGACAAAAGAAAAGCCAAAATGTGTGCAAATATTTACAGGAGTACTGATTAAAATAAAATTGAGATTAATTAAATTGGTGAAGCATTCAATCAATCGTATATATGCAGACCTTCCTAATCACGTGATATTATTATTTCAAGTACTCAAAATTATTATTAATTAGTTAATTACAATTTACACTCGTAACAATTAGTATAAATATTAACTTGTTTGTTTGCAATCAAATAATATTCACGGGATTTCTGGCTTTTTAGCAAAGTATGTCCCTTCCAATTTTGCTTTTTAGTTGCAGTTCAGACACGCCCATGTTCATCACATTTAGACGTGGCCAAAATGAGGAAAATTTTGTACATTTGTATGTATGTATGTATGTATGTATTAATATTAATAGATGCTAATTATATATGTGTAGTGACATGGGTCGTTTGGAAGAGTAGATGAAAAAAATAGATTAAAACACGAATAGGTTTAAACAATAACAATTTGGTCCATTAAGATGTTTCGAAAGTTTTTTTGCAAAATTAAAATTTGGTTATAAGTTATTGTAGTACTATCATGTCACCAGTTCAAGGAGACCAAGTTATTGTAATCTGGTTCGAGAATTGTCACGATTAATCCCAATTAGGCTACATGCATCCGAGTCAATTGTCTTTTTTACCCATTTACTAAATTATTAAATTGATTAACCGTTATTTATCGGTGAACAATCTAAAAAATAATCAAATAACTAGATTCTTAATTATTCTAATGTGTAAAGTTAGATATGGAACTCGATCATAGAGTATCAGTTGAATATTTCCTATTGTCCTAATGTATTTTGTATCTAACTAAGTATGTATTTTTATTGTCAAACTTAAAATGCTTTTTTTATCCAGTTATAATATCCCCGTTAGCTAATGAAGTCGACCGAAAATTATTGAGTAGGATTATAAAGAAGAAGATGAAGAAAGAAAACCAGCACCTAAGGTTGTGGTAGTAATGATGACGCTTTGGAAAAAATTAAAGTTGTGATGTCTAAATAATCCTAAATGTTGACATGTAAAGGTGAAATCTTTTCCCCAATGATAATTTTCGTTAATAGTATCATGGTAAAGATATTATATTCTTATCATGTAGGGCTTGTTTGATTTTTTTCAAAACTACTACTCTTAAAATATCTTAGATGATATTAGATGATATTTCAAGAGTTCAAACAAGCTACCTTATGGTTTTAGTGCTTATGGAAAATTAATATGCATAGGATATATCGTGAATGTAATAGGTCAGGTGCGCATATATCCCTTCACATCGTATCGTATTTGTAATACAACTTCCATATTCCCTGTCACATTTCTTTTTATTTTTCTTACTCCAAACAAACCAAAACTAAAAAAAAAAATCATTATTTAATTATTATGTTTGTAAAATACAAACAATCTAAAAAAGATCTGTATGAAAAAAGTGATTATCTGTTATGAAAACATAATTTTGAAAACTCAAAGTTTTATAAACACAATACTAAACACCCCTAAAACGTTAGTGACTTATTGAATTCACAAGTTTATAATTTACAATTTAGTTTTGAAGTAGCCCGAAGATTTGTGTAATTTCATTATCTTTTAAGTATAATTATTATGAGAAATTATACATTGACAAACAAATATATACTAATAAAATTTACAAACTCAATATAGACCAATCAAAACCAATACAATATTTTTTTTCCCATTCTCTCCTTATTCAATTGGTCCATATGAGTTTTATCATTATAGAATTTCTCAATAATTATAGTGACTTTCAAAAATAAAATAAAAATTAATATATTAGTTTTTCTAGTTTGCTCTAGTTTTTTTTTTAGAAAAAATAAATTTTATTAACATCATTTTTTGCAAACTTGCAAGGAGCATTATCACAACTTTACAATATGAGTATTAGTGGATTACATATCAATTACACAATAAATTTAAACCAATCATCCCCCAAGGAGGAATGATTTCTTCCTCTACACTTGAAGCATAGATATCCAAGAGCCATAATATCATGAAATAATCGTGAAATATCTAGTCTACTCTAGTTAAGCCGCAACTTTGTACCCGGTTGGATAGATCAACATAGGATTTTTCATACATCTTTATCTAATGGGTATTGGACACTATTAAATAAAAGTATAAAACAGAAGAGACTTGCTTTAAAAAAGTTGTTGCATCGTAATAATTACTTATATTGCTTTTTGATCTATGGTAGTCTTTGTTGGCATGTTGGAGAACGTTGACTATGGCTTCCAATTCCAAACCTTTAACGACCTCTTTGATTTTTGGATAATATGAATATCGATATATATATATGACTTGGGACCCCGATTCTATCAATCATTATATATTGTACTTGTGTCACACATCCAAATGTTATTGAAGTTCTATTAAATCATCCTAAAGGCTACATTTGTAAATTAATTGTTTTGTTTCTGAATGTGCTGTTTAACATTTATATTTTAAATTAGGAAAATATTGTTATTAGATATGAAATGTAATGATGTTCAAACCACCGTGCGTACCAACCAACTATATACCTCCGTATACATGATTTTGTAGCGTCGAATTACAGAAAGTCGTTGAAATAAAAATAATACAACCAAAGTCAATTTTTTGGAAAATAGAACCTTTGATGTATATGTAGTTATGTAGCATGTACTATTGAGTTTTCGATTTTTGGCCTAAAACAAGAAGTGACCCTACTCAGCTAAAGTCTAAATGGGTTGCATTCTCTGATATCCGGGCCTGAAGGAGGATTGCGAGATACATCTATTAAAGTACATGAATTGTATGTAAATGGAAGATACTAACTCCAGTACTATGATTCAAAATTTGAATGAAGTTAAACATGATCAAATGATTATATATATATAAGTTCTATATATAGAACTTAGAACTTACGGGCTTCAAATCCACTAGCCAACAATTTTAAGTTACAATGGGATGTGAAATGAAGGAAAACTTGCAACAGTTACACCTTGAGGAAATTCGCTAATGATCTTGACATTTGTATGTATTTACAATTTTTTCATAATAAGACTAGAACTTAAAACTTTTTAATTGATGAATCACCTCAAATACTATCAGATCCAACTCTCTTTCGTCAAGCAAGAAATCCTGAAACATAACTAATTGTTGAGGTATCGATTGTCTGATCCAAGCTCTTTAATCAGACTAGAATTTTGTTCACATTTATTTGCAACACAAACATAACATGACCCTAGCTTATTATCTTTACTATTTAATAAAGCAAAAGCCTATTTTTATTTTTAGGAAGTTCTATATTTGAAATACCGAAAGTGCCCTTGGACATTTTATGTTTTTAATGAATTAATTTACACTTTAACCATTATCTTCTAAAATATTTTCACTATCACCTTTACATCAACCTACAATCCTACACCATTTGACACCGCCACCACCACCAATAATACCATCACCGACAACACAAAACCGCCGTCCCCGCTAACACCGTCGCATTGCGCAGGTACCATACTCGTATATAATAAGCTAATTAACCAAAATTTGGTTTGTATAAAACTATATCAATCTGTAACAAAAAATCTCTAATATTATTATAACCTCTCCACTCCATTTTGATTATTGACCATAATATTTTTGTTTGCCATACAATTGTTTACATATTATGCTCTTAATTGATTACTATTATTGCATCTTTTAAAGTAGAAATATAATATTAGCCGAGACTTAAAAGTCTTGAGTTTTGAGTTTAAATCTTAGTATGAGAAAAATACTTTCAAAAATGTTGAGAGTGGGTTCTTTTAAGAATGGTTTTCTTTTAAATTTGAAGCTGGGTATATAAAGAGGCTAAGCCCAAATTTATCGAAAAAGAAAAGTAAGAAATATGTTTTAAATACGAGAAAATGTTCATCAATCATATATACCTAATTCGCCTATGTTTTTTTTTTCCCGTGGTCAATTATGACGAGAAACTTTGATTTCAGTCGAACAAGCAATGTTTATAAAATTCTAACCCCAACTTAAAGCATTCCCTGATTTATGATTAACTCATTCCTTGAGATAGAAGCATATAAAACGTGGCACTTCAGTTTTACCGGGTTGGGTGTGTAGGTACTGGGCTGGTGGGCCCAAAAGGTTTATCCAGTGGTAAATAATTAGATGTTGGGTGTGGGGAAGAGCAGAGTAATTATTGTTTAATCACGCGTTTAAAGCTGTGGGTGGGTCTTGGGCTGATTAGTGGCCATATTAAACAATGATAAAATTACTTATAACTAAATAATTAATCTATTTAGTAGGCAAGTACCTTCACACTTTAGGCCCGTAACTTCCGCAAGTGTATAAATTTTTCTCTCATTTTAATTTGATTTCTTTTCGTATTCTTTGTGATAAATGCCATATAGAAAAGAAAAGAGAAGCTAAAAATGGTTACAATGATATTATTCATCTTGGTTTATTTTTAACGGTGAATCCATAACTTACATTATCCGAAAAGCAAGAGTTTTCATTAAATGGGTTAATTTCATATTTGCAAAACATGTGGGGAAATGCTGCATGACTTTTGTTCTTAAAATAATAAGGGATATTTCATATATGACCGAAGTTTTATATAACTTAAGCTAACTTTAAATACATTTTTCTTTTTAATAAAATAATTTTTTGCGTAATAGATGGCTCTAAACATGTAAGGATGCAATAGATATCTTATGTATCGAAATTTTCTGGTTATTATTGTTTATGTCGCCGTCCATCTACTTTATCTTTTTCATCTTTCTTTAATTATAACACAATAAAAGTAAATTCACTTAATAAAGGTGATAGCTAAGTTGTAACTTCCTATAGTAATTAGAGTAACTTGAGAGGAGAGGCGGTATCAGGAAAAAATTCTAAAAGGGGCAAACTTAGAAAAATAAATTTAAAAGGGGGCAAAATGTTAAAAACCTATAGAATTTTTTAAAAAATTTATGAAAAATTTAAAAATACATGACAAAATTTAAATTTGGAGGGGAGCATTGGACCCCCTTCCCCCCCCCCCCCCCCCCCCCTAGTACCGCCCTGCTTGAGAGTACAGTATTTATCTTGAATCATGTTGTACCTTTGTGTCCTAGGTTTCGGAATGCATGTGTTGAGGTTTGGCAATTTTCAGGGTGACATACTTTTTCCTCAATCAACTATTCACTTTTGATCGTTTATCCCCATTCATATAAGTTGCGACATCATCATATTATATAAAAAAAAAAAAAAAAAGTCATATTCACATCCGCTATGTTCTTACTACTAAACTCTTTAGAATCTTCACTCATGACTCTTCAAGAGATTTCAAAATGACCCAAGTATAACTTTCTTTATAAAACATATATATCATGTCTTAATATTCTGAAATTTAAGTAGTAGGGACTTAATATATTACCCTCCGTCTAGATATTATATAGCCAACTGGTAAAGGTTTTTGTCTTGTGGTAGAGTCGTAGAGATCAAGATTCAATCCCTAAAAATGGTATAATATAAGATTATTTGGTGTAATTTAGTAGTAATACATTTGTCTTTTGAAAAAAAATAATTTACAAAGTTATACTCTAATTTTTAAATTTTAATTAAGAAACCACTACACCAAGTAAAAGTAAGTCTCTTTATTACATTATCAACACGGAACATAATTCCAACACGGTGGTTCGTTAAGCGACTATGGGCTCTAGCTGTGTGCACTCGCGCTAGTTACATTAGTTAATGAACTTATGATGTTATGTATTGGGCTAATTTATACAACCAACATGAATATCAGAATAGCCCAATATCTCTATGACGCATTTACATAAGCCCAAAATGGCCCAATGCCCGTTTTAAAAAGACTCCTGAGTCCTGAGTCGTGGGTTTATTTTTCACAAAAAAAAAGGAACAAAATTTCAATATATTTGCAATATATATTCTCTATAATTTTCACCCATAAAATGTCATTAAAATGTCAGATGTAATACGTCTTTTTCATAAATGTTGAAGTGTTTATCCGATTAATACATCCAACACCCATTACAATATTACATTATGTCATTGATTAAGATAATTTTAACATGCAACTATATGCAAGCAGTAAATTATTAGTTTAACTAAAGTTTCCATTATTTTGCTCAAGAGTGAAGAGAGTAAAAACGTTCCATCAACGTAACTCATTAAAATTTGCTCCATGGGCTATAATTATAATAAGTTTACCCAGATTCTATACCAAACTAAAGAGCAAAAGGCCGATTACATTTTCTTTTATCTTTTCAATTATGTACTATAGAGTGTAGAACAAAATCATAAAACCTCTATCATGTGAAACTTAAAACATGACAAAAAAGAAGAAGGAAGAAGATAAAAAAGAGAGATTCGAGCCCATATCTATCTTGACGTAAGAGAGTTTAATTCAATGAAAAAAGAGTTTTAATTGTATTTATTTAAATCCCTATATATTAATTAAATAAAATTTTTAATTATTGATGCTCTACAAAATGTAGGACGTATTGAAAAAAGAAGTGTCGTCATATGTCGATTTAATCATGTTTTATTATATCAGTAGGTAGATAGTTAGAAAGAAATTTAAGTGTATTTTCAGTTACATCTAAATCTAGTTATAGGAAAATGACTATCTTAGCTGTGAATTTTAAATATCATTTGCTTGTTTTTATTTTTTATATTTATATCGTTTTGAATTATAAAACTAATTCGGGAAGACGACAATTATCTATACTATTCATTAAAGAAAATACCCCATGTTGAATGTTACATGGAGGGAAATGTCTAAAATGTCCTCTATGTAATATTTTCACCTATAAACCCTTTAAAATATTTTCACATACACTATTATCTTAACATTAATAATTATATTACACTATCAATCCTTTATTTTTTAAAATATCTCCATTAATCCTTTAAATCAATTACTTTTATATGAATTATCTACAGCACTCGACGTCGCATTCACCAACAACACTCACCTCCACCAACACATTATCGCCGTCACGATCACCGCCGCATCACGCGGATACAGTGCTAGTAGTATAGAAAAAAGCTTATTGAATTTATTTAAAAATTAGCAGATTACTTATTTGTCAATGCATGTATTAAAATGAGAGGTTGTATTAATTTTTATTTTGACTTGATCAAGTCACTGATCATTTGAAAAATGTGTAGGCCTTATCTGGGGGAAATGTGTCCTTATCTAGAGTCTATATATGTACAGTACATTATAAGAAAGATCATTTCGTTATAATAATTTTATACGTTAACAAAGCCATTTATGTCTTGCTTTCTCGTAGACAAAAGTCACAAAATCTTATTTGCTTTTTATTTCCTGTGATATCTTAAATAGTAGTTAGTTAATATATATAATAGTCATCATGTTTGCCCTTTAAAAATATGCGAATGTTATTAGATATAATTTTGAAGGTGGCTAGAAAAATATTCAAAAATGATGACGCGCGGTATATTGAGTAAAGGTATAAAAATTCGCCTTCTTAGATAGTTGAACGTCTTTATCAATTTTGCTGTACACGTTAATTAGTTGGGCTTATGTATGGGTTGTAAATATAATTGTAACATAATATATAAGTTTGGGAGAAGTTTCTTTTTTGGCGTTTTGAAAGTGTAATTATCAGGCTTAGCTTAACAATACTTTGCTTGACTAATTCAATTTGTCAGCTTATTTAGTTGATTAAGACCATATTCATTTTGTATTATTATAAAATAAATGAAAGTTAATTATCATACATATATTTCATATATAAAAAGACAATATCTTTTTGGAATATCGATTTCAATTTACGTAATCTACGTATCTCTTTGTTTCCCTTCAGAAAGTGAAAGCTTACCATTCGCGTACATCCAATAGTCGTTAAAAGTAACTTTCAGGCGGCTTTTATGACAGTTTTTCCCTTTATATAAAAAATCATTATTTATTGACTTTTTACAGAATATTAATGATGAGCATCATATAGACCGTGACATAACTGGATGATTCATTTGTCTTGCACAAATATATATATATATATAAAAGAAATATTGTTTACATTCGGGAACTATTGGGTAATAGTTCAGTGATCACCAGCCGTCACTTTCTAGGGGAACTTAGATTCGAGTTTTACCAAAGACAAATTTGAGATAATCAGAGGATTATTAAGTGGTTGAGATTCACCTGAACACTAGCCTGGCTGGGAGATTAGTGGGTACCAAATGGTACATGTGATCAAGGGGTTCCCATCCAATTACCTTTTTTTTATTGTTTACATTCGGGTAACAAAACTGTACAATATATATAAAGAGTTACCTTGAAAGTACGTGTTGTAGCACAAAATCTGGATTAAGATCCTCTGAATTTGTTTTCAACTTTATTGGTAAAGTTGTAATCATTTTAACTTTTACATTAAAATTAAGAGTTAAGATTCAATTGTATTTGAAATCTTGAATACAAATTTTGAATAATAACCCTTGCTTTTATTCAAAAGACAAGATCATCAACTTTATTAGTAAAGTTAATTTCAACTTTAATGAATCTTAATCCATAAAATCTATACCAACAAAAAAAATACAGATATTTCAAAAACTTCAAAAATTATTTTTGAAAAAAGAGTGCATACATTAAAAATATAGGACCTTAAATACATAGTTCATAAAGAAATGACTCAGCATTATAGAACTAAGTAATTATTATATGCCGACCTTAATATTTTTTATAGCATATATACTTAATATTGTTTGTATTTTGAACTAAGTACCGTTATATAATTTTTATGGTAGTTATTCGTTTTTACATCAACATATTCATTACTATTTTTCTTTTTTAAGTTTTAATTTATTTTGATTTATATGTTGATGAGTTATTAAGGCCCTAAAAATGATCTCCCTTAAGTTCCTTAAAAAATCATAAGCTGACGTTAAATTTTTATATATTTTTTTTAAAAGTGAATTTCGTTGGAAACTTCTTGTCGCGATTCGACAGCGGAAGGTCTAGCATACGTTGTTTTAACCGGGTCCGCGCTAAAGAGCTCTCTCGAAGTAGAAATGTCTATTTCAAATACCCGATGGGGAAAAACCCTACTAATCCGCTCTAAGGCACTACGATCAATAGGAGTAAACTCTGCCCCCTCGGACTTGACATGGGTATACCCAAGTCAAACCCTCATAAATAAACTTCTTTATGTGCTCCCCAAAACTTGAACTCAAGACTTCATGAATAAAAGGATGGTATTTTAACTATTGAGTTAATGCTCAAGGATGACATTAAATTTATATGTAACCGAGTGGAATTAGTATTAAACATTTCCTTTATTAAAGAAGAGAATTAGTTTTGTTTTCCTTGTACATATGTATCTAATAATGATCAAAATATATCTATTGAATATATCAAATTTTTTATTCATAATAACTATAGCATGTTCTTCTTTTTCAAGCCAGCTAGTTGTGCTTTCTTGGACTCATCAAAATTTTCCAAGAGAAGACACTGTTGAAATCCTTAAACTTCTGTGTGATAATTCTTCCCAACTTCCTGGAATCTTCATGGAAGCCGTAACGAATCCAGCAGCAAAATCAGTCATAGTTTATTATATATATATGCTTTCTTGTATCACTAAACAAGAAACAATCAAAGCCAACCATGTAATTTGCTTGATGTTTAGCTTAATGGGTGTTTTCGATTTGTTATCAACATTGAAATATTCCCCCAAAAATTAGGGTCATTAATTAATTTGACAGTTTTAAGCAATCATTTACGCGTAAAAACTCTGATTACGATGTTCAATGTCGTCTGGTTTTGGGGTGCAAGTGAAAGGAGAGCATCAAGAAAAGCCATGAACTTGAAGACAATTTTGCTATGAAATTTTCACTAATTAAATATTTTTTAATCTATATTGTTCTTAATGCCGCCCAAAAGTATTCTAGATCTTGTGGAGTTCCATTTTGGTAACCTTAACTGGAATTATGTCAGATTAATAGGAAAGAATTTAAAGTAAAGTGTAAAGTTAGCATGTTTCCGAGCTCGAATAAAGAAGAAAAAACAAAGTTTTATATGAGTTTTAGTTATTTTGGGTTTCTTCATATTTGGTTGGAACTTTAGGTTTGTAAAAATTAAATTTACACCTAATGCCGTCTTCCACGGGTTTTCTCAATACCGCAACAGTGTATGAAGGAGATTGAGATGTAAACAGCCTTACATCTAGCTACTTAGGTAGAGAAACTGCTTTCATTGACTATCTAAATAATAGATTAAGACCTCCAGCCTTTGTCTCTGTCTCTAAACACAAAAGTGTTAACCACTTAATTCAACCATGTTACATTAGGTTTATAAAAAAAATATAGAAACAATAATGATCCCGTAAGTGGTACAAATTTTAGTATGAAAATTGTATATTACTAGTAAAAAGTTTCGAGATATTTGACCTAGTATGTGTCACAAGTTGACTCATATAAATTGAGTCTTGAAAAATCCAACTCGGTAACTTACACTTGACTCGTCGGGTGAGACTCGCGAGTTTTCATGTGACACTGTTTGAGTCGAGCTGGGTCAAAAACTCATTCGAGTTACAAGCTAGAAGAACAAATCTTAAGCACTTTCACCTTAATCCTAGCCTCTACTTTCTAATAATCGTGTAAGTGATATGTATATAATTAATTAACAGATGATATTATAATTATTCTGAAATTTACAAATCAAGTTGCCAAGAGTTACGAGTAAAAATTTGTGATTTTGAGTAGCGTAGCCAGTCGACAATCATTTGAAAATTCAATACTAACAAAATACAATAGACCATTATAAAATTCTCTATTATTTCCTTCGATTCTCGATCTCTAGAGATTAAGTTTTCAGGTTTTTCAAATTAAATTTCTAATGGTTCTAATGTCACTATCTAATGTAAGGTAGCATTTGATGAGTCCACGCTTTATGTAAGAATTTTCTTGAGCATCATCTTATCTATCTAATACAAATTAATTATATAACTTGTTGCATAATGCCCCTACCCCATATTTCATGACTATGCCTTAAGGCTGTATATCTTGTCTATCAAACAATAATACCCAATCATATATATTATGTATGGGGTACTAGCATTGTACCCTCGCGATGCGGCGGTTTGGTGGTGACGACGATTGGCGGTGGTGACGGTGGCCGTGGTGGTGGTGTTCATGGTGAGTGCAACTATGTAAGTAATTTGTGTAAATGTAATTGATGTAAAGTGATAGTAGATATAATTTAGAAAATAAAGGATTAATGATATAAATTAATTTATAAAAAATAAAATAGTAATTTTCCATTTAACACTTTTATAAAAGAAATATAATAATTATTATAAGATAGTATAGATAACCAAGATAAGTTGTACACAATTTTATCACTATCTTAATTAAGGTAAAAAAAGTTGCTTAATTTTAAAAAAAACTTCTGTAAATTTTATAATGAATGACCATCGAACCTTTAATTTATGTTTTAAAAACAAAAAATAAAATAAAATTATACTCGTATTAGATCCGTCCTTGTTTATTAAAGTAACTTTAACAACCAATATATATATATATATATATATATATATATATATATATATATATATACGTACTGGTGCTCAATTTCTTGAAAAAAGCACAAAACTTCAAGAAAAAAGTGTTTCACATGAAAATTAGCTAAGATTAATAATTGTTCTATCAATTGATTTATATATATTTTTTTGAAATTGAATTTCGCTAGAGAACTTCGTGTTGCGATTCGACAGCGAGAGGTCTAACATACGTTGTCTTAACCGGGTCCGTGATAGAGAGCTCCCTCGAAGTATAAATGCTTATTTCAAATACCCGGTGGGGAAAAAAAACCTTATTAATCCGCCCGAAGACACGACGATCAATAGGGTAAACCATGCCTCCTCAAGTCTTGAACCCAAAACCTCCTGCTTGTAAGACAAGTGCTCAACCACTTGAGTTAACTAAAAAGTAGATAATTGATCTATATATGATGAGCATATATGGTGCACGGATTCGATCTTAAACAAGAAGAGTGTGCTTCACGTGGCAATTAAAAATAGTATTTTTCTCATCAATAAATGTATGACATAGTGATAGTGCCAAATAACTGCCAATATATACTCGATCTTAAAATCATCTCAATTAAATCAACATTTTAAACATCAACTTGAGATTTTGATATAGTTTCGATCTACGTACGTTACGCATACGAAGTCAACTGACGATCGAGATAGGCAGATGGCATTGTAGGTGCCTGGAAACTTGGGTCTCTATGTTAATCTAAGCACGATATATAAATACGATACGTGTGCTGACTAACTTATTAAGCAAGCAGCCTGCATAATATTTATGGAAATTGATCATATCTATATACTATAACTAAAAGAGATAATTGATGGTAAAATTGACGCCCTTTAAAATTATTTTTTAATTACTCGCTTTATCTCTTTTTTTTTTTTTAAAGATTTATTTTTAAAAATCTATGATTAATCTTTATCAATCAAAATAATTCTTTTTAAATTTTAAAGATATATAATATCCTTAAAACTCTCTCAATAAATTATTATATATATGACTTAGATTTTTATTAATCATTTTCATTCATATTATTTTCCTTTCATTTCTATCTTCAATAAACAAATCAAGTTAAGTAAATTTATCAATAAAAAAAAACATACATTTTTTCTTATATTACTTTAATTTTATTTTTGGCATTTTGTTCGTGTTTGTTTATTATTTGATATTGAATTGTTATGTTATTGTTATCTTTTATATCTATTAATTTAGTTTATTGTCAAATTGTAATTTGATTATGACTTATTCTTCTATTATAAAAGGGTTTATTCTTTTAAAATTGTTTTGTTCATGTGTTGTTATTTTTCACCTGTTTTGTTATTTATTATTTTGATATTTACCTTTGATATATATTTTGAGACTATTCATCCATTAGACGGATTTAAAATCTAGTAAACTATAAACCAAAGAGAAACTTTTTACTTATCATACTTTTATACACATATTCTATGATTATAATCTAGTAATGAGAATGCTATTTGATACATCAAAATTTAACTATCTATAATAAAACTTGTATGATACAATTATATTTTATGTAATAGATTTATATTTTTGTAAAAAAAAAATATATAACAAAAAAAAAAGAAAAAAAAGACTCAATTCTTGTCGATTGGGTAGATTCATACATCAACCTACAATCCGATGTTGTACATTATGAAACAAATTAATGTTTATGAACCACCATCCTAGTATTATATTGTGTCATGGTTTGAACTTGTGACCTTCTGATGAAAATTCTTATTTAATATTATAACTTTATATTTAATGTAATTTGAACGATGAACAATAACTTTGATGAATAATAACTATACGTGGTGAGTCAATATTCATCCATATCCAAAATTATCAATCGGATTTTACAATATAATATCCCGTTTAAATTTTCAAACATAGGGTTATTTATTGGTTATTTGCAAAGTAATTAACTTTTGAGTTTCAACCAATATGTTACAACTTTTTCGTCGTAACATCTTGTACCATTATGTACCCTTATTTAGTTTTTCTCTCAATTTTCTCCTTTGGTGTATTTATCTATTATATTAAAAACTTTCTATCAAATTTCTTTTTTTCATTTTTGATATTTGGTTTATTCCACATATATAAAATATATATGTATTCATTACAATAAACTTTTTGAAGCATTTGTTGTTTTGACTTTAGGCAAATTTGTGTTTCACATGTTAAAGTTTTAGCTAATATATATAGCAACACATCATTAATAACAAAACCTAATCAAAATAAGTGAAATCATACGATGCATAGAAGTAACTTGTTGTGGTTTTTGTCCTTAAATAAATATATACTTGAAAAAATTCTATTAACGACATAATGATTTTAATTAGATGGTAAAAAATTCAACGCAATTATACTTGAATAATGCAGCTATTTCAATAGGACAGTTGAAACCCCGCATCGTGGGGCCAAATTTTACTTGTTACAAACATTATATTTATAGACTTTTAAGTGAAAAAAAGTAACTGCTAACTTTATTTTACCATTGTAAACTTCGTTTTTACTTGTTTTTATTAGTGTCGCTTACTATTTGATGTGCATATGTAGAAACCTTCAATGCATAGATAGGAATATGTCTTATAACTGGCGGTATGGTCTACTGCATGCGTTCCAATTAACTTGTACGATTATTCGTAGTTTTCATCCCAAACTTTTCTTCGAGATATAAATGGTGGTTGATTTTTCCTTTCTCACTTAATGGATTGGTCGAATTTGTTATGTATTAAAAACATGTATCGAAATCCAAAAGCTGAACCAAGTTGATATATTTGGTAGACTATATCGTCAAAATAAAATTGACGGATCACTAGCTCGTTCGTAAAATCTACTTAAGTGAACATTAAGTGACCGGAGAAATAGTTAAAAGTAGTTACGGTAATAAGGAGATTGTATAATTTTAAATAAGACGAGAGAATGGTATCTGTGCATGTGTTGTGGCAGTGATAGAGGTGATGGCGGCAGAGGCAGTACCAGGAAAAAAATTCAAAGGGGGCAAATTTAGAAAACTTATGAAATATAAATCTAAAAGGGGACAAAATGTTAAAAACCTATAGAAAATTTTTAAAAATTTAAAAATACATGATGAAATTTAAATTTGGAGGGGGACATTGAACCCCCTTGCCCCCCCCTTTCAGACCGCCCCTGGATGGCGGGGTGGGGATGTAATGGCGGTGGCGGTGATGAGATGATCTATCTGACGGGCTCCGCCATCGGATTTAAAATTTCGTCGAAAGTATATCGAATGACATCTCTAATGAAAGAACATGAAATTTTAAGAACACTCATATAGTTTTTATAATTTAACGATGTACGGTTTTTGAGATAAAAGATTTTGAATGAATTAGAGGAATAAAGTGATATATGGATGAGAGGGAAAAAAATAAGTAGTTAAGATTTGAAGAAAAAGAAAGGGTATTATAATTATTTTAGGTAAATATAGACTAGATAAGAGAGACATTTTGAGGAGTAAATGTTGAAACTTAAAATTTTAAATAGGGCTATTTGCTTTATAATAAACAAGAGAAAGTACCCGCGCGTTGCGACGGTGAGATGGTGGGGTGATAGGTTATATGAGATTATAAGTCATAGAGTGTGATAGCCAGATTTCTTAGTCGTACGGGCTCCGCCCTCGGATTTATAAATTCGTCGAAAGTATATATCGAATGACATCTCTAATGAAAGAGCATGGCATTTTAAGAACACTTATATAATTTTTATAATTTATTGATATACGGTTTTTGAGATAAAGATTTTGAATAAATTTTATAGGAATAAAATGGTTTATGCAGAAAAGATAAAAAAATGAGTGGTTGAGATTTGAGAAGAAAAAGAAAAAAAATGAGTGGTTGAGATTTGAGTGTATTATAAATATATTAGACAGGGATGAAGATTTTCTATAGTTGTTTTTAACTTTACTAGTAAAGTTAAAAGCATCTTGACTTTTGGATTGAAATTAAAAATCAAGATTCGAAGATAGATTATCTTTGAATGTTCACTCTTAATTTTAAATAAAGGGTCAGAATTAACAACTTTATTAATAATGTTATAAATAACTTTTTAGATTTGGGATTTGAAAAAATTGACTGCTCTTTTATATAGGAGTGAAAATAAAAAAGTATAGATAAAAGTTATCAGTTTCAAATAACTTTAGTAAACAAAACTTTATGACCGTTCTATTCATTTCATTTTATATTATAAAACGTGCATTCTTCACATAAAGACTATTAAGTCAGACGTGGCTTTGATTTTCTTTTCACGTGAAATATATGAGAATTAAAATTGAAACATCCTAATTAATTTAGTAGAAGTAACTGAAGTTTTTAGTTGTTTACCAACCACTCGGCGTACATCAAAAAGTATGAAAGTGTTTTCAAAAGGGAATCAATATCTTTATCGTATCAATACTTAAACATAAAATTATATATATGGCCTATTTTCTTTAATAAAATTAATGAGGTTAAACCATTGACTCAATAGCACTTCTAAATTATTACTCGTTTATTTAATATACGTTTGACATTTTCTTAGCTATCGAATCGAAAGCTTTGTATTGAATTTCTAAATTTAAATTAGGTCAGATGATTTATATTAATGAACTTCAAACTTTGGGCTTTTCCCCGCTAAAACCTCTACATATTTAGGTTTGTACCTATCAAATCATCGCTAATTTTGTTATTTTCTTTTAGATCATTAAAATGTATCAGTTATCTATATCATTCGATTTTCAAACCTTGTCAACTATGATGACTTCATTCTAGTTGACATGAAATCGTTTAATTGATGTGATATTACTTGTGTGGCTTTTACTTAAACGAGATGGGTACCCACATAATGCGGCGGCGGTGGCAATGGCGGCAACGGGTGGTGCTGGTACGTAGGGGTGATGATAACGATGTGGTTATTAATCTAAAAGTGATTGATAGAAATGTTAGTGTATAGTATTTATTTTATGATTAGGGGATGTATCTTTTGCAAATAACTTTATTAAGAGTATTATAGACATATTAGGTGAAAATATTTAAATTAATGAATTAAGAAGATAGATAGTTTGGATAAATATGGGTGGAAAATATTTTAAGGATATATTAGGTAGATTTAATGTGTGAGTTAAGAATGTGTTAAAAAATAAGGATATTTTAGTTATTTTAAAGGTAGAGAGTTAAAAAGAGGATAGAGTAATTTGTTTATTAATATTGTATAGATATAGATATAGATACATAATTATTCGCACATTATCATTTTTTAGTCATAAACTATACGAAATACGCGTTAAAAAGTTATATTGTATGTGAAACATATTTGATAGAGTACGATTATAAAAATGTGGTCTACAAATAACCGTGTATAATTAAAGGTTACATAAGCAATGTCACTTAAAATGATAATCATGTTATCATGATCAGCAGGATTTGAACATTAATGATTTATATGAAACAACTTGACAACTTAATTTGATCGAATAACTCGATTAAGATGAATGAAAAGTAAGATGGTCTAGAAATGACAGAAAAAAAAAAACCTTTAATTTTCCATTTAAGTTGTTTGATATAGGAGATTACACATATTTGTAATTTATGACAGAGGTCGACTATACAATCTAATCAGCCACATAAGATTTGTAAAAATTTCATGTCATGTCACTGTGAAAAGTTGAAAAGAGTAAAACATGAAAGTGAAAAACAAAAGTTGATACTCGTATATGACAAGTCCGTCAATCTATATTTATACGTACATTATATTATGTAATTTTTAGATACAAAACTCAAGTATTATTCATTTATTCTTTCTCAATATACGATCTAGCTTTCTCATTCTGTGTTTTTGTCTTGTGAAAAGAATTTTAGCTTTATACATAAGAACAAAACACCAACCATTTATGTCAATTATTCTCACCAAACCACAATATAGGACATACATATAGATACAAGGTAGCTTTAATTTGCAGCCTCTCATATATATCAATTTCGATCCGATCCCTAGAGTTTGATATCAAAACTATAGTCAAATATAATTCACCACCGCGTTATATGCCCTTCAAATATATTGCGATGTCAACCCTTTGACCATTTCAAACATCACCAAAAAGCCATGTTGGCCAACTTGCCTCTATATATACCCCCAATCCTTAATGATAACCATCTTCACACTTCACTTCCAAATTTATATTCTCCCTTTTGTTCTCTCTTGCTATTTGATACACACAATCTCAAAATCATTTGAACCTTTTCTAAACAAACTTAACGAAAGTTTTCTAAGGCATTTTTCTAGCCGGATTCAGTTTTTATCTGTCTGTCAGCCTGTTAAAAAAATTCGTTAAGTTAAATAATCATGAGGAGCAAGCTATTTACATCGTCGAAGGCCTCATCACCATCGCATTCGTATGCTCAATCGCCAGCTAGGACACCGATGATGTCGTCACCAATGAACACTCCTTTTCATCATCATCGAACATTTTCGGCTTCCATCATGGAAGAAGATTTGTTAGACGCCGAACAAATCATCCAACGATGGGACCTCGATTCTCCGTCTTACACAAAAATAGAATATTTATTTACCGGAGAAAGACGTGAAGCGAAAATGTTTATCAAGTCCGTTACTAGCTTACAATCCGCTATGCATTTCTTCGTTTCCGAAAGTGCTAGTTCGGAAAAAATCATTCACGCTCAAAAGTTAATGCAAATAGCCATGAAGAGGCTACAAAAAGAGTTTTATCGAATTCTGTCGTCGAATAGAGACGCTCTAGATTCAGAATCCGTTTCTAACCACTCGTATGCTAGATCGAGTAGTGTTTCTGATGACGATAATGTATCTGATCAAGAAGACGAAATTCCAAACTCTCCGGTCTCTGATAGAAAGAAGATTTCGGTTTCAGATATGGCTATGAATGATTTAAAAACAATAGCCGATTGTATGATGTCATCTGGATACAGTAAAGAATGTGTCAAGATTTACAAAATTATCCGAAGATCGATAGTGGATGAAACTTTGTATAATCTCGGAATCGAGAATTATACTTTGAATCAGATCAACAAAATGGATTGGGAAATTCTCGAATCGAGAATAAAATCTTGGGTGCGTGGTGAAAAAGTCGCGGTGAGATCGCTCTTTTACGGAGAGCGAATTCTATGCGACTTTGTTTTTTCATCTTCAGACAAGATCCGAGAAGCGTGTTTTTCGGAAATATGTAAAGAACGAGCCGCGAGTCTGTTCGAGTTTCCGGAACTCGTAGCCAAGTCGAAGAAATCGATGGAGAGAATGTTCCGTACGTTAGATATGTACAACGCGATATCGGATCAATGGACGGATATCGAGATGATATTTTCATTTGAATCCACGTCGGTCGTCCGTACACAGGCTGTCACGTCTCTAGTGAAACTCGGTGACTCAGTCCGAGTTATGCTAACAGATTTCGAAACGGCTATACAAAAAGAAACATTGAAAACACCGGTACACGGGGGAGGTGTTCACCCGTTGACACGTTACGTTATGAATTATTTAGTTTTTTTAAGCGATTATAGTCCGGCGTTATCTGATATAGTAGCAGATTGGCCACTCTTAGTACAGTCACCGTTACCCGAAGCATATTTTCCTAGCTCGACTTCTTCAGACGATTCTTCTTCGTCTATCACAGCTCGTTTCGCGTGGTTAGTACTTGTTTTACTTTGCAAAATAGACGGTGGGGCCGAGCTTTATAAAGACGTGGCACAATCTTACTTGTTCCTTGTCAACAATTTAAACTACGTCGTTTCAAAGGTTAGCAACTCGAATTTGAGTTTGTTAATCGGCGTCGATTGGATAGAAAAGCATAAGCAGAAGGTGAAGCAGTATGCGGCAAATTACGAACGTATAGGATGGAGTAAAGTGATTTCTTCATTACCCGAAAATTTAGATGCTGAAAAACTAACCCTTGAAATGGCGAGAAATTGTTTTAGACGGTTTAATCTAGAGTTTAACGACGCGTACAAGAAGCAGTCGACATGGGTTATTGTAGACCACAAGATTAGAGACGAGATTAAAGTTTCGATAGCGAAAAAGATTGGGCCTGCTTACAAAGAGTTTTATGAGAAATATCGGAATGTGTTTAGAGGTGTGGATTCAGTGGTTAGATATGCGCCTGATGATTTGGGGAATTATTTGTCGGATTTGTTTCATGGTACCGGAGCTCCGGGAAGCGTTAGTAATTCGTCACATTCGTCGTCTTCTAGCTCCTTGTCCAGAAGCCGTTAACTAAGACAGTTGGTATAGATCGATGATCACTAGATTACTATATATTGTAAAGCTGTAGATACCAAACTATATATGGATCAACGAAAAAGAAATCGTCATACAATTCTTTTATTGAGTATATAGAAAAAAAATATTGTTATTTGTGTGATTGTTCCAAATGCAGAAATTGTTTGAATGGTTCTTCAAATTGAAAATCTGAATCTTTATTTAAAATAGTCGAATTTTCTGAGTTTAATTTGATTTGGTTCAACTCGATTTTAGTATTATCTCATGTTATAGTATAGTATATATTATACACCCCGTAGTTTCCTTCCTCTCCTTCTCTTTCTGGGCTCGCTTCTCTCATCTCTAGTTTTTCGTCTACCCAACACCAACCCAATAGAGCTAGCCAGCAAGCTCAGGCTAAGAGCTGGGTCAATCTCCATGGAGTGTGTATTTCATGACGAGATGGGCACCCGCGCAATGCGGCGGCGGCGGCAACGGGTCGTGCTAGTGGCGGTGGTGGTAATGATGGGTTATTAATCTAAAAGTAATTGACGTAAATGATAGTATAGTTATTTTATGGTTAAGAAATTTATATTTTATAAATAACTTTATTAAGAATATTACATAGATATTATGTGGAAATATTTAAATTAATTAATAAAGAATATAGATAGTTTAGATAAATATGAATGTAAAATATTTTAAAGATATATTTGGTAGATTTAGTATGTGAGTGAAAAATGTGTTAACAATTAAGGGTATTTTGGGTATTTTAAAGGTAGAGACTTGAAAAAAGGGGATGATAGTTTGTTTATTAATACGAGAGCAAGTACCCCCGCGTTGCGGCGGTGAGATGGTGGGGTGATACCTAAGTCATAGAGTATAATAGGTTATAGGAGTGGATATGTCATAGAGTATGATAGTTAAATGCCTTAGCCGTACGGGCTCCACCCTCGGATTTAAAAATTTGTCGAAAGTATATCGAATGACATCTCTAATGAAAGAGCATGAAATTTTAAGAACACCCATACAATTTTTATAAATTATCGATGTACGGTTTTTGAAATAAAAGATTTTGAATGAATTGGAGGTATAAATTATTTATGGAGGAAAGAGAAAAAAGATGATTGATTGATATTTGAGGAGAGAGAAAGAGTATTATAGTTATTTTAGATAAATATAGAATAGATAGGATGGACATTTTGAAGAAGTACTTAAAATCAATATTGAAAATTTCAAGTTCAATGTTGAAAATCTAGAGAAAATCTGCTTTATAATATAGTACAGATAGTATAGATTAATTGGCGTACACTTTTCAAGCTTGACGATCAAGCTTAACTCAACGAGGGAAACACATAAATTAATTTAAAATACTACTAAGGGTCTGCCTAATTAAAAGATAAAACTAGTTTGATAATGTTTAAATTAACTAAAATAGGAATCGCCGAATCGGCCTTTGCGCTTGGGACAAGACCTTTTCTTGTTCTAATTATTTTAAATTAACTAACGTTTCCCTAGTTATTCTTCGGCATTTCTTATATGTCGATTTTATTTTATGAGCAAAAAACAATATATGACCAAGTCTTGCAAGTATTAAATAATTTTGCAATTGTTTGTTACTCAGAAACCAGAAGCACGTACAATATACTTCATTCAACAGATCATGAAATAATTAACCAATTAGTCCAACAACAACTTGTCTTCAATATGGTATCCAAGGACTCTCTTGTCGTTTTGGTTAGGAAACCGAAGCAGCAAATTTGTGGCGAATGATAACGGCTGAACTTGCAATCCAACGACCAGCATACTTGGATCCGAGCTAGCAGCCGCGCTCCAAATTTGGGGGATTAATTGTTTTGAAGTTCAAGATGATGCTATACCACTGTTTTTATACACTTACACTCTCAATTTGATTAACACGAAGTATCTTCTACTTTTTGGATCATAAAGTAAACATTTTCTTTTAACGACAATTGCTACTTGTTAGTTACTCCAAGTTAATAATTAAATGTCAATGTCTAGATTGGAATCATTTGTGTATAATGTTATTTTTTTTTAATTTATTATAAACATTGGCATCATAACTAATTGTTATCATGCATATGGAAAAACGAACTTACAATTAAGTTTGAATCTTAGAAAAACATTTATAATACTCTTTCTCATTAAATATGTCTTATTTAATATTTTTAAAGTCTTTCAATTCTTTATCAATATTCACCTTTAAGTATCTTTTTATATATTATATAATATTTGATGAAAATTATATAAAATATAAATATATTTAAAACTCAACCAATTTATATAACTTTCATTAAGTATTATATAATACAAACAAAATAATTTAAGTTCAAATTGATAAACAAAAACTTTGAAAATACTCGTATAAAATAAAACATATTTAGGCCGGTCCTTATAGGGACTTCCTCCGGCGTCCGCCGCGCGGCACCCGGAGAACGTTAATAGCACGACCGCGTCATTTGTTGCGTCTCGTTTGTTTCTTCTATTTCCAGACGCGCGGCTTGAGTGGTTGTGGGGCCCGACTTGCACGTTTGATCCAATAAAATTTTTTTTAATACAACGGCTATTTTAGTTTGATTTTTTTT